>NW_022045105.1:0-317248 GCF_900880675.1 Sparus aurata
AAGACTCTCAGTCAGTCACACGCCTCTCTGGGTGTTTCCTCCTTACAGTTTACTTTCACTTTCTCTGACAGGTGTGTTGCAGATAGTTTTCTCCGTCTGAACCTCCAGCTGAAGGTAATGTAATGAATCTGACATGTTCGACTCGCTAACACAAGCTCTACTTTTCATTGTTACACCGGAAACAGCACAAAAAGTGAAGCTCGGTTGTTTATTTCTCCAAACTCACGAGTTTAAACTCGGAGCGTCCGGACACGCGTCCGCTATTTTGTGTCTGCCTGAATCAGCCTGTGGAGGAGGCCGAGACGAGCCGCCGCTCTCCCGCTGTGTGACGCACTAAACGCGGCTGGAGAGCAGCTGTTGGTGTCGGTGAATAATCTGTGGTTGTATTTACAGTCCAGGACTGATGAGGAGGCAGTAAGAGGACATCCAGGAGTCTGAAGGTTTATTTAATTAATACAAATATAACTTCATCACTGAGCAGCAGTCAGCAGGAACACGTCGGCTCTCAGTGTTAGTACTTAAAGTGCCCGTTACGTTACTTGAGTATTTCTGCTCCTGATTACTTCTCAGAGGAAGAGATTCTAATTTTTACTTTGCAGATAAATGTTTTAAATAAACAACAGATGACCAGATTGACTCTTTAGATTAAAAGATATCAGAGAAACGTGTGTTGACTCCACCACAGCGCCATGACGTCATCTAGTGGACTGATCCAAGTCCAGCAGCTGATGTTCTGACAGGAGACGTGACGTCAGTGAGAGACGTCATAGCCTCTACAGACAAAACACACCTGAACACACCTGAGACTTTCATATTTTATAGTAACACAACAGTTTATTAGAACAATTTCTGCCTCTTGGTTAAATCAACTTGTCAGTATTTGTTTTTAATCAGTTATTTAACACTCCAAGCTCCACAGAAAGTCTCCACAGTCATGTACAGAAGGAAAGTGACTGTTTTTATACCCTTTAAAATGTGATAATGTTTATTAGAAATAATAAAATTCAAAGTAAATATTATAAAACATATGATGAGAGATCGTCCTCTGGAGTCACTGGTGTTACTGTGTGACAAAAGTCTTTTATTTTGAAATAAATCACGTGATAACATCACTTTCCTTCCTGCAGATCTGTGAAGACAGGTCCTGGATCAGTCCTCTGTCTCTTTTCTGTCAGAAGACATTTTCACATTTGTCTCCAGATTCACTGCTGTGAGCGACTTCATTAGTAGAGAACAGTAAAAAACAGAATACAAATGATTTAGTGACATGATTTTAGTTTTGGTTTGATTTCCTGTAGCAGCCATTTAGTGAAATATGTATTAATAGAGTCGGTGAGTTGTGGAATAAATGTGCTCTGAGTTTAAATGTTAGAGAGGAAGTGACTTTCGACATTTTGTCCTTCAAGAGTGTTTCTGACCCAAAGGCTGATTTCAGTTGATGTGCAGATGAATGATTTGTGTTTCCTCTCCAGATGAAAGTGTGTGTGAGATGAGAAGCATGAATCAGTGTGAGGACAGAGAGGAGGGAGGCCCTCCCTCTAAAACCACTGGACCTGGACCTGGACCTGGACCTGGACCTGGACCTGAACCTGGACCTGGACCTGAACCTGGACCTGGACCTGGACCTGGACCTGGGCCTGGACCTGGACCTGAGCCCAGCTGTGTGTCCTTAAAGAGTGACTGGTCAATGGGTCGTCTCATTAATTTTAAAGGACAACCAGCTCCTGCTGTAAAGAGGTGAGCTGTTAATAACATTAATATGTGACTGATTCATGTTTAACTGTGGAGAAAGATGTTGTTTGAAACCTGATGTTTATTTCAGTTTTGTTCTTCTTCACTTAAATTTATCTTCTCACTTTAGAAAGCTGCCCAATAGAACCAGTCTTCAACTCTTCATTTCACTTTATTGAATTAGTTTGGTCCAATATTCTCTGAAGGTTTATTCCTGATGTTTTCCACTATTTTATGGACAGAAGCTTCTGTGTCTGAAGACTAGAAAGTGAATTAACATTTCTGGTGGTCTTCTTCTCTGTCCAACAGGAGACCAGACTCTACTGGACCTGAACCTGAGCCCAGCTGTGTTTCCTTCAAGAGTGACCAGTCAAATGAGTTTGTTATTAATTTGAAACAAGCACATTCCTCAGACAGACAGTAAGTTGTTGTCATGTTGCTCTCTGTTGATGTTTGTCCTCATTAAATCCAGTCTGACCAGTTGTCCTGATGGTCTTCATGTTCTCAGAGTGATGATGGAGGTCAGAGCAGGATTAGTATTAAAGGACAGGTTCACATTTCTTCATGTCCGTCCCTAAACAACTCTGATAGGACAGTGTTCCTCCTGTGGACAAACAGCAGTGACTCACCTCCTGCTGAAATCTGAGTCCTGCTGCTGAGGAGAGGAAGGGCTGTGTGTTATATCTGGCGTTACAAGGGCCCGACCAAACTGGACTTCATGGGGCTGGTACCAAATATGAAGAGTAAAAAACTCTGATAACTGATATATCTGCCGATTATATATGAAATATATAAAAACAAATAACTTATTTTCTGATCTCTTAAGTATAGATAAATCACTTGAGACAAAGATATGAACTGAAGACAGAACATTTAGCTGTTTTACAATATTTATTAAATATGCAAAAATAGTAAGGTTTTACAAATACGTCTAAAATCACATTAAGTGTTTTGAAACTGAAGACGTTATTTTTTTCTTACTGCAAGTCATGTCTGCATGAATATAGCTTATATTTACAAATGATGAATTTATTATTATCTCTACGTTTAGGCAGTTGTCTTATTAATCACCCAAAAGCAACACACAGAAAAGTCAATAAATGACTTTCAGGTCACAAAATCAGATAAATTAATATCACAATCAAGTTTGTACCAAAAACAAACCAGTATTTTAGTTTTTTTGGTGTCAGAATGAAATTTATTGCAGAAATGATATAAATTAAACAAAAAGACATGATGAATAATTTTTTAATGCTCCAACGTTCTCAGTTGAATACAAGTTCATTGAGACGCTTCACCAATTTACACTGAACAGTTAGCATCCAGCTAGCTTCTGTTAGCTATGTGTTGCTGTCCACAGTATTAAACGGGTCAGGAGCTGGAGGGACTAAACCAGACAAGCTGCTGAACCAACCCACTAAACTGACTGACTGTTGATTCACAGTGGGATCAGCAGTACGACCAACACTGTGATGTCAGAGGAAACCATCTGATTCAATGATGTCATCAACACTTTTTAATTCAAAGGACCTTCAGCTTGAGTTTGTCTCTGAGTGGACAGACACAATGTGACTGATTCTTCATGATTCCTCCACAGAGTCGACCAGGAGAGCTCAGAGGTTCCCAGAGGTCCGTCTGTCCAGCAGCATCAGAAACACCTGGACTCCATATTTATGGTCTGTACATGAACAACAACTACTTTTACATCCAGTCTGTTCACAATAATCTCCATGCTGCACTTTACAGACCAGCGGTGAATCTGTCCAACATGGATCTGATGTTAAATGTTGTCATTCACATAATATTCTGTTTCAGCTGCTGGAGGACAACATTGTGACTTTTGTCAAGAATGAGCTGAAGAAGGTCCAGAAGGTTCTGAGTTCAGATTACCCAGAATGCTCAGAGAGTCAGAGGGAGGATGAGGAGGTGTTGGACGGTGAAGATGAAGAGCAGAGGAGGAGCAGCAGAGAGGCATTTCTGAAGATCACACTTCACTTCCTGAGGAAAATGAAGCAGGAGGAGCTGGCTGACCGTCTGCAGAGCAGTGAGAGGATTTCTCTAAAGATTTAACATGATGGATCAATGAGACAATTTCTAATGTAGGAATGGAGGAAAAACATGGAAAACATGTTTACTGAATTACTGAAGTCTGATGATGAATCTGTTTATATATACAATCTTCAGGGGAAGTAAAATTGTGGTATTGTCTTTATGAATAACTTAATTATCTTGTTTGTTGTGTATTTATTTAGAAAGTCACTCTGGAGTTTATCAGCATAAACTTAAATCTAACCTTCAGAAGAAGTTCCAGTGTGTGTTTGAGGGGATCGCTAAAGCAGGAAACCCAACCCTTCTGAATCAGATCTACACAGAGCTCTACATCACAGAGGGAGGGACTGCAGAGGTCAATGATGAACATGAGGTCAGACAGATTGAAACAGCATCCAGGAAACCACACAGACCAGAAACAACAGTCAGACAAGAAGACATCTTTAAAGCCTCACCTGGAAGAGATGAACCAATCAGAACAGTGATGACAAAGGGAGTGGCTGGCATCGGGAAAACAGTCTTAACACAGAAGTTCACTCTGGACTGGGCTGAAGACAAAGCCAACCAGGACATACAGTTCACATTTCCATTCACTTTCAGAGAGCTGAATGTGCTGAAAGAGAAAAGTTCAGCTTGGTGGAACTTGTTCATCACTTCTTCACTGAAACCAAAGAAATCTGCAGCTTTGAAGAGTTCCAGGTTGTGTTCATCTTTGACGGTCTGGATGAGTGTCGACTTCCTCTGGACTTCCACAACACTGAGATCCTGACTGATGTTACAGAGTCCACCTCCGTGGATGTGCTGCTGACAAACCTCATCAGGGGAAAACTGCTTCCCTCTGCTCGCCTCTGGATAACCACACGACCTGCAGCAGCCAATCAGATCCCTCCTGGGTGTGTTGACATGGTGACAGAGGTCAGAGGGTTCACTGACCCACAGAAGGAGGAGTACTTCAGGAAGAGATTCAGAGACAAGAAGCAGGCCAGCAGAATCATCTCCCACATCAAGACATCACGAAGCCTCCACATCATGTGCCACATCCCAGTCTTCTGCTGGATCACTGCTACAGTTCTGGAGGATGTGTTGAAGACCAGAGAGGGAGGAGAGCTGCCCAAGACCCTGACTGAGATGTACATCCACTTCCTGGTGGTTCAGTCCAAAGTGAAGAACGTCAAGTATGATGGAGGAGCTGAGACAGATCCACACTGGACTCCAGAGAGCAGGAAGATGATTGAGTCTCTGGGAAAACTGGCTTTTGATCAGCTGCAGAAAGGAAACCTGATCTTCTATGAATCAGACCTGACAGAGTGTGGCATCGATATCACAGCAGCCTCAGTGTACTCAGGAGTGTTCACACAGATCTTTAAAGAGGAGAGAGGACTGTACCAGGACAAGGTGTTCTGCTTCATCCATCTGAGTGTTCAGGAGTTTCTGGCTGCTCTTCATGTCCATCTGACATTCATGAACTCTAGGGTCAATCTGCCAGTAGAAGAAAAGCAGTCAACATCCCGGCGGTCCAAACTATTTGGATACAAACCTGACCCAACACATCTCATCAACTCCCAGGAGTCTGAAGCAAGAAAAAACGAAGTTGCATTGACACAGTACCTCAAGAGTTTTGTAGACGAGGCTTTACAGAGTCCAAATGGACACCTGGACTTGTTCCTCCGCTTCCTCCTCGGTCTTTCACTGGAGACCAATCAGACTCTCATACGAGGTCTGCTGACACAGATACGAAGTTGCTCAGAGACCAATCGGAAAACAGTCAAGTACATGAAGAAGAAGATCAGTGAGAATCTTTCTCCAGAGAGAAGCATCAATCTGTTCCACTGTCTGAATGAACTGAACGATCGTTCTCTAGTGGAGGAGATCCAACTGTACCTGAGATCAGGACGTCTCTCCATAGATAAACTGTCTCCTGCTCAGTGGTCAGCTCTGGTCTTCATCTTACTGTCATCCGAAAAAGATCTGGACGTGTTTGACCTGAAGAAATACTCTGCTTCAGAGGAGGCTCTTCTGAGGCTGCTGCCAGTGGTCAAAGCCTCCAAGAAAGCTCTGTAAGTGTGGAGAAGTTTTTTCAGAATGCAGTTATTGTGCTGTTGTTGACTTAAATGGAAATAATTTACTTCATTATTCTTTATCCAGACTGAGTGTCTGTAACCTCTCAGAGAGAAGCTGTGAAGCTCTGTCCTCAGTTCTCAGCTCCCAGTCCTCTCGTCTGAGAGAACTGGACCTGAGTAACAACAACCTGCAGGATTCAGGAGTGAAGCTACTTTCTGTTGGACTGGAGAGTCCACAATGTGGACTTGAAACTCTCAGGTCAGATAGTCCATAGTTTGTTTCAAACTATTTTTGTATTTCTTTAATGTTTGAATTAAGTTCTTTCTCTCATGTCAGAACTCTTGTGTTTTGAAAGTATGCTGCTTATTATTGTTTCATGTCTGTTTAGTCCAGATTTAGTCTTGGTGATTTTTCATATCTCTGACATTTTAGAGTAAAACAGAAAGCAAGTTCACATGTGCTACAATGTTATTATAAATAATGTAAATGTCTTTTTTTTTACTGTTCACACTTCAGGCTGAGTGTCTGTGACGTATCAGAGAGAAGCTGTGAAGCTCTGTCCTCAGTTCTCAGCTCCCAGTCCTCTAGTCTGAGAGAACTGGACCTGAGTAACAACAACCTGCAGGATTCAGGAGTGAAGCTACTTTCTGTTGGACTGGAGAGTCCACACTGTGTCCTTGAAGCTCTCAGGTCAGATAGTCCATAGTTTGTTTCAAACTATTTTTGTATTTCTTTAATGTTTGAATTAAGTTCTTTCTCTCACGTCAGAACTGTTGTGTTTTGAAAGTATGCTGCTTATTATTGTTTCATGTCTGTTTAGTCCAGATTTAGTCTTGGTGATTTTTCATATCTCTGACATTTTAGAGTAAAACAGAAAGCAAGTTCACATGTGCTACAATGTTATTATAAATAATGTAAATGTCTTTTTTTTTACTGTTCACACTTCAGACTGAGTGACTGTAACCTCTCAGAGAGAAGCTGTGAAGCTCTGTCCTCAGTTCTCAGCTCCCAGTCCTCTAGTCTGAGAGAGCTGGACCTGAGTAACAACAACCTGCAGGATTCAGGAGTGAAGCGACTTTCTGCTGAACTGAAGAGTCCACACTGTGTCCTTGAAACTGTCAGGTCAGGATTCTTTATTTTATTTCATTATTTTATGTAATTTTACAATTGGAGCAGGTCTTGATCACATTCCTAATATAATTCAATTTATTTAAAAGACCCAACATTTCCTCCATGGGCAAGCACTTGATATAGAGGTCAGAAAAAAAACCTTTTAACAGGTAGAAACCTCGAGCAGAACCGGACAGAAGCCCCACTACACTGCCTCTTCAAGGCAGGAATCTTGCATCCATATTCCACCTCACTGTAGGTGTGAAAGTTACAAAGGTGGAATGGTTGGAACAGTTTCATTCTGCCTCTGATCCTACCGAGGTTGTAACAGAGCCATAACAGAGGTGAGACGACATCTGTGTGGACAGGAGTGTGATGTTCTGATAGTGTTCACAGTCTGACAACTTTTCAGATCCTTCACTCATTAAAGTAATAATACAAAACCAATGACACCCCTAATCTATGTATATATTTAAAATATGGGTCAGTCTGTCTATTCTGCACTAATCCTGACTTGCATATCTCAACAACCATTGGATGGGTTGTCATGTGGGTTTTGACATTCATGCTCCCCTCAGGATGAACTGTAATTACTTTGGTGATTGTCTCACTTTTCATCATCATTATTTTAATCTGTACAATATGTTGGTTCATGACCAAATATTTGCAAACCTAATGGCATTTCCATCAGCTTCAGTTAGACTCTGTGTTCAATGCTGATAAGTAAATTATTGAAAACTAAGATGATGAATATGATAAATATTAAACCCTTAAACACAGATGTGCACTGAATCATCAGGACTCTCAGCTGATGTGTGATGTGTGTTGTTTTGTGTGTCTGCAGGCTGTCAGGCTGTCTGATCACAGAGGAAGGCTGTACTTCTCTGGCCTCAGCTCTGGACTCCAACCCCTCCCATCTGAGAGAGCTGGACCTGAGCTACAATCATCCAGGAGACTCAGGAGTGAAGCAGCTTTCTGCTCGACTGGAGGATCCAGACTGGAGACTGGACACTCTCAGGTATGTAGAGTCCTGCTGCAGCCACAGACAGTCAGTAGCCCCATTCACACTGCACATTGCCAATTCTCCGCCTCTGTGTGAATTTCTCGGAGGTGGCGAGGGGGTAAATTTCGCTCCGTGTGAATTACACGTCAGTTTGTTATCAAGGCGGAGCTACTTCACTCTGTGTGAGCGACCAACTGCAGAGAATTGGCGAACCGCTGCTGCGTTTGGGTAGTTATCATTATAACAGCCTGCAGGGGCAGGAAAGTTTCAGTGTTTTGCACCACCAGCTAAATCAAATGACAGAAGAAGACATTATGTGATCAATCATCTGCTCCATTGATTAACATGATATGTGACCTGTGCAGAGCTGCAGCTCTCTACAGTAGTTGGTGGACTTCTGGTTTAATGCTGTTTTAATTTACTTCAGCCTGGCTCGTAGCTGCTGACTCAGTTTCACTCTCTGCTGTTCTGGAGTCTGTTAAAGTGCAGCTGGTGGAAATCCAATGTTTCCTAAATTTGCTGCTTCAAAATAAAAGCTTTCAAATAACTACATAAGGCAGGACCTTCATTTTGAAAGATTTATTGGAAGTGTTGAATGCAGGAAGATGGCGTGACAACGTTGCATGAATGGACTTTTAATTTATCTTCTGTGGCAGCAAACAACACATGGTTTCAGTCACTAACTGAGTCTGTCCAGACACTTTATGTCCGACTACAGTAATAACAGCAGCACTTTACTGTGACTGCTGCAACGTGCTCGTAGCTCTGTCACATACCAGAGAGACTCACTCCCTACCAACACAACACAGAGTAGTGTTTGTTGTCACAAGTTATAGAGCTGCAACAAACAACTATTTTCATAACCCATTAATCACATCAAATCACTAAAGCAGATGTTTGTTTTTTTTGTTTTTTTTTACATGTCCAGCATTTTATTAAAAGAATAAAACATTGCTGTTACATTTTCCTCTTTAGTCTTGTTCAGTTCACTTTCAAACAACTTACAAATTTTAAAAGCAACATAAATGTATTAGAGGTGATGAAATGTCTCCATTATAAGATGCATCAGGATGCAGAGACAGAGCATCATCAAGAGTCTGCAGCTCATGTTGATTGTTGGTTGTTCGGCCCCAGTGTTGTATCTTAAAGCTGCCATGTGAAAACAAGATTATTGCAGACAAACGTGAAAGACGCTGCAGATGGATACAGGTTTGATTGAAAAGATGCAGCTTTTATTTTGTAGACTGCTGTAGTCTGATTATTGGAAGGACTTTCAGAATAAAACATCATTGAGGATTAAGGCCCGACCGATAAGGGATTTTTAAGGCCGATACCGATACAAATATTTGGTGATTTAAAAATCAGATATTATATATATATAAGATATCGACCGATGTATATACATGTACATTTAAAAAAATTAATCCTGAAACGCGTCACAAAACATAAACACATTTCTGTAACATTAGTTATTTGTAGTCACTTATGAGTCCTCAATGAAATAATATGATAATGCAGTTTAAAAATAAATTTGTTTGTTTTATTGTCACAACAGAACAGAGGACCATCAAAATATATCATAGGGTTTGTGGCGTTGTAGAGCAGGGTGCACACACTGATTTAGTTTGTGAGCTACTTTCAAAATGACCAGGTCGAAATGATCTACCTACATTAAAAATACTAAACATCTCTTTATTTATACATACACTGAGTATACTTTATATAACACAATGCATAACTGATGTTGAGAGAGTATTGTAACCCTTGGTGCTGCACATAAACATTGACAGCAGTAATGCACATAGATGACAAACAGCCGTCAATACTGCACAGTTTACACACCAGGAGCTGGTTTTCTCCTGAAAGTCTTTGAATGACTGAAAAATGTCGTCTCCCCACGTGTGTTCTTTCATGAGCAGTAATGTTAACAGCTCCTCTTTTACAGTCATATCTGTAAACATCATCCCAATAAAAATGCACATCTGGGCTGTATCGCTGGTGTCTGTAGACACAGGCGGTGAATAACCCGAGGTTTGTTACCCTTTACCATTTACAATAACTTAAGCAAAATATATGAATCCATTAAACATTTTTTTTACTGTCTTACTGAGTAAAGCTTTAAGCTTCTTGGGGTCCAGAGGCTGCGTCTCTCTGCAGATGGACCGACCTTGTTGACCCTCCCGTCAGGTTGGATTTCAGTAGGACATCAGTGCTGAACAGGCCCAGCAGAAGGGTGCGGGCCTTTCCTTTCACTGTGGGTTGTGATTTTACAGTCTCCCAACAATGAGCAGACACTCCGGTGGAGTCTCATTCCCTAGTTGCACCTAATTAATTGTAAGAAGTAAAGAAACACAGGAATAAAAACAAAGAAAATCACCAGTGACAGAATGTTTTATGTTTTTAATTGATCATTACAAAAATTTACTTACTGATGTTGGTTTGGGAGATGTGGGTTAAGGAGGTGGTGATTGTAGAGCAACACTGGCCTCATATTCACTTTCACCTTCATAGCTTGAGCTCTCCGTGACCTTATCTGAAATGAGGGTCTTCACAGCTGCAAAGAGTGATGGAATTTCTGGGAAATATGGCCCACCGAATTTACCACAACAGGACTCCAAACAAGTTGTAAACACATGACATGTAAACAAAAATAAACAAAATACACCTGCGCTCATTTTTGGTGTCTCAACGTGTAACAAAATGTGTGAGTGGTTCTGAAGTAGCTAGCTAGCTAACAACCGTTAGTCACTTGAGTCCTGCTTCATTAGCTATTCACCACAGCAGATTTCAGACTGAGAGACATTTTCTGTCATTGTTTCTGCTTTTAATGGCATCAAACATGACATGAAGTTCTCCTCACAGTAACTATTACTGCTGTAATATAAGCACAAGTTGACATTGGATCAAGCAGCAAGCGTAAGGTTGCCCACAGGAAACAGCAACAACATCCAATAAAATAAAGATGAAGTGATAAATCCAACAGGAGGTTTGGGTGTGTTCTCAGATGTTGTGGTCCTCTTTCACACACACCAACATCCTGTGGCTCACTCTCAGTGTGTGAGGAGAGTGGCAGAGGTGAAGAGGTTCAGGGAGAACAGGGAGAAGCAGCCTGATGGACAGATTGTGTTTCTGTGTATGAGAGTCATGTCATGTCCATGTTTGCATGCTGAAAGAGGATGTGCTGCTCTGACCCCCCTCCTCCTTTCAGGGTGGAGCCTGCTGGAGTCCGATGGTTGACACCAGGTCTGAGGAAGTGTGAGTGTCTTTTTACTTTCATTCATGAAAACACTGTGACATCACTCATTCACATCTGTGATGTCATCATCACACTGATGACACATTAATAACTGCAGCTGTGTTGTGTCTTTTTCTCTCCATCAGATTCCTGTGAGCTCACAGTCGACACAAACACAGTCAGCAGAGAGATCAAACTGTCTGACAACAACAGGAAGATGACACGTGTGGAGGAGGATCAGTCATATCCTGATCATCCAGAGAGGTTTGAGTCCTGGTGTCCACAGCTGCTGTGTAGAACTGGTCTGACTGGTCGCTGTTACTGGGAGGTCGAGTGGAGAGGAAGAGTTTCTATATCAGTGAGTTACAGAAGAATCAGAAGGAGAGGAGGCAGTGATGACTGTGTGTTTGGATGGAATGATCAGTCCTGGAGTCTGTGGTGCTCTGATGATGGTCTTTACTCTGTCTGGCACAATAACAGAGAAACACCCTTCTCCTCCTCCTCCTCCTCCTCCTCCTCCTCTGGTAGAGTAGCAGTGTATGTGGACTGTCCTGCTGGCACTCTGTCCTTCTACAGAGTCTCCTCTGACTCACTGATCCTCCTCCACACCTTCAACACCACATTCACTGAACCTCTTTATCCTGGATTTGGGCTCATTTGGTCCAGTTCTGGTTCCTCCTCAGTGAGTCTGTGTGGTGTTTAGTGTGCAGAGTCTCCTCCTGTCACAGAAACATTGTCAGTGCTGAACAGTTGAGTCTGTACAGGATCACAGTCACATCAATCTTTCAGCTTCTTGTAATAAATTCATCAGTCAACTTTGTACAAAATGATTCAAACTGATTGAAAAGATTCTTCATTTACATTTTAAACTTCTTCCATTAAATTGTGTAAATTGTGTTGACTTGTACTTTCTGTCATGTGTTGTTTTGAATTCTGGCTCTTGTTCCAATAAAATCCACAACTATTAGTGAAATGTAAGAAACAGAAAACATTGACTCGTCTGCAGCTTTAATTGTAAAGAATCATTGTGAACAAAGTTGTGAATGGACAGTAAAATATGATCAAATGTACTCGACACTCCACCTGAAACACTCTGACTTGTTTCATGTGTTTCTAATGATGAAACTAAAAGTTTGATGGTGTTGGTTAACACATGTAATTATGTCCGTAGTGACGTGATAAACTGCACAACATCTGTTCATTTCTGTGTGATTATTATATGAGAAAAAAACACATTTGAATGACAATCATTGTGTTTCTCTCAGTGTTTTGTGGCTGTTGAAGTCCGGCTGTATTTTCAGGATGTTTGTTGGATTTGAATCTCGTCCGTGAAACTAAACAGCTGTGAGAAAAGTCTTTCTCTGTCTGACCCGGTGGCTCCACTTGTTACAGACCAGTTTTAAAGTCCAACAAGAACCACTTGATTATCAGTATATAGAGGGTTTTGTAGGTAAAGAGGAATAAAGTAGAGCAGGTATAGAAGATCCCCTACAGGATGATAGTTCCAATTTACACCAAGAGGATTCTGGAGATTTGAACCAGTAGCAAAGTTTATGGATGTGAGCAGCCCAATAGTAAGTTAGTTCACTAGCAAGGACCACACCTTCAACAAGATACGTTTAAACGATTTATTATGACAGAAAGAGAAAACAAAACGTTGAAGATCTTGGTTCTTCGAGCTCTTCGAGTGCGTTGTGGGGATTCTTGTAGAGAATCCGCCGCCGCACTCGGGCAGCGACGGACCCCCTCATGGTCCCACGAAGGAGAGGAAAGAAAAGAAGAAACAGGGAGAGAGAAATTGGGTGGGGGGAGGGGCGCAGAATACGAGAGGGAAGACGAGGAGAGGTCAGGTGGTTATTTATAGGAATATCGGAAGTTGGTGCTGTTGAGGTGTGGTCCTGCTCCTGAAACTTCGCCATATAAGCTTAAAAAAATGAGGTAATGCAAGTCCTCCACTAAGTCTGCATCTCTGCAGTAAAGTTTAATGAACCCTCGGTGATTTCCCACCACAAATAAAAGAACAAATGATCTTATCCAGTGAGTCAAAGAAATATTTGGCAGAAAAAGAGGAACTGACTGGAATAAAAATAGAAATGTTGGTAAAATATTCATTTTAACAATATTGATCTTGACAATTAATGAAAGGGGGAGGTTACCCCATCTTTGAATATCAGATGTAATCTTTGAGATAAGGGGAGTGAAATTAGCAGATGCAAGGCTCGATAAAGAACGAGTCACGTTCATACCTCAGTATTTAAACCCTGATGGACTAAATTGAAAAGGTGAATCTGACTGTTGAAGATGACGTGCTGCAGTATTAATGGGAAAACACTCACTTTTCCCCAAATTTAATTTATAACCTGAAAAGGTGCCGAAGTTCTCCAGAACACTTCAAAGAAATACTTAAAGCTGAGGCTTCACACAAATATATGATTTTTACTGCAATTAACTTTATTTATACAGCAGCTTTAAACACAGAGTTTACAAAGTGCTCTGACAATCAAGCAGAATCAAGAACATTACAGAATAAACATTGAACAGAAAAAGGTAATGCAAATAAAGAGATGAATAAAAGAATGAGATCAATAAAGGACGATAAGACGACGACATCACATCACAGAAATGAAGAGCAGATTAAAAGATTCAGAGCAGTGTTGGGACCAGCAGATGAAGTCGTTCATTGTGGATTTCAAAATAGACTCTAATACACACATAAAGGAGTTGTTAAGGCTTTGGGTCAGAACGTCTTTCCCCACCACAGTCGTTGAGCCGATGTGATTCTGGTTCCTCTGGTTCACACTCCTCCCTTGATGGAAGGTTAACTCCCTCTCCACTCAGACCATGTGAACACTTCCTGACTGACCTCCTTAGTCCTTGGGAATGAAGTCAGCTCCTCAACCTCCATCCAGACACAGAGATAAGTTACATGACTTCCATCTTTCTGAAACACACAGTGAGGTCACAGGTAGTTTTTCCCCCAGAAGATATTCTAGCCACTGTTCCCAGTCTCTGATGTATGACACCTTCATCAGTGCCCATCCCTCTGAAAGGGAGACCAGATCAGTCCAGGAGTGCCCCGCCTCCTCTCTGCACCTCCATGACAGTGATAACAGCTGTCCTGCCCCTGACACATTTGTGACGCCCTTCAGCAGCAAAACCTGCCTGAAGGACCAAATTTTAAATCTGCCAAAATAAGTCTGACTACCACTTAATGAGCATTGTAATCCAAGGAGTGAACACAAACACTGTTGGACACTCCAGAAATGACTCTATCATTGTAGGTGCCACTCTCTGCATCTCACCCTGACAAACTGATATCACAAACTTTCCTGTTCTCACTAACCCAGAGATTAACTGAGAAACAGGTATTTAGTGAATTCAGTGTCAGAACTATAGTGTTTATCTGGGTTTTCCTTTTCTTTGTGTAACTTCTGATCTTGATGTTCTGTTCATGATTCTTGCTGAACCAAGATGGAGACTAAGCCGATGCCCAGCTGGTTACTGAACTGCCCAGATGTTACCAATATTAATAAACTGACAGATGAACTCCTTAAAACTCTGGATTATACAAGTAGATTTGTGCTCTCAGGATCACATGTGAAGCAACATCCTGAGACCTGAGGGGGGATTTGTGGATTTCAAAACTGTGACTGACCAGGTCGTCAAAACTCAGAGAACTTCTCCTCACAGCAGCGATGCAAGATCCTGCTAGTATTCCAGATCAGTCAGCGGCAGTTTCCCAAATGATGAATCAAAACAGTCATTAAAGGATTAGAAGTGTTTCTCAGTAACTTCACATGTTGACACTGTAGTTCTATAAATCAGAAACACATTGAATGGACTCATTTATGCCTGTTATTGAGCCACACAAACATTTTCTGAAAACAAATGAAAACATTTAGAAGCCGTGAGATTCTGACCAGTTTAGTGTAAAATCAACATTTGTTTCAAAAATCTCCTCAGAATGAGTTTTTGTCCTGAAACAAGACAGAGGAAGGCAGGTCACAGTTTAAAATCAGGAAAAAATAAAGTCTCAATATTATTGATTCATTTTGTAATAGAAACAAAACACAGACTGTTTACAATCCCAGAGGGTTCACCCTGTTATAAGTCAGTGTAGCATCACAGTGGTTTTGAAGCTGTTATCTGAAGGTAAAGCAGTGACATGAAGTTACTTTAAGGCCTGAACTGCTTTCACACACAAACATCAGCTGGGAAACTGCCTGCTCTTTGAGCCAAGATGGCTGCCTGTGTGAGCAGGCAGAGAGAAGCTGTGGTTTGTCCTGGTGCTTTGAATGATGACACTGATAAGAAGGTGAGTTCAGTCTGATCTGAGGTCTGATGTGTTTCACAACAGTCAGGACTGTTATTGATGTGGAGGGGAAGGCAGCATGAGGTTGAGCACTAGGACCCAGCAGGCATCAGGGCGTGTACACAGAGTGTGAGAGCTCACCTGGGCTCCTCCTCCTGTGATGAAGCACACCTGAGAGACCGTCAGCAGCTGAGGACGGACTGTGTTTGCTCTCACCTGCTGCTTTCAGTCCTTTAAAGGTAAGATATGATTTAACTTTACAATAACATTCAGCTAACAAGCTAACATTCAGCTAACCAGCTAACCAGCTAACATTCAGCTAACGAGCTAACATTCAGCTAACCAGCTAACATTCAGCTAACCAGCTAACATTCTGAGCAGAGTGAAGAACAACAGTGTTGACGTCCTGTCAAAGAAGTCTCTGTGTGTCCGTCCTGTCTCCTAACAGCACTCTGTAGCTCAGAGGTGACAGTCTGACAGCCTGTAGCTTCAGCTGGAGATGGAAAAGCAGCCAGTTCACTACTGAGTCTAATAAGTCAACAACATAAACTCACTAAATGTCAAGAAAGGAAATATTTTGACTCCTATTTTCATTAGAAACAGAAAAAAATCCAACCATCTGAACTCAGGATTCTGTCTCTGACTGAACTGAGATCAGTTTAATCTGCTCGTTAACTCGTCGTCAAACACACTTCATTCAAACTGGACCTGAACTGAATCACAGTCACAAACACTAACATGTAACTTTACTGTGTGTTTGACTCACAAAGTATCTGCAGCACAGCTGAAGGATTTTATAACACAAGTTGTTACCTGAATGTTTCTTCATGACAACTTGTGAGTTGTGTGTGAGTTGTTGTGTAGTGACCTCATAGAAACTAACAGTCAGTTAAAGTGATGTTGGTCTTTAAAAGTCACTAAAGCTGCTTTGTTGAACCAAAGTAACAACAACTGATCATGTATTTGACCTTTACACTCTCATTAAACACACAAGTCATCAGATTTCACTCATATGATTCATATGATGTGATTAATGTGTAACTCTAACAGCATCTTCAGGCGGCGCCGGTCCAAAGTTTCATTCACTGTGATGGTTGTGGTGCAGACAGTCGTGTCCCAGATAGCAAAAACCTTTTGGCTTCAGTTTGGCCCAAATCTGGCTGGTCATGTTGGCAAGGTTATGGTTGAGCTTCTGGGCCCTAAATGCCCTTAGCAAAAAGTAGTATACTTGAAGTTCATTTTATTAAGTATGCTTGAGTATAAGTGCAAGTATAGCAAGTATACTATGGATCATGTACTTGTAGCATACTAGAAAGTATACTAATTTAATACTTCTTCGGACTAAATTGGAACATTTTAAGTTTATAAAAGTATACTTTAAGTATACTTTATAAGGTCATTTTAAGTTTACAGAAGTACACTTTCAAGTATACAACAAGTACACTAATCTATATACTACTAGTGTACTAATAGTATATACTTCTAGTCCACATTTCAGTTTATTAACATGTAAGTTTATAACAGGGTTAATACCTCAAGGCAAATGTGTGTAGTGAAAAACATTTTTATTCTGCTAAATTAAATGTAAGCACAACTCAATAAGTCAACCTTTTTCTGTACTTACATCAAGATATTGAAAGTAGTACCACTTGCAATGTGACAAGCTTTAGCAAGAGATCCACCATTTATTACCATACATACCCACAGCTTAACAGACGGGAAGTTTCTCCTGGAAAACATCCCTTCACTCACGGTGCCAACATTTTTATCATCTTTGTTAATTCGACACAATTTAACCACAGAACAAGGATGTGAATTAACCCGCAACCATCTTACACATCATCTTATTCACAAACACATTCACAAACCATAATTACACCAACAACAACAGAATACCCAAGAGTCTTTGCGCCACAGTCCACAGTATACTAAAGTACAAGTATAAGCTTTAGTATTAAAGTATAAGTCTAAGTATTAATGTACTTAGTCTTAGACTATTCTTTATACTTTTCAGTATAAGCCAAGTATACTTCACTATACTTTTCTTAAGTATATAAAATGTAGTATATAAAAAGTACACTTCAAGTATACTGCCTCAGTTTTAGTATAAAATAAGTATACTTGAATAAACTACTTTTTGCTAAGGGTGGCCCGAATTAGGCAAGCCAAAATCACACCAAAAGGTAGCCAAACTTCACCCAAAACTAATTGTGGACTTCCAAAATACAGCCATAATTGCCCCAGAAGAGCCCCAAAACCCCACAACCCAGCCAAAAAGTAGCCAATGCCAAAGCAACCCCCCACCCCTCCCCATGTCATAATTATTTACTGCTGTATTGGAAAAACAGATACGAAGATTTAAATCATTTCTTTTTTTTTATTAATTGCATGGCCCTGGAAATGTCTGACAGGTACACAAAGATCAGTTTAGAATGCAGGCAAAAAAACAGACAACAGTTATAAAAATGTTATAGAACATATAACAGGCTACACAGTAATAGCCTCCATTCAATGTGCTCCTGGCTGGGTGCTGGCTGGGTTCTGGTTGGGTCCTGGCTTGGTCCTGGCTAAGTCCTGGCGCTTCCTCCTGAATATATAAGTATATATATAATGAATATATAAAATGTATAAGTAACATGTTTAACCCTTAAATAATGATGAGGGTCATACCTGACACATTTTTACATTTGAGAAGTAAAAACATTCCTAACCATTAACAAATAATCAACATTGAAAATCAGAGGAGTGATATAGGCTACAGTATGCAATAACTAGACAATTCCCCGCCGGGAAATCGCGAGAGTGGGCTGTGCGCTTTGCCCCGTGACGAAAAAGCAAACATGGCATCAGCAAAGTTTCCTCATCATCAAGCGGGAAATGCCTTAAGGAACAGACACATGAAGTTTTGTGGTCCTAGTTTCAGAAATGTGGTAATAGGAGCGAGTTAAAAAAGGCCGCAGTTTTGCAAATCCTCTTTTCGATTTACATTGGAGTGAATGGAGCAGTTGAGAGCTGAATGGACCAGGTGAGAGGTACTCTTGTCGGTTAGAGGCAGATAAATCCAAAACCATAAATCCTACCGATAAAGTCGACACATTGGCAGAAAGACAAGTGTGGCTACTACTCTGGAAATTATCACTGTTTTTGAGTAAAGTTTGTGGCTGGGAGCATCACTGAAAGAGAACATTCCTGAGAGTTTTTTAAAGTCTCTCACCGTTCAAAAATTATACATCTTAGCAAAAAAGTTCAAATGCAGCTCAAATACACAGGACTTGTGCCTACATTTTAAAGTTTGAATAGTTTTTCTAGGTGAATGTATGCCAGAGCAGGAGATGTTTGAAAAACATCGCAGAGTTGCCAGTTTTTTGACCTCATCCCATTCATTCCTTATGGGAAGTGTCTCGCAGCTGTTCGCGTCTTACAACGTGAAACATTAATATTCTGGAAAACTGAATAATAGCAAACAGAGTCCGATCAAGCCGCACATTGAATGAGTGAAAAAATAATCGTTAAATGTAGTTTAAATGTTGGGAAATATACTGTGTGTGCGTTTGTGTGGGAGTCTGTGAGTGCACGCTTAAGCATGGCTGTGTGTATGTGTGTGTCTACATGTCTCTCTGTCTGTCTGTCTCATGTGTGTCTCCTGTCTGTCTGTCTGTCCGATGTGTGTCTCCTGTCTGTCTGTCTGTCTGATGTATGTCTCCTGTCTGTATGTCTGTCACTCTCTCTCTTTGCCCAGCTGATTTCGGTTGCTAGGTGACAGTTGGCAGGGGCCGTAGCAACGGACTGTGAGGGAGTCAGTTGGCCCTCTCCACTCTGCTGCACGAACATTCCCCCCATACACAATCATTGAAAACCCAGAATTTCTCCAAAATCACTCAGCATCGTTCAAGGATCACAGTTCAAAAACTACACATCATAGGAAAAAAGTTCAAATACAACAAAAATACTCAAGACCTGTGCCTACATTGGTGTTTCTAGCTGAATGTATGCCAGAGCAGGAGATGTTTGAAAAACATTGCAGATTTGCGAGTTTTTTGACCTCATCCCATTCATTCCTTATGGGAAGTGTCTCGCAGCTGTTCGCGTCTTACGACGCGAAAGATTAATATTCTAGAGAACTGAATTATAGCATACAGAGTCCGATCAAGCCGCACATTGAATGAGTGAAAAAATGATCGTTTAATGTCGTTTAAATGCTGGGAAATATACTGTGTGTGTGCGTCTGTGTGCATGTGAGAGCACGCTTAAGCAGCTCTGTGTGTGTGTCTGCATGTCGCTCTGTCTGTCTGTCTGTCCGTCTGTCTGTCTGATGTGTGTCTCCTGTCTGTCTTTCTGTCTGTCTGATGTGTGTCTCCTGTGTGTCTGTCTGTCTGTCTGTCTGTCTGTCTGATGTGTGTCTAGTGTCTGTCTGTCTGTCACTCTCTCTCTTGGCCCAGCTGTTTTTGGTTGCTAGGTGACCGTTGGCAAGGGCCGTAGCAACGGCCTGTGAGGGAGCTGATTTGAGAGCAATTTCTGCCTCACATCTAGGACGTCAAACTAGTGCTATTTGGTCAAAATCTTACATGATATCAACAATTTTTTTTCACGATCGAGCCAGAAAGGCCTTAAAGAACATACTCATTGAGTTTTGTGGTCCTAGCTTCAGAAATGTGGAAATGGCAGCGAGTTAAAAAAGCGTGCAGTTTTGGAAATCCTTCTCCCGATTTACATTGGAGTAAATGGAGCATTTCAGAGCTACTCTTGTCGGTTAGCGGTCGATAATTCAAAAACCGTAAATCCTACCGATAAAGTGGACACATTGGGAGAAAGAAGACAAGTGTGGCTACAACTCTGGAAAGTATCACTGTTTTTGAGCCTAATTTGTGGCCAGGATCGTCACGGAAAGAGAAAATCACGGAGCGAATTTTTGAATCTCCCTCACTCTGTCAGTTGGTCCTCTCCACTGTGCTGCACGAACATTCCGCCATACACACTCATTGAAAACCCTGAATTTCTCCAAAATCACTCACCGCCATTCAAGGGTCACAGTTCAAAAACTACACATCGTAGGAAAAAAGTTCAAATACAACAAAAATACTCAGGACTTGTGCCTACATTTTAAAGCTGGAATGGTGTTTCCACGTGAACGTATGCCCGAGCAGGAGATGTTTGAAAAACATCGCAGATTTGCGAGTTTTTTGACCTCGTCCCATTCATTCCTTATGGAAAACTCTGTCGCATTCGTATTCTGGTGAGAAAAATAATAGCAACCCGAGTCCGCCCGAGCCGCACGTTTTGATATATAATTTGTTTGTATGCGCTCAACGGTGCGGGGCGAGTTAGCGACGGAAAAAAGGCGGGAGGAAGAAAAATAATAAAAAGAGGCGCGAGCAATAACAATAGTGGGCTGTGCTCCGCACAGCCCACTATGGACACCTATAGCTCTGCTATAGAGGTGTCCATAGTGGGCTGGCGAGCACAGCCCACTAATTAAAAGGACTATGAGGAGTTTTGGAAAGCGAAGTGTTTTCACACTACATTTCCTATGAGCCTCCGCGCGCACGGTTAAATTCTTGGACCGGCGCAAGACGTACGAAAGCGAAAGCATTTCCCAAGAATGTTTTCAAATCAACAAGGAAAGTCGGAGGTTCGAAGACGATCAGATACCATCGTAGTTCCGACCAAAAATGGTGAATCGGCGGCGATATTCCCATGACCCGCTGGGCAGCGTCGGGGGAACCGAAACTAGGAAATTCCGGGGGAGTCGACCACTAAATAATAATATCAAAATAACTATAAAGACAAAACGATATATTTATCGAAAATGGACCCATTAACAAGTGTGGGTAACGCAGATTCATCCACATTAATATGAGACTCAAAACATATAACAAAACAAAAAACAAAAAAAAACTCCTCGGTGTCCGTTTAAGAGAGAGGAGAGACACAGCGCGAGGGGAAACCGGATCTCACACAACACCTGTCTGGCACAACACTGGAGTTGTCCGTGACGTATAGACGCAGGGACGAGTAATGTTGAATAGTAATTCGACTTCAGAAAGGCAAAGTCACCCGTTGTTTACATTTCAATCTGACTTTATACACGGTTGTTATCAGTGGTGTAGTGGGGATTTTATCACTGGGGGAACTCTCCAAAAAAAAAAAAAAACGTTTTTGTTGTTGTTATTGTTAATGTTGTTTTGTTTTGTTAATGTTATTTTAATTTGGTCACCCGGATAGAGCCAAATTGCGAATGCTTAAGCCATATATCATTGCAATTAGACAGCTCTCCTTCTCTCTCTCACATACACACAACATAAACATAGGCAAAACTGTTCAGTGTGTGTGTTTGTATCAGTGTGTTGCTGTAATCGTAAAATAAATATATATAAAACTGAAACTTAAGTATTTGTGTGTGTGTGTGTGTGTGGTGTTGCTGCCTCACCAAAAACTACAAATAAGATGATCTATAACTGTATACATTAAGTGTTTGGTATAGGCTATGGTGATTGAGAGAGATAGAGAGAGAGAGATGATAAAGGTGGAGTTCTTTTCTGCAATGATTCTGAATTCATTGAATACACATTTAACCCGGATCAAATAAGTTGACTCAAAACTGCTGATAAATAAAGAATGCATATAGGTAACAATAAGTACAGTAATACCATAGCTTACCTTTTTCTTCATCAGATTAGTGACTCTGGCCTTTGTATGAAGCTGGGTCATGGGCTGATAATGGGCTTGCATCTCCTGGACCTGACTCCACATGTATCTCTCTCCTCTCCTCCTGTCTCTGTCCCTTCAATCTCTTCATCTCTCTCTCCTGTCTCATCCTCTGTTGAATTTTTAAAATCAAGTATCAAGTAAGTCTAAGTACACGACTGAGTCATGACCTAATATTTTAATGCCATGTTTAGTGCCATGTTTAACCCACATCATTACCTATCCATCCAAACATCCAAATAATATTATTGATGGATAATTCATACTGTGACTGAACATGGCCTTAAAATATTCTGATTCATTGCATGTCCTTTCATTTTGTTCACCTAGGCTACATTTACAGTAGCATCTCTATTGGCTATCTGTTGCATCTGTAGGCTCGTTCACTATTTCTCTCATTCTCTTAGCTTATTACAATTCTCACCTTTCCTCATCTTTGCCTGATCATCCTCTGCCTTTCTTGCTGGAGGAAGAGGACATGACATCGGTGTCCTCAATGGTGGCTACGGCCCTGCACACACACACACGGCGCTTCTCAACACACAGATTCAAAATTATGCACATTTTGGCCCCACGGCAAAAAGTGACAAATTATAGTCCTAATAATTGCATGAATGCTTGAAGTATATACGTATGGCATTGCAAATAGGAGACGGAGCTGCTTCTCTCCTCTCTCATATAGGCACTGCCACCTCACACAGGCTTTCCAATCCTGCCGTGACCGCGCCCGCCGTGACACAATAAATATTTTATTAATATTTGTGAATTGCAGTATGTATTATTACTTTATTCGAAGCTCTACAATGGCGAAAATGATAACAGAGGCAATGTTTGAAAAAAATTTATTAGACAAATAAGATAAAAAATTCTCGCCAAAAAGACTGAGGGAACGCTGTTCCCCGCGTCCCCCAAACACTACACCCCTGGTTGTTATCACGTTAGCACGTAGTTCACCGGTCTCCAGCTGCTCTGGGCTCCAGAGACGGAGCGGAGATGCATGCAATGGAAAAGAGTTTGATCCGAGTCGAAGCTAAACCGCAACGGAGACGAACTGAGCAGAGAAATTAATGAGCAATGATATGCTAGCTATCTGCGTAAAGGTTAGAAAGCTATCAATTATACTGTCCTATTCCTTCATATTAAGTTCTCTCTGTGTTATAACATTGATATTGTAATTTAATCGAATGGGCTGGGTCTGTCTGTTTTACTAGAAGCTAGTTTGCTACCAGTTAGCTTGTTTATTAGCCACCACACAGTTAGCCTACAGTTACAGTTACAGTTACTTTAACAACCTTAAAGGAAAACGTCAACCTTACTGGGTATTTTGATGAGGCAATGATAGAAAATCAGAGTTTACAATTAACCTTTACTAAGTATACATTTATAATATTTTAATATGTACATACCTCAGTGTTGATCCTGCTTTTAAAATGAAGGTTCTCTTCTGGGTAGAAATTCCCGCAGTTTGTGCAGTGATTTGGCTTTACAGAAATATGCCAAAACACATCCAAAACACATCCATATATGGAATCAGATGTTGCCGCTCTTTACTCAATCTTCTGGGTTGCCATAAACATGCCATACCATCCCTAATACTTGATCCCGCTCTTTGCCCAGTCTTTTGGTTTACCAGACATATGCCATAACTGAGCCATATATTGCTGGCGCCTATGTGTGGCAAGTGGAGGGTAATAAGGTGTCACCGACAACGCCACCTGGGGAGTTTCGCCCCAGGAAATAGTTCATTGTGGAAAAGGAATAATTGATTACCTTTATTACAGGTCGCACAGTCCGAAATTACCACAGGCGAGAGACGTTTTTAGAAAAATCTAAACAGTTTTATTTAACAGTTAATTAATAAGACAGACATCATTGGCTGACTCACTTGCTGCTAGGCTGTGGCCAAATGAAGGGGTGAACAGGGCTGAGGTTACCTTGGTGCCCGAAATCAAATCAAGGGAGGGAGAATTAACAAAAGCACCCGTGACACTGCACACACACACATTCGTGAAGAAAAGGGTCCACCACCAGGGATTAGGTCACCGTCAGGGGCCCACAGCACCTGTCCACAAACAAAAAGAATATAACCAAGCCTCACAGTCCTAGCACAGCCACTTTAACACACACACACACACACACACACACACACAATACATTAATTGAATAACAATACATTAATTGAATAACAGGGAAATAAACAAAGACCCAAATCAAGAAAAAGGTTATTAAACCATGTTAACTAAATAATAGAGAGGAGTCTCATTCCCAAAACACAATACAAATCTTAAT
Source organism: Sparus aurata (assembly GCF_900880675.1). NCBI lineage: Eukaryota > Metazoa > Chordata > Actinopteri > Spariformes > Sparidae > Sparus > Sparus aurata. The sequence goes on from NW_022045105.1 coordinate 24,496, forward strand.
TATATTAATTAATGAAGTTCCCAGGGGCAGCAATCTAAGCCCCAGTGCCAGCTCCGCTACAAGCCTCTGAGGTCAATTGACCTCCGACGCAGCTCCGAAGAGCCGAGGAGACACAAAACACAGTTGCAGTATAACCAAAACAGCAGTAGGTCCAGGAGGTGATGGCTTCCGTGTCTTTAGACCTCACCGGCACAGCGTCGTGGAGAGTCAGAATAAATATTCTAAGGCAACACACAAAATAGCAATCAGCTGGAGGCGGAACAACAGAATGGAAAGCGAGGAGCGGACAACGCCGACTTACCACGTGGAGAACACAACGACACCCAGATGGGCTTCCAGAAGGACGACCCAGCCCCACGGCACCAGCAGTCTGCCACACTGCAGCGGAGACAACTGTGTCACATTTACACAATCGACAAGTGAGTGGGGAGAAGAGGCAGCGGTGCGCTTTACCGCGCCTTACCTGTGCGCTGCAGAGATAACGTGCGTCTGCAGAGATAACGTGCATCTGCAGAGATAACGTGCATCTGTGGTAAAGATGCCAAGGACGCTCCAACGCCAGCAGAGCCACACCACCTGAGCTCCACCACGCTGACATCCACTCCGCCACCACTGAGGACGAGCAGAACGGCAAAAGGAGAGGGCGCGCCAGGTAAAACCACCTGCTATATAGAGGAGTGACCGCCCATCAATCAGTGCACCAGAGAGACACAGCGCCCCGCTGTGAGGAGGGGTGAGGGTGCTCAGGCTACATCTGCCCCCCCCTTTTGCATCGTCGACCCGACGATGGACAGAAACCACAGTCAACACCAAGGTCTGAAAACAACCACTTGAGAATTAGACGCAGGGTCAGGGGGTCGGTTGGCCGCATGGCCCTGAGGGCCAGCTGGCCGAGGAAGATGGTGGACATTTGGATGACTGCCAGCAGTAGGACGATTGGTTCGACGCAGGGACTGCTGACTGGTACTAGGCTGGTCAGCCGGGGACAAAGTGGGAGCTGGCTGTGATGAATTCCCATGGTCCAAAGGTGTCGCTGATCTGGACACGGCCTGGTGCGGCATCACAATGGGAGCAGAAGAAGCATCACGACTTGCTGCAAGCGGCAGCACAGCAGTTGGTAGCACAGGTGTCTCAGGTACTAAAAACCAAAGGTCACTGCTGGGGGAGTCATCAACAGAAGCTGCCAGAGGAAGCAAAACTGGTGAAGACGGCGCCGGGGGTGGAAAAGCTACTGCCTCAGGGTGGACCACAGCCTTCAGCATATCTCGGTGCACCTTCCGAGTCCTATCCAGGTCATCCACGGGGGCCACTGTATAAACTGCTCCCTCATCAGCAGGAGCCCTCACAACCTGGTGGACCATAGAGTTCCAGAGGTCTTGGATCTTATGTCGGCCTCTCACACCATGGTCCCTCAAGTACACCAACTGTCCCACCGGTAGAGGTGCATCCCGGACACGTTGATCATGTCTCTCTTTGCGTCTGCCAGCTGCAGCCAACAATCGCCCATGAGCACCCTCAAAAGCAACTTTAAGTCTGGCTCGATGTTCAGCAACCCAGTCCTGTACCTCACCAGGCACTGGATCCTGAACACGACCAAGCAGGAAGTCCACAGGAAGACGAGGCTCCTGCCCAAACATTATGTAAAACGGTGACTCACCGGTGCTCTGATGTGGTGTGGTGTTGTAGCAAAAGAGCACCTGCGGCAGACAAGAAGCCCAGTCCCGTTTCCGGGAAGCTGGCAAGGTACGCAAAAGGTTATGGAGGGTTCGATTAAACCTTTCGCATTGGCCATTACCCGCTGGATGGTAGGGGGTAGTACGGGACTTGGCAACACTGTACAGAGCGCAGAGCTGATGGATCAAGGAACTCTCAAAACTCCTGCCCTGGTCCGAGTGCAGGCGACTAGGAACACCAAACTTGTAGAACCATTCGGAGACCACAACCTGGGCCACCGTTGAAGCCCGTTGGTCCCGGGTAGGGACAGCCACTGTAAACTTACTAAACACATCCGTTAACACCAAAACGTTTTCCAGCCCATTGCGAGAGGGTTCAAGCAATGTAAAATCAATGGCCACGATCTCGTTTGGCCGAGATGCAAGCAGGTGGCCCATATAACTATGTGGGACCCGTCCTGAGTCCTTGGCTATTTGACAGCGCTCACACTGTTGGACCCAGTTCTTAATATCTGATGCCATCCCTGGCCAATAGCCACATTGCCGGACTAACTCAATAGTCCTCTCTATGCCCTGGTGACCATGCTCCTGATGGAGCTGATGCAGTGTTTCCTGCTTGAGCACAGCAGGCAAGACCAGTTGAAGGAACTCTTCCTCGCCGTCAGAACGAAAGACCCGGCGGAAGAGCACCCCATCTTCTTCAACCAGACGGTCCCATTGACGCAAAAGTGCAGTTGCTGGATGGGAAAGCTGCCGCCTCTCAGCTGAGGTGGGAAGCGACCCACGATGCCAAAAAAACAAAACCCCCTTCAGCAGGGGGTCATCCTCCTGCATGCCGCGGAGGTCAGATGCAGAGTGGGATGGAAGAATGGAGACCAAAGACTGAGTGGCAGACACAACAGGACCCAGATGTAGATTTGACTGAATGCTGTTGGGGACCAAAGTGCCAGGCAAAAGTGGGGGGGCCAAACAAGGGGCAGGTACGTACTGTCGTGACAGTGCGTCGGCATTCCTGTTGCTGCGCCCAGAACGATATTTAATTTCCAGATCAAAAACAGCAAGCTCAGCAGCCCACCTATGTTCTACAGCTCCAAGTTTAGCAGACTGAAGGTGACTCAACGGGTTATTATCTGTGTACACAACACATTTATGTCCCAACAAATACTCCCGGAACTTCTCTGTAACGGCCCACTTGAGCGCAAGAAATTCCAGCTTCATAGAGCTGTAGTTGGACATATTGCGCTCAGTGGGCCGAAGACCCCTACTAGCATAAGCCACTGGTCTCACACCACTATCTGTCTCCTGTGAAAGCACAGCTCCAAGCCCACTATGGCTGGCATCAGTCTCAAGAATAAAGGGGCGTGAAAAGTCCGCGTAGGCCAGCACGGGGGCGGAGACCAGCTTGGACTTCAGAGCATTAAAGCTCCCCTCACACAGAGGCGTCCAAGCCGCCCCCAGTGCCTGACCTGACCCCTTTCTCGACTTAGTTCCAGCGAGATCAGCCACCAACTGATGCAAAGGCTTGGCCAGCTTTGCAAAACCATCAACAAAGCGCCGATAGTAACTAGCAAAACCCAAAAAGGAGCGCAGCTCTGAGATGTGACGGGGGCGCTGCCAATTAGCCACAGCCTCAACTTTTTTGGGATCTGTAGAAACTCCCTGACTCGAAATGACATGCCCCAAGTACAACACCTGCTGCTGGAAAAATGCACACTTTTCAGGTTTGGCTTTGAGGCCTTCTCTCTGAAGCCGATCGAGCACCATCTCCAGCCGCTGCAGATGTTGCTCAACAGAAGATGAGTAGATGATTATATCATCCAGGTACAGCAGCAGGGATTGACCCTGCTGATCTCCGAACATCCGCTGCATCAGCCGCTGGAAGGTGCTCGGGGCGTTGCAGAGGCCAAAAGGCATCCGGTTAAATTCAAAAAGACCAAAGGGGGTACAAAAGGCAGTCTTGGAACGGTCCTGCTCAGCCACCGGCACCTGATTGTACCCGCTGGCCAGGTCGATGGTGGAAAACCAGCGGGCCCCCGAAAGGGCGTCCAAACTTTCCTCAATGCGAGGCAGTGGGAAAGCATCCTTTCGGGTCTTGCTGTTGAGTAACCGATAGTCCACACACAGCCGCAAGCCACCGTCCTTCTTCCTCACCAAAACAATAGGGGACGCATAAGGACTACTGCTCTCACGGATGACTTGTGACTCAAGAAGCTGGTTAATGTGGGTCTTTACGACCTCGTACTCTGAGGGAGGGATGCGGCGATACCTCTGCCGTACAGGGACATCATCGAGCAGACGTATATCGTGCGAGATAAGATCGGTGCACCCTAAATCCCCATCATTAACTGCAAAGACAGAGCCATACTTCTCCAGCAAAGACCTCACACTGGTCTGTTCCTGCTCAGTTAAGGCAGATGAATCTAATGATCCTATTCTATCGAGGACTGTAGGGGTGGCTACCTGGGAGGACACCGTCGCCACGGCTGACCCCAACTCAGTCACCCCTGCAGGCAAGCTAACAACCTGAGCAGCATTCAGGACACCAAGGCTAGTCCGGGGGTAAAGGAGGACTTCCGCTTCTCCAACGTTGACGACTGGAACACACACAGTACCATGAACAACCTTTAACAGGCATGGGGAAGCCAACAACCCTGCTGGTAACCCGGACTCGGGAGGCTCGAATAAAACACTCTGACTAGCAAACTGCTCTGAACAGGTACCAGTGACCAGCTTCATCATGCCACCGGGTATCCGCACCACCCGCTTGCCTCGGACCCTGACGGCACCAGTGAGGCTCGAGATGACCTGGGTTGAAGACTGGTGGCACTTCTGGAGGGCGGCCAGGACTGGGCCAGGCGCCCCTGACACAAAGGGTGATTCAAACAGCGAAGACCCAAGCACACCAAAGAGCTCTTGATAACATCTGCGAATTACGTTCATTCCCAGGATTCCAGGAACAAAAGATGAAGCACCAGGGGGGTCTTTCACAACAAGGATGCCACAGCAGGGCACCACCTTGCCACACAGTTCCACGTCGAGCTCCAAATAACCAATGTACGGGATGGCTAAGCCATTAGCTGCACGCAGCTGTAGCCACTGACAAGAACGAAGGCGATCATGGCCCCAAGGTTCAAACTGGGCCAAAAAGAAGCTTTCAGTAATGGTGGAAACCATGGAACCAGTATCCACCAGACATTTGACACCAATTCCCCCAATGGACACGTTAATATTTGGACAGGAAGCAATCAGCTCCGCTGCTGCACCTGGCTGTGAGCCTAGGGACTCCCCAACTGAGCTGTGGCTCGGCAGCTCAGCGGGCTTCAGTTTCCCGACTGCTGGGAAGAACGAGAAGACATGACAGCATGTGGATTGAAACCAGTGACAGAGTTAGCACGCCGGCGGGGAAGAACTCGCTCACCGTCACACTCACGGGCAAAATGGCCAGGCTGTTGGCACCTCCTGCAAACAACAGGGCCAGAACGGGACCCCGGACCCGATGGAGGAGGGGCCTGCAAAGCAGCTACTGTCTGGGCTAGCTGGTTCAGCTGCTCCTGCTGACGTTTCAAGAGGTCCATTACTGCTCCCAATCCTGGCTCTTGGGGAGCAACTTGAGGGACTTGATGGAAACGGCCCTGCACTCCATATTGGAGACCATAAGATGTTGGTAATGAAGAGCTGCGACCCCTAGAGCCCCCTGGAAGACCCTCTCTCTCCCATCTAATAGCCTCACTACGCAGCCCCAACAGGGTGATGGTGGGCTGGCGACGAACTAGCTGCTTAAGCTCACGACGAAGGGAGCTGTCAAGGACATGCTCTATGAACTGATCCCTAAGAAGAACGTCAGCATTGGGCATTCCATCAGGCGCCTGCCGCTCAACCTGGGCCATTAAAGCCATAAGAGCTAGTGAGAATTCCTGCAGTGTCTCCCCTTCCTGTTGGTGGCGAGAAAAGAAAGCCTGCTGTAAGGTGACATATGCCTGGCTACAACCATACAGCTCCTTTAAGATGGCAAGAATCTGGGCTGGATCTCTCTGCTCTGCGGCAGAGCGAAACTTGATCTCTTCCTTCGCCTCTCCCTCCAAGTGGTCAAAGATAAACAATGCCTGCTCTGCAGCAGGAAGGTGCCGAGCACGCGCACATGCCTGAAACTCTTCTACCCACTCAACAATGCCTATACCCGATTTACCATTAAACATGGGACACTTACGATCTCGTGGGATCACAACCAACCGCTCTGCGAGAGCAGCCGAGACACCGACAGCGGGGGCATGACCAGCCGGACCAGCAGAGGTTGAAGCTGCCCCAGCAGGGCCCCCTGGGGAAGCAGCACGCTCCTGGTGGAGTCGCTCGTTGTCCGCCCTGAGCTGCAACACCAGCTCCTTAAGCTGTTGTACCTCCTCATCCATGTTGCCTGGAAAACACTACAAGATAATATGAAACATGGAACACTGGACTGAACACTGCTGTTTTGGCTATACCACTGTACAAATACCGACGTCAATGGGAAAAACAAAACAAAAAGATAAATACCTATAACAAAAAAAAACGTCTCTGACCCTTTAAAATGTGGTGATCCTGCCGACAACGCCAAATTGTGGCAAGTGGAGGGTAATAAGGTGTCACCGACAACGCCACCTGGGGAGTTTCGCCCCAGGAAATAGTTAATTGTGGAAAAGAAATAATTGATTACCTTTATTACAGGTCGCACAGTCCGAAATTACCACAGGCGAGAGACGTTTTTAGAAAAATCTAAACAGTTTTATTTAACAGTTAATTAATAAGACAGACATCATTGGCTGACTCACTTGCTGCTAGGCTGTGGCCAAATGAAGGGGTGAACAGGGCTGAGGTTACCTTGGTGCCCGAAATCAAATCAAGGGAGGGAGAATTAACAAAAGCACCCGTGACACTGCACACACACACATTCGTGAAGAAAAGGGTCCACCACCAGGGATTAGGTCACCGTCAGGGGCCCACAGCACCTGTCCACAAACAAAAAGAATATAACCAAGCCTCACAGTCCTAGCACAGCCACTTTAACACACACACACACACACACACACACACACAATACATTAATTGAATAACAATACATTAATTGAATAACAGGGAAATAAACAAAGACCCAAATCAAGAAAAAGGTTATTAAACCATGTTAACTAAATAAATAGAGAGGAGTCTCATTCCCAAAACACAATACAAATCTTAATTATATTAATTAATGAAGTTCCCAGGGGCAGCAATCTAAGCCCCAGTGCCAGCTCCGCTACAAGCCTCTGAGGTCAATTGACCTCCGACGCAGCTCCGAAGAGCCGAGGAGACACAAAACACAGTTGCAGTATAACCAAAACAGCAGTAGGTCCAGGAGGTGATGGCTTCCGTGTCTTTAGACCTCACCGGCACAGCGTCGTGGAGAGTCAGAATAAATATTCTAAGGCAACACACAAAATAGCAATCAGCTGGAGGCGGAACAACAGAATGGAAAGCGAGGAGCGGACAACGCCGACTTACCACGTGGAGAACACAACGACACCCAGATGGGCTTCCAGAAGGACGACCCAGCCCCACGGCACCAGCAGTCTGCCACACTGCAGAGGAGACAACTGTGTCACATTTACACAATCGACAAGTGAGTGGGGAGAAGAGGCAGCGGTGCGCTTTACCGCGCCTTACCTGTGCGCTGCAGAGATAACGTGCGTCTGCAGAGATAACGTGCATCTGCAGAGATAACGTGGTAAAGATGCCAAGGACGCTCCAACGCCAGCAGAGCCACACCACCTGAGCTCCACCACGCTGACATCCACTCCGCCACCACTGAGGACGAGCAGAACGGCAAAAGGAGAGGGCGCGCCAGGTAAAACCACCTGCTATATAGAGGAGTGACCGCCCATCAATCAGTGCACCAGAGAGACACAGCGCCCCGCTGTGAGGAGGGGTGAGGGTGCTCAGGCTACATATGGACAACCTTAATCATACCACAGTTAACCCAAAAGGCTTTCTTAATGCCAAAAGGAAGCCAAAAATGCCAAATGAATGCCATAATACAGCCAAAACATTTGCTATCTGGGGTCCGTGTGAACCTCCAGCTGAAGGTAATGTTACACATTTAAAATGTTTGACTCGTTAACACAAGCTGTCGTTAGCTTAGCAACACTAGAAACAGCAACAATCTGCTTCTCCATTGTTCATTTCTACAAACTCACAGCTGTGAGTTCAAACAGCCGCCATTACAAACATCATCCTCCATGTTGAGAGGAGAACGGTGGAGGAGGAGCAGAGGTGGAGTTAGTCGTTTACATTTATATTTACAATTATGACATTTAGCAGACACTTTGTCCAAAGCGACTTACAATAAGTACATTTGTCATAAGAGAGAAACCACAACATCACTTTCGATGGAGTAAAAAGAAAAATAGAAACCGTTGTCAAGCCCTCGTCTGATCGTAGCTGCTGTTTATCAAAGCAAATGGATAATTAGCAGCTGTTCATCAGTAGTTGATGTGGAGACAGCAGGAAGCAGCATTCAGAGGACGGTGAGCAGATGAAAGCTTTTATTTTGTAATGAAAGAATCAAAATGTCAGTGTGTCACTAAATGAGCTGTCAGAGCTGTGAACACTCCTCCAACAGGAAGTGTCGCCTCTTTCAGTCACTGTTGACTGACTTTGTGATCAATAATCAGATCAGACACATTTACTCTACATCAGTCTACATCAAAAGAACATGCTTTTATTTTGGAAGTACATTTACTCCAGTACAGTAGTTGAGGTACTTCTGCTCCGTTGTACTTTTCCTGCGCCTCATCTCAGAGGAGAGATTTGACTTTTTACTGCATTTAGTTTAAAATAAATGAAATGTGAGTGTTGAACACTGAAGGAGCTCAGAGTGAAGAAACACTTCAGCTGACTCCAGATCATTCGTACAGTCGTATCACAGACAGAGAGGAGACGTTCACAGTCACAAACACTAACATGTAACTTTACTGTGTGTTTGACGAGATTCTAGTTAAAAACTCACAGAATATCTGCAGCACAGCTGAAGGATTTTATAACACACGTTGTTTCCTGAATGTTTCTTCATGACAACTTGTGAGTTGTGTGTGAGTTGTTGTGTAGTGACCTCATAGAACTAACAGTCAGTTAAAGTGATGTTTTTCTGTAAAAGTCACTAAAGCTGCTTTGTTAAACCAAAGTAACAACAACTGAACATGTATTTGACCTTTACACTCTCATTAAACAACAAGTCATCAGATTTCACTGATATGATTCATACGATGTGATTAATGTGTAACTCTAATGGCATCTTCGGGCGGCGCCGGTCCAAAGTCTCATTCACTGTGACGGTTGTGGTGCAGACAGTCGTGTCCGTGTGAACCTCCAGCTGAAGGTAATGTTACACATTTAAAATGTTTGATCATCTACAGTAATACATCATGATGTATTAATGATATTGTGTCTTGATCATCTGAATGTGTAAATAATGTAAAGACACGTGTCAAGTAAAGTTATAAAGTATCACGAAGTAGAAGTACATGACTGAAATACCACAGATTTGTAGTTCCGTAGAATACTCGAGTAAATGTCTTTCCTCCACTGTTACTGGTGTTTCTAGAACAGTGATTCCAGTCGTGTCTTGCTGGTTAAGCTGGTATTCAGAGCAGAGGACTCACTTCCAGTCTGATGCTCCATGACACCATCTAGTGGACTGACAGTAGAAGTGCAGCATTCATGTGACGCTGATATGAAGCAGCCAATCAGAGGAGGAGCAGCTGATGTTCTGACAGGAGACATGATGGAAAGGCTGAATTCAAATGATTTGTGTTTCCTCTCCAAATGAAAGTGTGTGTGAGATGAGCAGCATGAATCAGTGTGAGGACAGAGAGGAGGGAGGCCCTCCCTCTAAAACCACTGGACCTGGACCTGGACCTGGACCTGAGCCTGGACCTGAGCCCAGCTGTGTGTCCTTCAAGAGTGACTGGTCAAAGGGTCATTTCATTGATTTTAAAGGACAAAAACCTCCTACTGTAAAGAGGTGAGCTGCTAATAACATTATGTGACTGAAATAAAAACTTCATGTTTTAACTGTGGAGAAAGATGTTACGGCACTGCTGCCGAGTACCTCCATGGTGGTCTGTTGCCGCTTGTGTGGTGTTCCACCTGTACTGGCAGATGTTGATGGTTGTGGCTGTTGACACTGCTGTACTCCAACAGATGAGAGAGGCTGGGGTGGTAAAATAAATTCATCGTATTGCCAGACTTGGTAGGGACGACGACCTTGCATAGTTTGCAGACAACATGGGTCTGACTCTCATCGGACTTAAAATATCCAAAATACTGCCAAACTGGTGACGTGACAATTACGTCTGTTCAGGACAAATTAATCTGTGTTCGTTTGGTAACGCCTCGTTGCCTGTTTTATTATGCAGCTGTTTTTGTCTGAAATTGTTAAGTTTCGTTTTTATTCAGAGTAAAGAGAGTTGCATGCATAAACCTCTCGTCCAGCGTCCTTTTTATACACAACAGTGACCTTTCCTCTTTTATCCACAATTTCCTCTCGCACTGTCGCACTCATTTTCTCCTTTCACTCCACGCTGTTCTTTTTGTTAAAGCAGTTATGAGGCACGATGGTGAAAAATTAAAATGCTACTGTGCATGTCACTCAACAGGTTGTTGCTAGGTTACCTTGCTTAGCTGGGCCGGGAGAGGTTGAGAGGCTAAAGCCCTTCCTCTGCCTACTTCCCCCAGAAAACTTTGCGGTTCTGGATCGGGGTTTTCTTCCTGTTTTTTCTTTTTTTTTTCACAGAGTTAAGTGAAAATATCAAACGTTCAATCGAACGTGTTTTCTATTGATATTGATTGATCACGTGTCTATCACAATAGATATCATTATCCTTTTATCGCCCAGCCCGAGTCTGAAGACTAGAAAGTGAATTAACATCTCTGGTGGTCTTCTTCTCTGTCCAACAGGAGACCAGACTCTCCTGTACCCAGCTGTGTTTCCTTCAAGAGTGATTGGTCTAAAGGTCATTACATTGATTTTAAAGAAGAAAAACCTCCTTCTATAAAGAGGTGAGCTGTTAATAACATTAATATGTGACAGATTCATGTTTTAATTGTGGAGAAAGAAGTTTTTTGAAACCTGATGGTTATTTTCAGCTTCGTTCTTCTTCACTTAAATTTATCTTCTCACTTTAGAAAGCTGCTCAATAGAACCAGTCTTCAACTCTTCATTTCACTTTATTGAATTAGTTTGGTCCAATATTCTCTGAAGGTTTATTCCTGATGTTTTCCACTATTTTATGGACAGAAGCTTCTGTGTCTGAAGACTAGAAAGTGAATTAACATCTCTGGTGGTCTTCTTCTCTGTCCAACAGGAGACCAGACTCTCCTGTACCTGGACCCAGCTGTGTTTCCTTCAAGAGTGACTGGTCTAAAGGTCATTACATTGATTTTAAAGAAGTAAAACCTTCTGCTGTAAAGAGGTGAGCTGTTAATAACATTAATATGTGACAGATTCATGTTTTAATTGTGGAGAAAGAAGTTTTTTGAAACCTGATGGTTATTTTCAGCTTCGTTCTTCTTCTCTTAAATTTATCTTCTCACTTTAGAAAGCTGCCCAATAGAACCAGTCTTCAACTCTTCATTTCACTTTATTGAATTAGTTTGGTCCAATATTCTCTGAAGGTTTATTCCTGATGTTTTCCACTATTTTATGGACAGAAGCTTCTGTGTCTGAAGACTAGAAAGTGAATTAACATCTCTGGTGGTCTTCTTCTCTGTCCAACAGGAGACCAGACTCTCCTGTACCTGGACCCAGCTGTGTTTCCTTCAAGAGTGACTGGTCTAAAGGTCATTACATTGATTTTAAAGAAGTAAAACCTTCTGCTGTAAAGAGGTGAGCTGTTAATAACATTAATTTGTGACTGATTCATGTTTTATGTTTTTTATTCAGAGAAATTTGTATAAACTGAAACTTTTTTTCAGTGCATTTATATTCTCACATGTGAAAGCTGCCCAGTAGAACCAGACTTCATCTCTTCAGTCCAGTTTAACATTTGTCTGATGACTGGTTTAATGTAACATAGGGATTTTATTCAAGCTAGCTGCTAACAGAGGAATTGTGACTCCAATATTTTCCTCCATCAAGTCATCAAGTCTGGTCTTCAGTCATGTGACCACAGAAGTTGACACATGTCAATCGTGGACATTTGTCAAAAAAATCTAAATAAAATTGTACGCAGGCGACACAAGTTCAATGTTCTCTCTTTGTTTGTTTTCCCGCTCTTTTTCTGTGTCTCATGAGTTCATCACAGCAGGACGATGGTGCACAAAGTTAACAATTACTTTTAACCTCTTCATCATGTTTGACTTCATATAGTGTTTGTTTGTGAAACGTGCAGTAAAACAGTTTGTAGTTGTTATTCTCACTTTGATTCAGTTGATCTGAGCTCAGTCTCAGTCTTTGACAGTATGTGTTAGCAGCCGACTCCTCCTGTCTTTTCTTAAAGTTTCCTCAACTGTTAAATCAGCTGCTGGAGTTGATCTGAAGTTCACAGACTTTCCATTCAAACACCTGTTTGCAGCGAGCGTCCATGTTTCTCTGATCAGATCCACTGGGAAGCTTTTAGATTGGAAGTCAGGAATTGTTGTACTTTTGTCTCACCTGTGTTGTTTAGTTTTACACTGGTGGATTTCTGTCTTGTTTTGACTGCTTTACCTTTTGGATTTTTCTCTGCTTGCCTTTTTGATTTTTAGGATTTCGCTTCACGTATTAAACAGGATATGTAGCAAAAGGCCAAAGGTTGGACTCAAACTCCTCAGCTTGGCATAGATACGAGGGAGGGATTGAACACGATAGCTTACAGCTTTCATCACGTTCTCTGTCACTTAGATTGGAAGACAAGAATACTGACCTTTGGCTTGCAGAGGAACACACCATGAAGCCAGTGTTTTCCCCTCACTGTTCTCTGGTGTTTTAGTTTTGCTCCAGCCTCCAGACTGTCCAGTTCCATCCCCACCACAGAGCCTTCCTGTCCAGCTTATTCAGTTTGTTTGTACCACAGCTGCTGATGACACCTCCCCATCCACCACAACACAGATGAAACTGGACCACAGACTGGTAGAACATCTGTAGAAGACTAGTGCAAACATTGAAGGACCTGAGTCTCCTCAGAAAGAACAGCCTGCTCTGTCCTTTCCTGTCGAAGGCTTCAGTGTTGTCTGAACAGTCCATCTTGTTATCCAGTTGCACCCCAACGAAACATGGAGGTGTCAAGCATCTCCACCTCCTCGACATTTATTACAACAGGGATATGAAACTTCTTCCACATGACCTTCAGCTTGTGTTTGTCTCTGAGTGGACAGACACAATGTGACTGATTCTTCATGATTCCTCCACAGAGTCGACCAGGAGAGCTCAGAGGTTCCCAGAGGTCCGTCTGTCCAGCAGCATCAGACACACCTGGACTCCATATTTATGGTCTGTACATGAACAACAACTACTTTTACATCCTGTCTGTTCACAATAATCTCCATGCTGCACTTTACAGACAAGTGGTGAATCTGTCCAACATGGATCTGATGTTAAATGTTGTCATTCACATAATATTCTGTTTCAGCTGCTGGAGGAGAACATTGTGACTTTTGTGAAGAACGAGCTGAAGAAGATCCAGAAGGTTCTGAGTTCAGATTACCCAGAATGCTCAGAGAGTCAGAGGGAGGATGAGGAGGGGTTGGACGGTGAGGATGAAGAGCAGAGGAGGAGCAGCAGAGAGGCATTTCTGAAGATCACACTTCACTTCCTGAGGAGAATGAAGCAGGAGGAGCTGGCTGACTGTCTGCAGAGCAGTAAGAGGATTTCTCTAAAGATTTAACATGATGGATCAATGAGAAGTTTACTGAAGTCTGATGGTGATGAATCTGTTTATATATACAATCTTTAGGGGAAGGAAATTGTCATATTTTCTTTGTAATCAAGTCACTGAACTTTTTTGTTGTGTTTATTTAGAAAGTCATTCTGGAGTTTGTCAGCGTCAACTTAAATCTAACCTTCAGAAGAAGTTCCGGTGTGTGTTTGAGGGGATCGCTAAAGCAGGAAACCCAACCCTTCTGAATCAGATCTACACAGAGCTCTACATCACAGAGGGAGGGACTGCAGAGGTCAATGATGAACATGAGGTCAGACAGATTGAAACAGCATCCAGGAAACCAGACAGACCAGAAACAACAATCAGACAAGAAGACATCTTTAAAGCCTCACCTGGAAGAGATGAACCAATCAGAACAGTGATGACAAAGGGAGTGGCTGGCATCGGGAAAACAGTCTTAACACAGAAGTTCACTTTGGACTGGGCTGAAGACAAAGACAACCAGGACATACAGTTCACATTTCCATTCACTTTCAGAGAGCTGAATGTGCTGAAAGAGAAAAAGTTCAGCTTGGTGGAACTTGTTCATCACTTCTTCACTGAAACCAAAGAAATCTGCAGCTTTGAAGAGTTTCAGGTTGTGTTCATCTTTGACGGTCTGGATGAGTGTCGACTTCCTCTGGACTTCCACAACACTAAAATCCTGGCCGATGCCACAAAATCCACCTCAGTGGATGTGCTGCTGACAAACCTCATCAGGGGAAACCTGCTTCCCTCTGCTCGCCTCTGGATAACCACACGACCTGCAGCAGCCAATCAGATCCCTCCTGGGTGTGTTGACATGGTGACAGAGGTCAGAGGGTTCACTGACCCACAGAAGGAGGAGTACTTCAGGAAGAGATTCAGAGATGAGGAGCAGGCCAGCAGAATCATCTCCCACATCAAGACATCACGAAGCCTCCACATCATGTGCCACATCCCAGTCTTCTGCTGGATCACTGCTACAGTTCTGGAGGATGTGTTGAAGACCAGAAAGAGAGGAGAGCTGCCCAAGACCCTGACTGAGATGTACATCCACTTCCTGGTGGTTCAGTCCAAAGTGAAAAATGTCAAGTACGATGGAGGAGCTGAGACAGATCCACACTGGACTCCAGAGAGCAGGAAGATGATTGAGTCTCTGGGAAAACTAGCTTTTGATCAGTTGCAGAAAGGAAACCTGATCTTCTATGAATCAGACCTGACAGAGTGTAGCATCGATATCAGAGCAGCCTCAGTGTACTCAGGAGTGTTCACACAGATCTTTAAAGAGGAGAGAGGACTGTACCAGGACAAGGTGTTCTGCTTCATCCATCTGAGTGTTCAGGAGTTTCTGGCTGCTCTTCATCTCCATCTGACATTCATGAACTCTAGAGTCAATCTGCTGGCAGAGGAACAAACAACAGACCGTCAATCTCCAGAGACACATTTCTACCAGAGTGCTGTGGACAAGGCCTTACAGAGTTCAAATGGACATCTGGACTTGTTCCTCCGCTTCCTCCTCGGTCTTTCACTGCAGACCAATCAGTCTCTCCTGCGAGGTCTGCCGACACAGACAGGAAGTATCACAGAGACAAATCAGGAAACAGTCGGTTACATCAAGAAGAAGTTTGAAGGGACTCTGTCTCCAGAGAGAAGCATCAATCTGTTCCACTGTCTGAATGAACTGAACGATCGTTCTCTAGTGGAGGAGATCCAACTGTACCTGAGTTCAGGACATCTCTCCACAGATAAACTGTCTCCTGCTCAGTGGTCAGCTCTGGTCTTCATCTTACTGTCATCAGAAAAAGATCTGGACGTGTTTGACCTGAAAACATACTGCGCTTCAGAGGAGGCTCTTCTGAGGCTGCTGCCAGTGGTCAAAGCCTCCAACAAAGTCCTGTAAGTGTCGAGAAGTTTCTTTAGAATGCAGTAAATGTGCTGTTATTGACCCAAATAGAAATAATTGTCTTGTTCTGTTCATCTTTATCCAGACTAAGTGGCTGTAACCTCTCAGAGAGAAGCTGTGAAGCTCTGTCCTCAGTTCTCAGCTCCCAGTCCTCTAGTCTGAGAGAACTGGACCTGAGTAACAACAACCTGCAGGATTCAGGAGTGAAGTTACTATTACCTGGACTGCAGAGTCCACACTGTGTCCTTGAAACTCTCAGGTCAGGATTCATTTTTTATTTCATTATTTCATGTAATTTTACAATTGGAGCAGGCCTTTTTTTGTTATTAAAGTATTTATTTATTTTCAAACATATACCTTACAACGGACAACATAAACACAGACAAAACCCAAAAGGCAGTCAAAACAGAAAACAAAGGATAAGGACAACACCCCTCTGTACCACTATATAATTTGTGATTGGCTGCAAAGTGTTTCAACACATTTTCAATGTATCAGGCCCTTAATATACTCAAAGAAATAGTCCCACACTAAATGAAACTTCCCTTTGACATTATTCTTCTTGGCAATCAATAATTCATAGGATGCAGTCTCTGTCATCAGTTGGGTCCAATCTGCGAGCCCCAGCATACATGTGCTCTTCCAGTTTCTCAGTACCAGCCTTGCTGCAGTGATGAGGCCTACAGTTATTGGCGCATGTTGTCCTTTGTTGACTCCTTGTGGCAACAGTGTGCCATCTCCCAGGAGGCACAACAGTGGCGACTCTGGCAACTTGTGTCCTAACCAATCTCCCAATTTCCTTAATACTTCTTTCCAGAAAGGTAATACCACAGGACATTCCCAAAAGGCATGTAAAAATGTACCAATTTCTCCCTTACATTTCCAACATCTTTTGTCTTCTACTAAGCCCATTCTAAAAAGCTTCACGGGAGTATAGTAGTATCTATGTATAATTTTATAATGGGTAAATTTACTTCTAATATCCCTAGTGGCCCAGCCAACTTTAGAAACTATGTTATTCCATTTCTCCTTACTTATTTCACACTCTAAGTCTCTCTGCCATATTAATCTAAGATTCTCAGTATTCACCTTTTGTAATTCCATTATCTCTTTGTGAAATACTGAAGCCCTATGCATTGTACTTGGCAAGTCAAAAAGACTTTGCAGCATATTAGGTTCCTCTATATTTCTATTAAGTGGGAACACACTTCGCACACTGCTCCTTAGTTGTAAATACTTCCAAAATTCACCCCTTCCCTCCAGACCAAATTGGTCTACCAGTTCCTGATACGACATAAAAACTGCATCCTTATATAAATCATCAATCACACATATACCACTCCTCTGCCAAGGATCCCAGCAGAATGAGTGCTTGCCTATCACGACGTGGGTTATCCCAGACAGAAGAATACCCCTGCTTATATTGTGATTTCCCCATCAACCTATGCACCTCAGACCACACCCATTGAGAGTGTTTCAAAATGGGGGTTTTCCCCCCCTCTACCACCTTAATCTGAGAGAGAGCCTGGATGGGTCCAGAGGGAGCCACCATGGCCATTTCTATCTTCATCCACTCTGGTTGAGAATCATAATTAGCCCAATGCCTCACCAACTTAGCCAGTTCAAAAGCTAAATTATACATTTCTACATTTGGAAGTGCCAAGCCCCCGTTTTCCCTTGTAGTACATAGCTTCTTAAAAATTAATCCTAGGTTTTTTCCCATTCCACAAATACTCTTTAATCATTTGATTATATTGTTTGTATATGCCACTAGGAATAATTACTGGCAGCATCATTGATATATAATTAAATTGTGGTGCTATCACCATCTTAATAGTGTTAATTTTACCCCACAAAGTGAGATTAATTATCTTCCATCTTTCCAAATTATTTTTCATCTCTTGAAGTAATGGCACTAGATTAACCTCCATTATATCAGACAGGTCAGCAGTCAACTTTAATCCTAAATATTTCATTCCCACCGGGATCCATCTAAATTGAAAGTCAGAAATCTCAGACCAAAAACGAGACCTAGATACAGGCATCACCTCCGATTTCTGCCACTGAATTTTATATCCAGATATTCGAGAAAATGTTTCAATCTTATTCAAGATTATAGGGATAGAATTAGCCGGGTCCGAGATAAGCAACAGAATATCGTCCGCATACAAAAACAGCTTCTGTTCTGTCCCACAACCCCACACCCCCTTAAAACCTGTATCCGCTCTTAAAGCAATAGCTAATGGTTCCAAAGTTATGGTGAAGAGTAGCGGACTCAGTGGATCCCCCTGTTTCTGGCCTCTCATGAGGCCAAAAAAGGGAGATTTCAGGCCATTAGTTAGAACAGATGCCTTCGGGGACCTGTAAATAATCTTAATCCATTTTATGAAATCCCCCCCAAATCCGAACACCCTCAATGTATACAAAAGATAAGCCAGTTCTACTCTGTCATACACTTTTTCTGCGTCCAACGAGAGTGCCGCGGTGGGCGTAACAGCATCACGACTTGCCCACATAAGATGTAATAACCGCCTAACATTATCCGATGAAGAACGTCCTTTAACAAAACCCACTTGATCTGTATGTATTATATATGGCATAAATCTTTCTATTCTTGTGGCAAGGACTTTGGTAAGAATTTTGCCATCAACATCTATTAAGCTTATAGGTCTATAGCTCCCTGGGTCCGTAGGGTCTCTATCTTTCTTCAGGATCAAGGTAATCAAAGCCTCATTAAACGTGCCTGGTAGTTGCCCCACATCAAATGAGTCTTTATACAGTTTTGTCAAAATGGGTGCCAATAAATCAATATATTTCCTATAGTATTCAACTGGTAGACCATCTAGCCCGGGAGATTTTCCTGTTTTCAGTGATGCTATCGAACCTAATCTCTCAGTTGATCCAATGTTAATGTCAAAAAACATTTTAAGATCTTCCCCTAATAAATTGGCAAAGGTTTCATCCTGAAGCAATGACACATTCATCCTCCATCTATTAGATTTAATAACGTCTGACCCCAAATTTACCCCCCATTGCACAGTAGCATGGTCTGTTAATGCAATGGGTCCAATTGAGCAGTCTACAGTTCCTTCTACCAGATCCCTGGATATCAGAAAATAGTCTATGCGGCTGTGACTTTTATGCATATTTGAATAAAATGTATATTCTCTATCTCTGGGATGTACTAACCTCCAGATATCCATCAGGCCCAAGTCGCTCATCATCAAATGTATGGCTCTTCTGTCTCTCGGCACACTATTTGTAAGAGATGTTTTGTCCAGAACCCCATCTTGTACCTGGTTATAATCGCCCGATATTATAGTGTGACCATCCACTATTTCCCCCATCATTTTATTAACCTTATGAAAAAAGGTTGGCTCTTCTTTATTTAGGGCATATATATTACATATATTAACCTTTACTCCATTTATTTTAGCCTTGACACATATTATCCTCCCTTCTTTATCCTTATGTTGTTTCAACATGACAAAATTTAGATTTTTATGTACCAGTATTGCAACCCCACACTTATTACTAGTATATGAGCTATGAAATATCTGTCCCACCCATCCTATCTTAAATTTAGCTATTTCTGTGTCCACCAGGTGTGTCTCCTGTAACAGGGCCACATCTGCTTGTTGAGATCTAAGATAGGACAGACATTTCTTCCTTTTAGCAGGGTTATGTGATCCATTAATATTCCAGGTAATAAACCTCACCAACTTAACCATATCTAAAGCCCAGTTTATACTCCAGCATATTGAATTATCCAAAACCTACACATTACAGAGTCAATCACATCACTTAATACTAACCATTTAGGGTGTTGTCCAACTGCCAGCCTTACCAAACAAAAATAAAACAGAAACAAAAAATGTGCCCCATGTTTTACACACATAACACTCAGCCACAAAACCAGGCAAACCAAAAACACATCCATGAGTGGGAAAGGAACCATCCACCTGAAAACCATAGATGCAAAAACCTTCACTCCTATCTCCTTGAAAACCTAAGGAGATGGAGAAAGAAAAAAAACAAAAACACAAAAAACAAATCTACCTCAACTAGACTGTGAGTCGTGTTCACCGACCAACCCAAAGAAACCCCCCTTCCCCACCAACCCCTTGCACCATTGATCAAAGCTACTATACTTATTACCAGTGCTTTCCGACATGTGGCATCGGGCTGTCACAGACAGCTCCCCCACAGAAATAAACAAAAACAAAAACAGTGCTGTCTTCATTTATCATTTACAATAGACACACCTAGTCCTCCCCACCTAAAACATATACATTTCTATTTACTGTTCCCCACAGGTCATTAAGAACACACACTCTCCTACCATGATACTGGTCTTCCATGCTTCAACATGTCCTTCCCTTGTGTCTCAATTAAGATCAGAACCAGGTAATCTATGTCCGTCATCGGACAGCTTCACAACAGTCCGTCATCCGTTTGGCACATTTATTCTTGATCTTCTCCATCCTCCGCGTCACCGGCGCTGGAGTCTCCAATCGCCTCTTTATTCAAAAATGCCAGTGCCTTACGGTGATCGTCAAATCTCATCCTCTTCCCTTTCCAGGTGAAGCGCATTTGTGCCGGTGGTGCCACAGTAAACCGCACATCCAGAGAGTGCAACTTTTCTCTCACCTCCGAAAACTTTTTCCTCTTCTCTGCCCACTCCCGTAGCAGGTCTTGGAAAAAAGAGAGCTTGCACCCTTTCCACTCCACTCTCTGCCCTTCCCTATACCTCCGTTTCGCGGCAGCGAACACTTTCTCCTTCTCCAAGAAGCACAGGAAGCGGATAACAATAGGTCTGGGCGAGCAGTTCTCATCCATCACTGGTCCACCAGGGACCCGATGCACTCTCTGCAGCTGTGTCTGGTCCAACGGTATGCCCAGAGCTTCAACAATGATGTTCCTCACACATATCTCCAGCTTGCCCTCTTCCAGCTTCTCTTTCAGCCCCACCAGGACCAGATTCTGGCGTCTGTCACGAAAGTTGGCATCCTGCTGGGCCGCCTCAAGTACTGAGCACTTTGTGACATTTCTCTCCACAATTTCCCGAAGGCCGACGTTCTCGTCTTCCAAATCAGATATTCTGCTTTCAGCTGCCTCCAGACGCTGTAAGACGCCATTAACATCTGTGCGGAGTCCCGCATTGTCTTTTTTCACTTGGTCAATATCAGCTTGCAGGACCAGTAGCAACTTACTGACATGCCCAAGCTCGTCCATAGCTTTTCCGAGTGAGTTTTGCATAGCAAACAGGACGCTTGTATCCATGCTTCGTTTATCACCACCGGAAACGGCCGCAGCAGTTTCTTCTTGTTTATCACCGTCCTGCATGTCCGCCATGTTGTTAGCGTTATTTCGTAGTATTCTGGGAGGCCGCTGACTCTGCCCCGCTGCCATCTACGACTTATATTTGTTACACCGTGCCAAAGGAAAGTTCTCAGTCACACCAGTCCCTTTATAGTAAACTCTATCTATCGCATTTTGAGGTATCGGGTTGTTGGGTTAGGGAGCTCCGTTCCAGGCGGCCATGTTCCTCAGCGTGCTCACGTGACCCCCCCGGAGCAGGTCTTGATCATACTCCTGATCTAATACAAGTGATTTGAGAGACCCAACATTTCCCCCATGGGCAAGCACTTGACACAGAGGTCAGAAAAAAAAGCCTTTTAACAGGCAGAAACCTCGAGCAGAACCCGACAGAAGCCCCACTACACTGCCTCTTCAAGGCAGGAATCTTGCATCCATATTCCACCTCACTGTAGGTGTGAAAGTTACAAAGGTGGAATGGAGGTACGTTTTCATTCTGCCTCTGATCCTCGAACAGAGCCACAACAGGAGTGTGATGTTCTGATAGTGTTCACAGTCTGACAACTTTTCAGATCCTTCACTCATCAAAGTAATAATACAAAACCAATGACACCCCTAATCCATATATATATATTTAAAATGTGGGTCAGTCAGTCTATTCTGCACTAATCCTGACTTGCATATCTCAGCAACCTTTGGATGGGTTGTCATGTGGATTTTGACATTCATGCTCCCCTCAGGATGAACTGTAATTACTTTAGTGATCCTCTGACTTTTCATCTGATGCCATCATCAGGACATCATTTTAATCTGTACAATATGTTGGTTCATGACCAAATATTTACAAAACTAATGGAATTTCCATCAGCTCCAGTTAGACTCTGTGTTCATTGCTGATTAGTAAATTATTGAAATCTAAGATGATGAATATAATAAATGTTAAACCCTTAAACACAGATGTGCACTGAATCATTAAGACCCTCACCTGATGTGTGATGTGTGTTGTTTTGTGTGTCTGCAGGCTGTCAGGCTGTCTGATCACAGAGGAAGGCTGTACTTCTCTGGCCTCAGCTCTGGACTCCAACCCCTCCCATCTGAGAGAGCTGGACCTGAGCTACAATCATCCAGGAGACTCAGGAGTGAAGCAGCTATCTGCTCGACTGGAGGATCCAGGCTGGAGACTGGACACTCTCAGGTATGTAGAGTCCTGCTCCAGCCACAGACAGTCAGTAGCCCCATTCACACTGCCGTGCCAATTCTCCGCCTCCGCCTCTGTGAGAATTTTTCGGAGGTAGTGAGGGGTGAAATTTCGCTCCGGTGTGACAGTTTAACTGGCGTTCATTTTAACTGGCGACAGTGCCAGGTGTGCTGGAGGTGTGGTTTGAGAATCCCATCTCGAGAGGGGTCCTTGGCCCTGTCCGCTAACCAGGAAAAACATTCCGAACACCCTGCTCATCGATCCAAGTCATGTATATGTGTATTAATTTTGACCTGGCTTGAACACTACTATTCCACACGGAGATGCTGGGATCTGCGACCTACAAACCACTGTTAGATGAGCGCTACAGAGCACACAGTGACAGTGTAGGTGACTGTGTCGATGCCTGTCTGAAAAAACGCAACTGTCTATAAATCATCCGAAAGTGCATGTTGTCGGTCTTATATCTTTGTCGTGAATGTCTGTGCTCACAAACAACTCGTGGGTGGAACAGTCTGAGGCATTTGTTCACGCCGAGAGGCTCGAGAGCAGCGTAGAGACGCTGTTAGCTGTGGCGTTGAGTGCGCAGCGTCCAGGTTAACTTGTGACATCTGTTTTCATTGAGTATTTCTTTTATTCCACACTGCGTTCAAATGGTTACTTAAAGCCATCGTTCCGAGCCGTATACATCGTTATTAAGCTGAAGGCAAGTCGATGTGAAAACTGTCATACAGCCTGCAGAGTATGTTGACATTCAGCCTGAACTCAACTTGAGGTCAGTCAGCTGCAGCAAAGCATGAGACGTCCAAATCAACCTGTGATACAAACGCTGATCAGCGCATGTCGGTCCTTCACTTAGGCCTGGGCGATAAACCGGAAATTTACCGATTCCAAAATTTACGACGATAACCGACGTCATTTTGGCCATGTCGGTATATTCAGTGTCATAGGCATAACATCCACTAGGGACAGGGGACATGTTCGGTCCACTTGATTAATCTACCCCGGCGTATACCGATGTGCTTATTTTACATTGATTTGATGGCAAACTCCGCCCGCTGATGCAACACCAGCTATGCCAGGTTAGTAATCAAGTGAACCCACTCTCGCTGTGAGTCGCGGACAGTTTGTGTAATGATGCTGCGTTCAAAGGCTGCAACAGGCCACTGTCTTCGGCCGGGCCGGTCCATTGATCAAACATTTGTGTTTTGTTTTTTTATTCACTCAAAATAATGACTGTATTTCCAGCTAGAAAACTGCATCTCTCTCCTCCCTCCATTGTTGTTTGCATTTGTGTCTCTGCGTGGTCTGACACGTGAGTGTCCTCATGCTGTAAAACATGACTTCTCGCATACGTGACGTCACTCCCCGAGATGCAAGGAGAAAGCAAAAATTTATATTGTTTACTAAGGAAAATGACAAAACTAGTAACACGTTACCGGCATCACTGATTGTTTAGCTTAAGTGCAACATGGAGCATGAAGATGTAAAGAAAAAAATAGAAACAGTAGAATTAACTGAAAGTCGGAGGTGTGGACCTTGTCTTGTCTTGGACCGTGATGATAACATTTGTCGGCTTTGTCGAGTGCATTAAGTGCGGCACTTGTTGCATTATTCATTAAGATTTCTGTAGTTCAAACAACTCGCAATTGTAGTCGAGAACGTCAGTTATAACAGCCCACGTATTAAACTGTTGTCGGGTTTAAATCGGGCTCATAATTACATTCAGTGTGTCGGGCCGGGCTCGGGTCGGGCTTGATTCTAAGCTCTACTTGGGTCCAGCTGTGACTTTAATGAGGTTCACCCAGTGTGAGCAGCAGGAGGATGGTTAGCTCACCTTCCAGAGCTGCACTGAATCACTGGAAACTGATTTAGGGACTGTCATCAAATTACTTAGCATAAATATATTAATACAAAATAATTGCAGTTCTTTCAATATCTTCCATGTCATGGGGCCCAGTGACTCCAGCAGCAGATTGTATTAGTAAACTGGACGAATGAGACACAGCTATGTTTATTGTACTTTAGTGCTTCCTCTATTTTATATGAATATTAATATGCAGAATTTTTTTTCTCAGTAGCTTCCATGTCATGTGACCCACTGACTTCTGAAACAGATTCTGTGTCTATCAAAAATATATAATGATAAAGAAGATAATGGTAAAAAAAGTTCTCTAATGCTCAAGAGGTTAACATATTATTAAGCAGCAATGTTAACTTCTCCACTATTTTGTCTCATGTCTTAGATTCTGATTCTGAAGTCCTCAAAATGTTTATTTATTTACATCCAACCTCTTCCACCACCTGCAGTACAACCACGTAATTCAATTCGAAGAAATAAAAAAAGCGAGAAGCGAGAAGTTTAGAATTTGTTTATAAGGGACTGTATATTTTATACTTTTAAACTTGTTCAGTTGTTGTTCAAGTAATCTGTGCTTTTCAGCTGTTCAATCGTGTGCTTATCAGTTGTTCTTAACTACTAAATAAATAATATAAATCTTAACTACAATGTACTTTTACAGTCCTTTAAATTGGCATTTCTGTAAATACACAGGATTTTTTTTCCTTTTTTTAGGTGCGGGGGTTTTACTTATCGTTCATTTATCGTTATCGAGGTGAGTTGCTCAATATATCGTGATATTGATCTGAGGCCATATCGCCCAGCCCTACATTCACTCAACTAAATGAATAGAAATTTTTTTTAAATCCGACGGCCGATAAGAGATCAATTTAAAACTGGGTTATTTTGGCTCTGATGCAGCCAAGCCTCTCTGTCTGCTGCCCCGACTCTGTCTCCAGCATTGTCCCACCCACAGCACCATCTGATTGGTTACAGGCAGAGCGGGTAACAGCCAATCAGTAGTGAAAGCTGTGCATGCACAGTGCTCACACACAGCTGAGAGGAGAAAAAGTTTAGCCACCACGTAAAACTGGATTCACAGCCCGGCTCTGTTCATGGGGGCTTGGTTCTGAAGGTAAGTTAAGGCAGCAGACTCTCCCGAAATTGTAATAAACATCCCAGTCCTCTACAACTCACAACTACTAGTAACATTACTGTGAGCCCGTTAACGTTACATAAACATAAGCGGCAGCTCTGCTGCTCGCTGTCCCTCCAGACGAGCCTGTTAAATCACTCGCCAATATCAATATGGAAATAGTCCGTGACAGTAGAAGTCTGTGTGAATGAGTGAGAGAGTAAAAACCTAATAAACTCAATTCAGTCCAGTTTTATTGCAGGGAAGCACGTTGAGGTGAAGGCTGATTAGCTTTTAATTAGCGTAACGTTAGCCCACCGGTCCGCTTTCTCCTTCTCTGGCTGTAGACGCTCAGCTGGCTGTAGAAACTCTACAACTCACGACTACTAACGTTACTGTGAGGCCCAATACGTTAGTGGCAGCTGTCTGTTCATGATGTACACTGATTATTAAAGTGAAGATGCTGCAGGCTATTAAGTGTTTTTAACGGTTTAATCACTTGAAACAAGGTTACTGATGATATTGATAGGGAAGTAGTCAGTGATAAAAGTAAGAAGTGTGTGTGAGAGAGAGTGTGTGTGTGTGAGAGAGAGTAGAGCACGTTGAGGGGATGTGTGTGTGTGTGTGTGTGTATGTGTGTGTGTGTGTGTGTGTAAGCCACACGAGAAGCTGCAGAAAAGTAAAACAGCAAAGCATCGTCTGTCTGAGAGAAAACTGTAGGGCAATAATGGCTGTTTAACTACCAAGTTATTTTACTTGATCTCTTTCTGTGTTGATTGAGATATCCTAAGCAGCAGAAAATGACATATTGTCATGTAGTGTGTCCTGAAGCTGTCTTTGGCAGTTTCTTGTAGAGAGGAGCAGGATATTGCTGTTCCACACTTAAGACATAATGCAACTGCATCATAAAGCCTACATGAACTGCATGGTGTTCAGGGATGAATAGTCTCTTTTGCTGTTGTACTAGCTATAGTTACTGTTTTTCAAACACTTATTGCAGATGGATAGACTTAAGTCTATGTGTAAAAACACTCAAAGTTAAGTGTTGGAGTTTGTATTATTCAACATTTTGATGCCAATATTTTCCCTTTTACTGCAAATGAATATCGGCTCCAAATATCGGTTATCGGCCTCCTTGACTACTAATAATCGGTATCGGCCCTGAAAAAACCATATCAGTTTATCTCTAGACCAAACAAAAGTAACGTAGTAACTGTAACTGCCTTTGGCAGCTTATATGAGGAAAAAAATACTGCAGTTATACTTGGAGAAGCATCTGTCCTCCCGTCTGTCGTCTCTTTCGTCCTTCCGACTCTAAATCACATTTCTGTCTGAAAAGCAGCGTCTGTCACCGACAAAAAACTTTAAACTTTGAATCAGTTTCACTCTCAGCTATTCTGGAGTCGTGTTAAGCTTCTGCTGGTGGAAATCCAATGTTTCCTGATTTTGCTGCTTCAAAATAAAAGCTTTGAAATAACTGCATAATGCAGGACTCTTATTGTGAAGGATTTATAGGAATTATTAAATGCAGGAAGATCGCGCGACAACTTTGCATGAATGGACTTTTAATTTCTCTTCTGTGGCAGCAAACAACACATGGTTTCAGTTACTAACTGAGTCTATCCACACACTTTATGTCCGACTACAGTAATAACAGCAGCACTTTACTGTGACTGCAGCAACGTGCTCGTAGCTCTGTCACATACCAGAGAGACTCACTCCCTACCAACACAACACAGAGTAGTGTTTGTTGTCACAAGTTATAGAGCTGCAACTAACAACTATTTTCATAACCCATTAATCACATAAAAACACAAAAGCAGAGTTTTAGTTTTTTACATTTCCAGCATTTTATTAAAAGAATAAAACATTGCTCTTACATTTTCCTCTTTAGTCTTGTTCAGTTTACTTTCAAACAACTTTCCAGATTGTAAAAGCAACACAAATGTATTAGAGGTGATGAAATGTCTCCATTATAAGATGCATCATGATGCAGAGACAGAGCATCATCAAATGTGAAAGACGCTGCAGATGGATACATGTTTTGTTTGATGATTGAAAAGATTCAACTTTTATTTTGTGGACTGACAGCTGTGTGCAGTGATATAGATCATTGGGGACGACGAACACTGAGATGCATCGAGAATCGTTGACAGCTGAATCGTAATGGAATCGTGAGGCTGGTGAAGATTCACACCTCTAAAATGTTTGTTACACTCATGGTGCCAAATGTTTTTATCATCTTTGTCCAAACTCAACACCATTTAATCAAAGAACAAATTACGTGAATTAACCCACAACCATCTTACATATCATCTTATTCACAGACACATTCACGAACCATAATTACACCAACACCCACAGAATACCCAAGAGTCATTGCGCCACAGTCCACAAGGTGCATTACAATATGCCAGGAGAAGCTGTGATGAAGATTCCCAATTTGAAACGGCATTATGAGATGAAGCTTTGAGGAGACATTTCCTCAAAATTCAGAGATAAGCACAACACAAATAAGTGCACTGAAATCGTCATATCAAGCTGCAAGCAGGATTCTTGTCACATCTATGTCACAATGAAATAAAATAATGCATGACTGAAGTGATGGACACAATGTTTGAAGGCAAACCAAAAGAGGAAATATTCAACTATGTATTTTAATTTATGTTAAAATAGAAATTACATTTCATTTCTGTTCGTATTTTGTTTTGAATATTACAGTATTTTTGCATGTGGCCTGACCGACCTCAATAGATGGACCTTTGAGTCATTGAAAAAAATCTTTGTGGCCCTTCAAGATTCGTATTTGAGTACCCCTGCTTTAAGCTTCTTGGGGTCCAGAGGCTGCGTCTCTCTGCAGATGGACCGACCTTGTTGACCCCTCCCGTCAGGTTGGACTTCAGTAGGACATCAGTGCTGAACAGGCCCAGCAGAAGGGTGCGGGCCTTTCCTTTCACTGTGGGTTGAGCTTTTGCAGTCTCCCAACAATGAGCAGACACTCCGGTGGAGTGGGGGCGGCTGTGGCTCAGTGGGTAGAGCGGGTCGTCTAGTGATTAGAAGGTCATCAGTTTGAATCCCAGCTCCCCCTAGTTGCATGTCGAAGTGTCCTTGAGCAAGATACTGAACCCCAAATTGCTCCTGATGAGCAGTTGGCGCCTTGCATGGCAGCCTCCGTCATCAGTGTATGAATGTGTGTGTGAATGGGTGAATGTGGCATGTGTTGTACAGCGCTTTGAGCTGTCGTTAGACTGGAAAAGCGCTATAAAAATGCAGACCATTTACCATTTATCATTCACTAGTTGCACCTAATTAATTGTAAGAAGGAAAGAAACACAGGAATAAAAACAAAGAAAATCACCAGTGACAGAATGTTTTATGTTTTTAATTGATCATTACAAAAATGTACTTTGTTGGTTTGGGAGATGTGGGTTAAGGAGGTGGTGATTGTAGAGCAACACTGGCCTCATATTCACTTTCACCTTCATAGCCTGAGCTCTCTGTGACCTTATCTGAAATGAGGGTCTTCACAGCTGCAAAGAGTGATGGAATTTCTGGAAAATATGGCCCACTGAATTTACCACAACAGGACTCCAAACAAGTTGTAAACACATAACATGTAAACAAAAATAAGCAAAATACACCTGCGCTCATTTTTGGTGTCTCAAAGTGTCACAAAATGTGTGAGTGGTTCTGAAGTAGCTAGCTAGCTAACGGCCATTAGTCACTTGAGTCCTGCTTCATTAGCTAACGCTAACGTTAGCTAGCTAGCTACAAGTTCAGATGGAGAAGGACTCATGTTAGCTACCCAGCTAACGCTAGCTAACGGTCGCTATCGATAGCTAGCGCGCTAACGGCCGCTAACGTAGCTAACGTTAGCGGCCGTTAGCTAGCTGGCTAAAGGCCGCCAGCGTTACCTAACAGCCGTTAGTTACGCGAGTCCTGCTTAATTTGAACTTTTAGCTAGCTAGCTAACGTTAGCTAACATGTCTGGAGACATGTGAACCACAGACAGACAGAAAGAAAGACAGATTCCTGGCTTCATAGTCAGATGTTCCTCTGGTCACATCTGGACACATCATGTTCACCACAGCAGATTTCAGACTGAGAGACATTTTCTGTCATTGTTTCTGCTTTTAATGGCATCAGACATGACATGAAGTTCTCCTCACAGTAACTATTACTGCTGTAATATACATCAGATATCAATCCAGCACCAAACTATAGTAACATGAACATGTCAACACATGAAACCATGAAACTGTTTCTATCACAAACAGCTTCAGTGACACTTGTGAGGTTCTGGAGGGAAACAGTCTGGGAGTCTCTGTCACTTGGTTTTGTGGCAGAGGTCGGGAACCAACGTCCAATGTTTTCTGATTGATTTATTACGTATAAATTGTATTTGTTTCTTTGCACAGTAAAACAAAGCAGCAGAAACACAGCAAGAACAAAAAGCAGACTGTACAGCTGAGATTCAGAAAAGCCCTCCAAGCTTCAAACAGGAATCGGACCTCAAAAGTTCTGACGTCCAAATCCAAAAGTCCTATAATATAGAAACATAAGCACAAGTTGACATTGGATCAAACAGCAAGCGTAAGGTCGCCCACAGGAAACAGCAACAACATCCAATAAAATAAAGATGAAGTGATAAATCCAACAGGAGGTTTGTGTGTGTTCTCAGATGTTGTCGTCCTCTTTCACACACACCAACATCCTGTGGCTCACTCTCAGTGTGTGAGGAGAGTGGCAGAGGTGAAGAGGTTCAGGGAGAACAGGGAGAAGCAGCCTGATGGACAGATTGTGTTTCTGTGTATGAGAGTCATGTCATGTCCATGTTTGCATGCTGAAAGAGGATGTGCTGCTCTGACCCCCCTCCTCCTTTCAGGGTGGAGCCTGCTGGAGTCCGATGGTTGACACCAGGTCTGAGGAAGTGTGAGTGTCTTTTTACTTTCATTCATGAAAACACTGTGACATCACTCATTCACATCTGTGATGTCATCATCACACTGATGACACATTAACAACTGCAGCTGTGTTGTGTCTTTTTCTCTCCATCAGATTCCTGTGAGCTCACAGTCGACACAAACACAGTCCACAGAAACATCAAACTGTCTGACAACAACAGGAAGATGACACTTGTGAAGGAGGATCAGTCATATCCTGATCATCCAGAGAGGTTTGAGTCCTGGTGTCCTCAGCTGCTGTGTAGAACTGGTCTGACTGGTCGCTGTTACTGGGAGGTCGAGTGGAGAGGAAGAGTTTCTATATCAGTGAGTTACAGCAGAATCAGAAGGAGAGGAGACAGTAATGACTGTGTGTTTGGATTCAATGATCAGTCCTGGCGTCTGTGGTGCCTTGATGATGGTCGTTACTCTGTCTGTCACAATAACAGAAGAACAGACATCTCCTCCTCCTCCTCCTCCTCCTCCTCCTCCTCCTCCTCCTCCTCCTCCTCCTCTGGTAGAGTAGCAGTGTATGTGGACTGTCCTGCTGGCACTCTGTCCTTCTACAGAGTCTCCTCTGACTCACTGATCCACCTCCACACCTTCAACACCACATTCACTGAACCTCTTTATCCTGGATTTGGAGTCTGGTGGTCCAGTTCTGGTTCCTCAGTGTGTCTGTGTGGTGTTTAGTGTGCAGAGTCTCCTCCTGTCACAGAAACATTGTCAGTGCTGAACAGTTGAGTCTGTACAGGATCACAGTCACATCAATCTTTCAGCTTCTTGTCATAAATTCATCAGTCAACTTTGTACAAAATGATTCAAACTGGTTGAAAAGATTCTTCATTTACATTTTAAACTTCTTCCATTAAATTGTGGATTAAATTGCGTTGACTTGTACTTTCTGTCATGTGTTGTTTTGAATTCCGGCTCTTGTTCCAATAAAATCCAGAACTATTAGTGAAATGTAAGAAACAGAAAACATTGACTCGTCTGCAGCTTTAATTGTAAAGAATCATTGTGAACAAAGTTGTGAATGGACAGTAAAATCTGATCAAATGTACTCGACACTCCACCTGAAACACTCTGACTTGTTTCATGTGTTTCTAATGATGAAACTAAAAGTTTGATGGTGTTGGTTAACACATGTAATTATGTCCGTAGTGACGTGATAAACTGCACAACATCTGTTCATTTCTGTGTGATTATTATATGAGAAGAAAACACATTCGAATAACAATCATTGTGTTTCTCTCAGTGTTTTGTGGCTGTTGAAGTCCGGCTGTATTTTCAGGACGTTTGTTGGATTTGAATCTGGTCCGTGAAACTAAACAGCTGTGAGAAAAGTCTTTCTCTGTCTGAGCCGGTTGGCTGAAGATGTTTGGAAGTCTGAGAGCCGGATGAAATACTGAAACACTTTCAGAGATCACAAACTAAACTGTCCTGATGACGTTTTTAAACAACTGCTGAAGAGATTTGAGCTCATGTTTGATGCTTCTGAACGTTGATGTTCAGAGCAAAGAGTCCAAAACTTGTACAAATTGTTCCTTTTTGTTTAAATCTGACTTTGTTTGTGAAACGATCAGCTGACGAGTTTATAATCAGACTGAAAGATGTCGCACAGCATCACTGAAATGTTTCTCCTCTGCTAAAGTAGCTCAATATAAGAACATCAAATATTTACAATATTAATGATGTAATAAGACGTTTTTTTTTCCAACAGAACACTGTTTGAAGCCAGAGAGGTGGCAGGGTCCGCCACATATAAACACAGTGAAACAGTATAAAGTTTGTTTATTTAGTTTGTTGATCAGCTGATGAAGATCTTTGTCTGCTCGTTGTTGTTTCTTCAACTAATCTACAGACTGCTCCTTTAAACTTTCTTTCCTGGCATCAGAAATCGAGTGAAGAACAAAAACTTTGACTTGATTTTAGAAAATATCTGAAACAAGTATTATTCTGTGTGATTGCAGCACAGCGAGCACAACTTAAACTCCTCTTTTTATTTTATTATTCTGACTTGTTTCAGGATAAAAGAGTTTTTTAAAAACAGATTTTAAATATTCTTAAAGCTTAAACATGTTTTCTTTTAGAGAAGGAACAAATAAATAATAAAAGCAAAACAGAATGAGTGTAAAAGTTTGCTGAGACATGAATTGATGATGAAATGAAAGCAGGTGGCAGCACAGAATCAGTGGGACTCAGAGATCTTCTGTCCTGACGACTCTCATCAATCTGTATGTGACTCATTTGTTTAACACTCACATTCAATCATTCATTTTCTCTTCATTTCTTTTGTTCAACGCTTTAAGTTCTCACCAAATATGTTCAATGCTTCAACATGTGTGTGAATCAATAAGTCATGTAGTGATTATGGGTCGTTCCAACCAGCCAACTCACCCACAATCCAGAACTTTTCCCGCTTCTCCAGAACACTTCATGTAGAAACTTAAATGAACTGAATGTGATCGTGCAGCTGAACTCCAAATACTTTTTAACTTGTGGATATTTGAACTTTGACTCTCTAAACTCAATTTCAGGATTTTGGGGAAATTTGAGACAAAACAACTATTTGGATTTTACAAGTTGTCATGAATTTAACAAAAGTTTCAACACAAATGTCTTTAAAAAGAATGTGTGACATGAGCTGGCAGGTCCTGGGTCAGTCGGTGTGGAGCGACCCGTATCTACAGAACATCTAAATATCTTATTTCACTCTGTCGTTTACAGATGTTCTGAAAATAACACGTGTCATACTTTCCATACGACTTCAGTTTTTATATTTAAACACTTTAACCTGAAAAACATTCAGGATGTAAAATCAAACGTCTCTGAAGCTTTATTTAACAAGATGTGTGTCACTCACATGTTGATGTTTCTGGTTGTTTTATGTGTTTTTATAATGATGAGAAGAAAAAACAAACCTGTGATCGTGTTCATAAACTCATCTGATCGTTTCCATGGTGACATGATAAACAGATGGATGTAAAAACAGGTTGTTTATCAGGATGTTTTATTACAGAAACAGAATATTAACACCTCATTAGAATACAAAACAACCAAACAAGTCTGTATTATTATATATATTCATTAAACTGTCTCATTGTGCTGATGTGGTGTTTTTCTGCTGTTAACTTCATGTTATTTATTGTTTTCAGTGTTTCTACCGTTCTGACAACAGATGTGACACGTTTAACCAGAGTTTGATCACTTTTACTTTGAAAATATCCAGGATGGAAGAATGAAAGAGGTGGAAACTTTTTAGAAACAGGTGAGCATCATCAAAGATTGTATAGTCTGAGGGTCTTAGCAGGAAGTAGACGGAGCCGGAATGATCTCCTCTGTCAGTAGAAACACCTGGTTTCACCTTTTAGAAACAGGTGAGCATCATCAAAGATTGTATAGTCTGAGGGTCTCAGCAGGAAGTAGACGGAGCCGGAATGATCTCCTCTGTCAGTAGAAACACCTGGTTTCACCTTTTAGAAACAGGTGAGCATCATCAAAGATTGTATAGTCTGAGGGTCTCAGCAGGAAGTAGACGGAGCCGGAATGATCTCCTCTGTCAGTAGAAACACCTGGTTTCACCTTTTAGAAACAGGTGAGCATCATCAAAGATTGTATAGTCTGAGGGTCTCAGCAGGAAGTAGACGGAGCCGGAATGATCTCCTCTGTCAGTAGAAACACCTGGTTTCACCTTTTAGAAACAGGTGAGCATCATCAAAGATCGTCTAGACTCTAGATGATCTTGGATGATGCTCACCTGTTTCTAAAATGTTTCCACCTTTTCCCAGAGATGATAAAGAGCTCTGTGAGGAGCTGTTGTCTGTAACACCACTGAGACACATCGAGAGGAGAGGACATATATGCAGCAATAAAGGAGATGTTGAGACAGAGAGGTGTCGATCTGAACCAGGTGGTCTCATCACCACAGATGGAGCCCCTGCCATGGTGGGAAGAGAGAAGACGACCCTGATCTCAGAGCTCACCACCGTCTCATCCATCACACTGTTCTGTGCGCTGAAGTCATGAACAAGAGCAGCTCAAGAGTCAGACAGCAACACAGATTTCACTGTTTCTGCAAGATGAGCACAACATGGAGACGGTTGCTGTGTCGGCTGACATCACATCACACCTTCATGAGCTCAAGTTAAAGCTGCAGGACCGGAAACATTCAGTGGTTCATTGGATGAAAGCTGTCAGATGTTTCCACAGGAAGCTGCACATTTTCACAGCAGATGTTGAAGGAGAGTAAACACACTTCCCAAAGTGTGTGTTGAAATAAAGGCCTTAAATTAATTCACCTGGGACGACTTTTATTTCTGGTAAAATATCTGGTTGATGACTGTACAAGTGTTGAACATTGAATGTGGGGAAGACTGTAAGACACAAGCTGGACTTTGTGAGGTTCAGACCTTTTACTGGGAGGAAATTTTTGTAACTTTAAAAGCTTTGATTGATTGATTGAATCAATGAATTGAGGCATTGGAACTAGATTTGTTCAAAGAGAATCAAACTCCCCCACAGAAATGGTACATTCTGGGGGCGGGGCCACTGCAGTGCACCTGATCAGCCACCTGTAGCCTATAAAGCTGAGCTGCTGCCACACAGACGGTCTTTTGTTCCTCAGTGTGGCATTCGTAGTGATGTGTCTTCTGTGTCGAGTAGTCCAGGAAGATATTTGTGAAGCGCGTATCGAGGCTTGTTCGAAGCCTCATGAGCCGGCCGTACCACGTGACTGATTCAGGAACTGTTTCGTGGTTTTGGCGTTCACTTCGAAATTTAAGGGGCAACAAAATGCAATGGAGGTCCCCCGTTACCTCACATGTTGTGTAGTTTCTGTTTTTTCTTTGCGATCTATTCGAGTGTCATTTGACTTTACAATGGAACCTGCAAGAAAGACAAGATTTTCCCTGTCTGGGAACAATTTGAGCTGATCTCCCATAATAATGTATACACAGTAATGACTAAATGTGACAACACAGCATATCCCTTGTTCTCATTTCTTTCTTCTCATGTCTGGTATTTTAAAAGGTGAAGTGTCTGTGATCCAAAGAACTTGGATACAACAACACCTCCTCTATGCTGAGGCATTATAGGGTCTTACATGGGAACAAGGAGACCAACCAAGGTGGACCAAGCTCAGGTAAGACATTTTAGGATGCAATGATGAGACAGCATACAAACATACAACTACAACATTAATCTATATTTTAATTGTGACTAATTAATGACATCTGTAATTGAATACTGCATTTTTTTGTCATCAGGAGGGAAGACTGATGTGGATGAGGCATGGTCACCATGGTTACTGAGGATTCCCAGCCCTTCACTAATGTGGAGGACAAATGGTTCAGAAATCTTTGAACTGCTTGCCTCAGAAACTTCACATTTTTAAGTTTCCATCAATATGAAAGTAATCTGGTGACAGTAGCGTGTATATCCACAGGCACACGGCAAACAGGAAGTTCTGATAACTAATTCAGCAAAGTTTAATTGAGCTCCTGAGATGTTCTGTGGACTACGACACTTCACCTGACTCTCCATCAGCACAGAGCTGAAAAGACGAGGACTGAATTCCTATTTGGTTGAATTTACCCTTTAATATCTGACAGCAGCTCTGGGTAGATACAGATGAGGATCATTTTAAACTCAGAAAAATAAGAACATGAACAAAAAGGAGAAAAATTAAAGCTTTCAACCCCCCTGATGATAATTCATGGAGCACTTTCCGAATCAAATCACACATAAAAAGAAAATATAAACGAGTAAAGTGACAGAAAACAGTGAAACAGGTCAAAGACATTTATTAAAGTGTGTTTTTGTGGGGGGCGCTAGTGAGCAGCGCATGGAGTAGACGTGCTTTCAGGGGCTCTTCCCTGCCAATATGTAAAATTATTATTCTGACAGTCTCGTACATAATTCTATCAGCCTCGGGAACAACTGTACACAGTAGTGGCCTAACCAGTTAAGTTTATGCAACGACATGCCGAGGAAGTCGTCAAAAAACGTCGAGTGGCCTCCACCATCCTCTGCTTCGTCTAGCGCTAATGCTAACAATGCTAGCGCTAATGCTAACAATGCTAGCGCTAGCCAGCCAGTTCATGACTCCAGCGACACGGAGCTGTTGCCGTCAATATGGGAGAAAGTTTCCGACAAGATCCTGGGACACATGAACGGCAGGTTTGATAAACTAGAGCAAACACTTCAAGTAGTGCAGAGCTCTCAAAGGGAACTATTGGAGAAGGTTGAAACAGTGGAAGAACGAGTGCTGGACCATGAGAGCCGCATAACCTGCTTGGAGAAGGCAGTCTCTGGCCTGAAGGATGAAAACAACGCGCTCAGGCTAAAGGTGGAGGACCTCGAAGGCCGGTCGCGTCGCAACAATATCAAGATTATCGGCATTCCTGAACAGGAAGAGGGCGGTAAACCAACCGAATTCATCGAGGCATTAATCCCGAAGCTTTTTGGCAAAGACAGTTTTCAGTCACCGGTGGTTATCGACCGGGCGCACCGGACCCTGCGGCCGCCGCCCACAGCTGGAGCTAAGCCTCGCGCCATCATCGCCAGGGTCCACTTCTATCGGGAGAAGGAGCTCATACTTCGCCTCCGGAGGGAACGACAACTAGAGTACAAAGGCAACAAGGTGCTAATGTTCCCGGATTACACGCCTGAGGTGATGCGGCAGCGGCGTGAGTACACCGAGGCCCAGCGGATGCTACGGGAGCTAAAGGTGGAGCACAGCCTACTTTTCCCAGCGAGGCTCCGGATAAAGCACAAGGAGCGGTTCAAGGTCTTCAGAACACCGAGTGAGGCAATGACTTTTATCAACACTGACTTAAAGAACTCATCTTAAGACTAGTGCTACACTTCTCATTCAAATAACTGTGTTCAACACACTGAGAGACTGTCATTCTGATTCTTCGGACTCGGGTCAATTATGTTTGGCAGCGGAACTGGGCTAAGTTAGCTATCACAGCTTTAACAGCGAGTTAGGTTTGAAGGCAGGTTTCAGGCCGTGCGTGTAGCGGCCCCGAGCATGAAGGGATGTCTGTGCTTCGTTTGGGGAAGTGCTTGCGGGCGGGTAGGGGACATGTTCAGGTTCATGGGTTTGTTTGAGGGTGTTACCTCAGGTTACAATGGATGTACTTTGTGTGTCTTGTTTTATTATATTTTGTGCACGTTTGAGAGGATACCAGATTGCTTTTATTATAGGGATAATGTCAGTATCAGATAACGTAACACGTAGCAGCATAAATGATAAATTTACATTGGTCTCATGGAATGTAAAGGGATTGGGTCATGTGATTAAAAGGGGTCGCGTCTTCTCGCATCTCAAGTCATTAAAACCAGACGTAGTTTTTCTTCAGGAAACGCACATCGGTGTAAATGAGCAGCGCAGGTTGAGAGCAAATTGGATCTCACAAGTTTATCAAGCACCTTTTACCCGCAAGTCTAGGGGGGTTGCTATTCTTTTCCGAAAAGATATACCATTTAGTCTTGACTGTATGACAGCAGACCCATATGGCAGGTATTTGATGATATCTGGACACATAAACTCCCTTCCAATAACGTTGCTTAACATCTACGGTCCAAATATCGATAATCCTGATTTCTTCCGTAAAGCATTTGATTTGATACCGGACTCCAACCCGAATGTTATTATTGGAGGAGACTTTAATTGTTATCAGGACCCGGTCCTGGATAGGTTTTCTACAAAGCCACCTCCCACTATAGCTTCAGTGGGAATTCTGAATGATTTAATTAAAACAAGGAATATGGTTGAAATATGGCGCCTGCAGCATCCTACAGATAAGGAGTTTTCTTTTTATTCTCATGTCCATAAGTCCTACACTAGGATTGACTACTTTCTGATAGCTTCTGAATTACTGCCTAGTGTTACTAATTCTACGTATCATAATATTTTAATATCTGATCACAGTCCAGTTTCTCTTAACTTCAGAAATATCCTATGACCAAAATACAGCTGGCGCTTCAACCCTCTTCTTCTTGAAGACCAGTCTTTCATTGAGCATATGAATGCACGTATAAACGAATTTCTTGTTACAAATGATAATGGGGAGGTTTCGGATTCTGTTTTGTGGGAGGCCTTCGAAGTAGTTACAAGGGGCCACATTATTTCATTTGAATCCACCAAGAAAAGAGAATTTAACAATCGTCTTAAGGACATTGAGAAAATGCTTCCTGTACTGGAAGAGGCTTATAAATCTTCCCTCTCATCCGCTGATTACAATAAGATCTTGAAATTGAAATATGAATATAACACCATTCTTAATAAACGTGTTGGTAGTCTTTTATTAAAACATAAACAGAAATATTTTGAACTTGGAGATAAACCAGAGAAGCTGCTAGCTAGCCAACTTAAAGGCGAAAGGGCTAAACAGGCCATTCATAGGATAAAATCCAAACCAGGCAGACTCCTAACCAATCCGAGAGAGATAAATGCGTGCTTCAGGGACTTCTATAAGGAACTGTATTCTAGTGAAGTAAAGGCCACTGAAGCAGATTTCTGTAACTTTTTAGCTAATTTAAATGTTCCCCAATTCATGACAAATAGTTCCACTCATGCTGAGAATGGTGAAAGATTCTATGAGAAATAAGACGCTCCCCAGTTCATTATATGAGGCAAATATCTCCTTGCTTTTGAAAGGGGGAAGGGAAGCGGTGGATCCTGCAAGTTACAGACCGGTTGCTCTCTTAAATTGTGATCTGAAAATAATAACTAAAGTTTTGGCTACAAAATTAGGTAGGCATATTTCCACAATTATACATCCTAATCAGACTGGATTTATCCCAGGTGGGTTTTCTTTTAGTAACGTCCGTCTGCTTTTAAATACAATATATTCACTACATGGGGAAAATACACAGGCTGCTATTTTATCTCTTGATGCCCAGAAGGCATTCGATCAGATCGAATGGCCTTACATGCTGAAGACTCTAAAGCAATTTGGATTTGGGGAAAGTTTTATTGAATGGGTGAAAATGATTTATCTTAAACCAGTATCCTCTATTCTCACTAATTCAGATAGGTCCCAACCCTTTGAGTTACAGCGGGGTGTAAGGCAGGGCGCCCCTCTTTCTCCTCTTCTCTTTGATATTACCTTGGAACCACTTGCAATAGGTATAAGGGGTCACCCAGATATTCATGGTGTAAAGTTTGGTAATGTCCAAAGCCTTGTTAATCTGTATGCTGATGATTTATTGATCTGTTTATCAGACCCACTGGTCTCAGTTCCCAACCTCCTGAATTATATAGAATCATTTGGTAAATTGTCTGGGTACACAATTAACTGGGACAAATGTGAGTTCATGCCATTGACTAACATGTGCCCTATTTTCGTGAAATCTTTGCCATTTAAATTGGTTACTACCCATATTAATTACCTTGGCCTTAAGATTTCCAGAAACTCCAAACTCTTACTGAAATTGAAGTTTTTGGATATGGTGGATAAACTAAAAGCTAATATTAAGAACTGGAAACTGCTCCCTCTCTCAATGATTGGCCGTATAAATGCCATTAAAATGGTTGCACTTCCAAGGTTCTTGTATCTTTTTCAAAACCTCCCTATTTATTTGCCGTTACATTTTTTTAAACAACTAGATTCAGTTGTCCTGTCATTTGTTTGGGCAGATAAACCCCCTCGCATTTCTAAAGCCCATCTGCAGAAGAACGTAAAAAGCGGGGGTCTTGGTCTCCCGATTTTTAGGCATTATTACTGGGCTGCAAATGCAAGGGCTCTCATTTTCTGGCAGGGGGGTTCTCCTCATGATGACTGTTCCTCTGCGCTCTGGTTAAAAATTGAATCCATGTCTGTATCACAAACTTCGCTCCCAGCGTTGCTCTTTTCAATTGCACAGCCATCCCACAAGTTATTTGGTAACAATTTTGTTCTTAGCAATTCTTTGAAGATATTGAGTCAAATAAGAAAAGCCCTTGGATTACCAAATGTTTCATTAAATGCACCAATAGCGGGTAATCATTTGTTTAAACCAGGCTTGACGGATGGGGTGTTTCTGGACTGGAGAAAGAGAGGCCTACGTTGCATTTCTGATTTTTACATAGATAACAATTTTGCTTCTTTCCCTCTGCTCCAGGCTAGATATCACCTCCCTCAGTCACATTTTTATCGATATTTACAGGTCAGACATTTTGTAAGAGAACATGTTTCGGATTTCCCATTAAGACCACATAATTATAATTTTTATGATACATTTCTCTTACAACCAAACTCCAGGCATTTGATTTCCCGCTTTGTTACTGCTTTTGAGATGCCAGTGAGTACCAGTCATCTCAGGGATATATGGTCAAAAGAACTGGGAGTTCCACTGTCAGAGGAACTATGGGAGGAGGGCCTGTCCAGTATACAGAAGTGTTCTATAAACTCAAGATATCGCCTAATTCAATTTAAAGTCGTACATAGACTGCATTACTCCAAAACTAAACTTAATAGAATATTTGAATCAGTGTCTCCCATGTGTGATAGATGTAACAGAGCCGAAGGTTCACTCTCACATTTATTTTGGTATTGCCCAGTGCTGGACAGCTTTTGGAGCGACATATTCAATTGGTTCTCTAAGCAATATAAAATAATTATTCAACCAGACTGTAACCTTGCTATTTTTGGTTCCTCTGAAAGGACATCGACCCTCCCTTCCCACTGTAAGCAGGCTCTCAAAACAGGCATGGTAGCAGCCAAAAAATTAATTTGACTTAACTGGAAATCTCCATCATCCCCTTGCTTTAAGAGGTGGCTTAACGAAATGGTTCTTGTTTCAAGGATGGAACAAATTCGCCTTAGTAGAGGGAATGCACCTAAGCATTATGAGAAAACATGGAAACCATTTTTGGCCTTACTTGATGAGACCTAAATGACCAATTATATGAATCAGGCTGCTATGTGGTATTTGTAATTCATTCAGTTTCCTGTATTGTTTCTGTACTGACCAAAGCTTTGATTTTCCTCTCAGGGTAACAATGTCAGGTGTTGTATGTCCATTTTGTATGTAGGTTTTTGTTTTTTTTGGTTTTTTGTTTCCTTTCTCTGTCCTTTGTTTTTTGTAAAGAATTAAAAAAGTATAAATAAAATATTCAAAAAAAAAGTATGTTTTGTGTCTTCTGGTGCTTCTCCTCTGCTCTGCTTCCCTTTAGCTCCCTCTTGTGGTGAATCTCGTGTCCTGCGCTCTCAGTCTGACAGCTCTGACTCTTCATCCAGCCCTGAACTGATCTTATAACAAAGCTGCTTTTATATTCAACATGACTAAGAAGTAGTTCATATTACAGTAGTTACTGTTTAATGTATGCTGGTGCAAACTGACACGTTTTACAAGGAAATAAACATCCTAATGTTTTGCATTTTAAAGCCGAATTTACAAGAAGTCACCAGTGATTAAGGATTTGTCAAAATTATATTCAAGGATATTCATTGAAAATGTGCCGTATTTAATAATGAATGGTGTCCACATCAGCTGTGAAAACATTCTGACCAACACGTTCTACTCTTGATTGGAACTTCAATACCCAGAAATCCTCTGTGGTGACGTCACTAACAGTTTGAACATGTCAACCCCCAGACTCCCTTATGAAATCTCTCCATTTAGTGAGTTTTTGAGTTAGGAGACACTTTATAACCTCCAGAAACGCTGTTTGTGACTGATTCTTCATTATTTGGGCCTTCTTGTAAATTCGGCATGTGTTAGCTCGTTGTGGGTCGTGCTGCAGCCCCCTCAGTCTAACAGGAAGACTCCCAGTCAGTCACACGCCTCTCTGGCTGTTTCCTCCTCACAGTTTACTTTCACTTTCTCTGACAGGTGTGTTGCAGATAGTTTTTCTCCGTCTGAACCTCCAGCTGAAGGTAATGTAATGAATCTGACATGTTTGACTCGCTAACACAAGCTCTACTTTTCATTGTTACAGCGGAAACAGCACAAAAAGTGAAGCTCGTTTATTTCTCGACGAACTCGTTTAAGTTTAAACTCGGGACGACGGAGGAGAAACAACTGCTGATAAGAATATCCGCCATTTTGTGCCGATATCTGCTTACTTACTGAAACACAGCCAACACAGACTGACGACAGTTTAACTACCTTGGTTAAACATCTTTGAGTATTTAGAGTTTCACTGTAGAAGCTTAACTTCTTCTCATTATTCATATTATTACTCCGCGGTGTGTTACGTCATGTGACCTCAGACCTCAGCTACGTCACACAGGTGAAGCACACTCGCAACCATAAAGTAAACAAGTGTTATGTTCGTGACATAGGTCTATATTATATATTATATTATATTGTTGAGCTTGTAACACATTTAGTCACACATGAGGTTAAACTCAGATCGCTGCTCTTTGTATCAGAGTAAGATGACGAGCAGAATCTGTAAAAGATTCACTACATAAAAAACATGTTGGACAACTCTTTTCTTACAAGCATTAATATTTTATTGATCACATATTTATGAATATATGTAATATATTTTCACATAAACAAGAAATATTTTTTAGGCTCGATGTCGAGACATTTTTCTCCCTGAACTCAAAATGAATGCAGTTAATTTATCACATGCAGGTAAAATCATGTTAGATGTAATAACAGAAGCACACGAGCAAAGTGTTGGTTGTCTATTAACAACAACAATAATAATAATAATAATACATCAGTGTCTTTATTTTTCTTGATGTTTTTCTGACATTAAATACATTCAAGTGAAATATTTATGAACAAACAAGACAACAGTAAATATGTTAATAAATAGAAACTATTAGAGTTTTAAATGATTATTATCAACAGAGGTGGATTGAAACTTAGTACATTTACTCAAATACTGTATTTAGGCTCTAATATTTCTTTTTATGCAACTTTATATTTCTACTATATATTTGTCTGACAGACTTTAATTCATAGTTAGTTTTCAGTTTCTCCCTGCTGTCCTGCCAAGTGAAGACTCTGTGCCGTTTGGTCTTTAAAGTTGTGGAGAACACTTGACAGTTTCTTAGAGCCAAACGTTGTTTAGAATAATAAATTCATTGGTGTGTGTGTTGCTGTGTAATCTTTGCTTCACGCCTCTTGAATTTAGTCCATTAAACCACCGATAACATTACTGACACAGACACAACATTTAAAATGCTGTTTACTGACATTTGCAGCTCAAATCAATCAACTTGTGAGCAAAAGATATTATCAGCTGCTACAGAAACTGTTTGACCAATTGTTACGACCCCCACGTGCAGCTCGTCCCTAGAGGGCCCAACATAATCACATAGACCAAAAAGTCACAATAATCAATCAATTTATTGAACCAGGAAACAGATTTAGTATCCCAACAAAGCTTGGTGAGCCGGCAAGGGAAAATATAGAAAAAGGAAGGGAAGACACCCAGGCCAACCCACAAAGGGTCGTAGGGACTGGGCTCTCCCCTCTAACCTACGTCCACCCAAACTACAACTGAAGAAACAAAGCAGTGAAAACAAGGGCTACCGGGCTCACCAAACCCTCCATAAGATAAAGACACCAGACATACAGATTTTAGACCAGACAGCACACTTGGAAATTGCAGCTCAGGCTGGCAGCAGCAGAAGTCGGAGAGAGTGGCCACATCACATGTCTCCCTCTTTATAGGTCCTCCCCCTGAATCAAATTAGGGCCACCTGGGAGGAAGCACAGAACAAAGGACATTAGAAACTCTGGTCCTACATCTCACCTCCAGCAGGGGGGGAGCATGTAACACCAATCAGGAGCTGCGCTGCACTGTCAGAAATGTTTCCGTAAAATAACAGTAAAAGTACTGGCAGCTCATTACACTCATTACACTGCGTAATTCTGCAGTGAATCTTAGTTTTTAACGTTATCATTTTATTTGTTGAATGTTTCAAACATTTTGTCCTTTCTCTGTTTTTCAAAGGTCACTTTATACTTCTTGTGGTGAAATAATTGTTTTATGTTCAAATTTTCATGGTGGAAATTAATAATAGTCAATTAATGTTCAGTTGATGTGCAGATGAATGATTTGTGTTTCCTCTCCAGATGAAAGTGTGTGCGAGATGAGCAGCATGAATCAGTGTGAGGACAGAGAGGAGGGAGGCCCTCCCTCTAAAACCACTGGACCTGAACCTGGACCTGGACCTGGACCTGGACCTGAACCTGGACCTGGTGCTGGTCCTGGTCCTGAACCTGAGCCCAGCTGTGTTTCCTTCAAAAGTGACAAGTCAAATGATCGTTTCATTCTTTTTAAAGGACAACCAGCTCCTGCTGTAAAGAGGTGAGCTGTTAATAACATTAATATGTGACTGATTCATGTTTTAACTGTGGAGAAAGATGTTTTTTGAAACCTGATGTTTATTTTCAGCTTTGCTCTTCTTCACTTAAATTTATATTCTCACTTTAGAAAGCTGCCCAATAGAACCAGTCTTCAACTCTTCATTTCACTTTATTGAATTAGTTTGGTCCAATATTCTCTGAAGGTTTATTCCTGATGTTTTCCACTATTTTATGGACAGAAGCTTCTGTGTCTGAAGACTAGAAAGTGAATTAACATCTCTGGTGGTCTTCTTCTCTGTCCAACAGGAGACCAGCCTCT
Organism: Sparus aurata; assembly: GCF_900880675.1. Lineage (NCBI taxonomy): Eukaryota > Metazoa > Chordata > Actinopteri > Spariformes > Sparidae > Sparus > Sparus aurata. Next base: position 68,979 of record NW_022045105.1, read on the forward strand.
ACTGGACCTGGACCAGGACCTGGACCTGAACCTGAGCCTGAGCCCAGCTGTTTGTCCTTCAAGAGTGACCTGTCAAATGATCGTTTCATTCTTTTTACAGGACAACAACCTCCTGCTGTAAAGAGGTGAGCTGTTACATTTAAATATACCTGATTCATGCTTTTTACACCAGATCCTGCTTGTCTCGATCAATGGATGAGATCATTGATTTCAAACAAGAACATTTTCTCAGACAGACAGTAAGTTGTTGTCCTGTTGCTCTCTGTTGATGTTTGTCCTCATTAAATCCAGTCTGACCAGTTGTCCTGATGGTCTTCATGTTCTCAGAGTGATGATGGAGGTCAGAGCAGGATTAGTATTAAAGGACAGGTTCACATTTCAGCAGTGACTCACCTCCTGCTGAAATCTGATCCTGCTGCTGAGGAGAGGAAGGGCTGTGTGTTATATCGGACGTTACAAGGGCCCGACCCATCCAGACTTCATGGGACCGGTACTGAAACCCATATGAAGAGTAAAAATCTTGATATGCTTGATATAACTTTATATATATCTCTCTATAAAAGCAAGGACTCTCTGTGTGTGTGTGTGTGTGTGTGTGTGTATCAAATATCTCTGCTGATCAGGATCAGACTGACCTGAAACTTACAACATGGCTGCTACATGTTTCAAGGGTGTGCGACTTCGCATTTTTTTGGACTGCAATGACACCGTAAATAAATCACCGCAGAGCCCACCGCAACGCTCAAATATCTCTGCGGATCAGGATCAGACTGACCTGAGAGTTTCCATGTGGCTGCTGCGTGGTTCAAGGGTGTGCAACGTCACATTTGTTTTGACTACAGTGATACCGTTAATTTATTTCAGAAATGTTTTACGAATTCCGCTAGCATTGTCCACCGGAGCCACCACAGTCACGTGCGCACCAGAGCCAATCACTGCAGAGCCCACCGCAACTCCCCACCTTAAGAAACAAGCGGACTCATACCTGCAGCGGCGCAAGCTGGGCCGGGATGTCGCCGGTGGTTCGGTCCCGTTCGGCCCACCTCCTGAGTCGAGGGACCGGACGCACCGGCACGTCCGAAACTGGACTTAGGGTAAATAATGTCTGCCACACTTTTTCGCGAACATTGCCGTCATGTTTGCTTTGTGTCTGGTGCAGGAAGAAACGGTAAAAACTGGCTTTTGTCACTAAAGTGTCCAAGCAGCAAGACTGGTTGTTGAGGAACAGGAAGTTGTGTGAGGGACGGAGGCGGTGATGCAGACAGCGACAGAGAGAGCGCGTTTTGAGAGTTGAGAAATTTGTGACATATAGCGTGTTTGGAGAGTATAGTTAGTGTGTAATGTAGTATTTGGTGTTGTGTGTGTAGTGTAGTCGTTTTTTTGTGTTGTGAGTCAAAACAATCAAGAGACTGATTAATGTGAAGCAGGCAGGAATGAGCTGAGGAGCATTGCCTGCATTTAAATGTAAATAGTTACATATAACTTTATACATTTCTAAAACTTATGCACAAATTTAGCAAACAACAATTTACATTTGCATTATAACTAATGCAATTGGTTCATTAAACTGTTTGTGGTTTTCACAGTAAAAAATCTAACTTTTTCCTACTCTGATTTTATGGTATTTTGTGATTTTAGGTCCATAGTGTTAGTATAAAATGTCAAAATGAAAAAATAACCGTGTAGTCACACATGTGAGGTTGTACTCAAAATAATGACACCAAACAAGACAAGGTAAATAGTTTTTAAGGTGAAATATAATGGTATAATCAAAAGTAGTCAAAAACAGTCACTTATATCCCTGACGTCCCACCTTCAAACACAGCCTCATTTGGCCATCCATGAAAAAGCTACTGAACCTCCCACTTTTCTATAGGAATACATGCTTCCTACGGGCACTGCACTAGTAAAATATATAAAAGTTTAATGAGACTCTTCACCAATTTGCACTGGACAGTTAGCATCCAGCTAGCTTGTGTTAGCTGTGTGTTGCTGTCCACAGTATTAAACCGGTCAAGAGCTGGAGGGACTAAACCAGACAAGCTGCTGAACCAACCCAGTAAACTGACTGACTGTTGATTCACAGTGGGATCAGCAGTACGACCAACACTGTGATGTCAGAGGAAACCATCTGATTCAATGACGTCATCAACACTTTGACTCAAAGGACCTTCAGCTTGTGTTTGTCTCTGAGTGGACAGACACAATGTGACTGATTCTTCATGATTCCTCCACAGAGTCGACCAGGAGAGCTCAGAGGTTCCCAGAGGTCCGTCTGTCCAGCAGCATCAGACACACCTGGACTCCATATTTATGGTCTGTACATGAACAACAACTACTTTTACATCCAGTCTGTTCACAATAATCTCCATGCTGCACTTTACAGACCAGTGGTGAATCTGTCCAACATGGATCTGATGTTAAATGTTGTCATTCACATAATATTCTGTTTCAGCTGCTGGAGGAGAACATTGTGACTTTTGTGAAGAACGAGCTGAAGAAGGTCCAGAAGGTTCTGAGTTCAGATTACCCAGAATGCTCAGAGAGTCAGAGGGAGGATGAGGAGGTGTTGGACGGGGAGGATGAAGAACAGAGGAGGAGCAGCAGAGAGGCATTTCTGAAGATCACACTTCACTTCCTGAGGAGAATGAAGCAGGAGGAGCTGGCTGACTGTCTGCAGAGCAGTAAGAGGATTTCTCTAAAGATTTAACATGTTGGATCAATGAGACAGTTTGTCTCAACAGATGGAGGAAAAACATGGAAAACATGTTTATATGTGCTACTTAAGGGGAAGAAAATTGTTGTATTTTCTTCATAGATAACTTACTGAACTTTCTGTTGTGTTTATTTAGGAAGTTATTCTGGAATTTGTCAACTTAAACTCAAATCTAACCTTCAGAAGAAGTTCCAGTGTGTGTTTGAGGGGATCGCTAAAGCAGGAAACCCAACCCTTCTGAATCAGATCTACACAGAGCTCTACATCACAGAGGGAGGGACTGCAGAGGTCAATGATGAACATGAGGTCAGACAGATTGAAACAGCATCCAGGAAACCACACAGACCAGAAACAACCATCAGACAAGAAGACATCTTTAAAGCCTCACCTGGAAGAGACGAACCAATCAGAACAGTGATGACAAAGGGAGTGGCTGGCATCGGGAAAACAGTCTTAACACAGAAGTTCACTCTGGACTGGGCTGAAGACAAAGCCAACCAGGACATACAGTTCACATTTCCATTCACTTTCAGAGAGCTGAATGTGCTGAAAGAGAAAAAGTTCAGCTTGGTGGAACTTGTTCATCACTTCTTCACTGAAACCAAAGAAATCTGCAGCTTTGAAGAGTTCCAGGTTGTGTTCATCTTTGACGGTCTGGATGAGTGTCGACCTCCTCTGGACTTCCACAACACTGAGATCCTGACTGATGTTAGAGAGTCCACCTCAGTGGATGTGCTGCTGACAAACCTCATCAGGGGGAAACTGCTTCCCTCTGCTCGCCTCTGGATAACCACACGACCTGCAGCAGCCAATCAGATCCCTCCAGGGTGTGTTGACATGGTGACAGAGGTCAGAGGGTTCACTGACCCACAGAAGGAGGAGTACTTCAGGAAGAGATTCAGAGATGAGGAGCAGGCCAGCAGAATCATCTCCCACATCAAGACATCACGAAGCCTCCACATCATGTGCCACATCCCAGTCTTCTGCTGGATCACTGCTACAGTTCTGGAGGATGTGTTGAAGACCAGAGAGGGAGGAGAGCTGCCCAAGACCCTGACTGAGATGTACATCCACTTCCTGGTGGTTCAGTCCAAAGTGAAGAACGTCAAGTATGATGGAGGAGCTGAGTCAGATCCACACTGGACTCCAGAGAGCAAGAAGATGATTGAGTCTCTGGGAAAACTGGCTTTTGAGCAGCTGCAGAGCGGCAACCTGATCTTCTATGAATCAGACCTGACAGAGTGTGGCATCGATATCAGAGCAGCCTCAGTGTACTCAGGAGTGTTCACACAGATCTTTAAAGAGGAGAGAGGACTGTACCAGGACAAGGTGTTCTGCTTCATCCATCTGAGTGTTCAGGAGTTTCTGGCTGCTCTTCATGTCCATCTGATGTTCATCAACTCTGGAGTCAATCTGCTGTCAGATGAAGAGCAGTCGACATCCCGGTGGTCTGACGTCTTTGGAGGAAAATCAACACGTTTCTACCAGAGTGCTGTGGACGAGGCCTTACAGAGTCCAAATGGACATCTGGACTTGTTCCTCCGCTTCCTCCTGGGTCTTTCACTACAGACCAATCAGTCTCTCCTAAAAGGTCTGCAGACACAGACAGGCAGTAGCTCTAAAACCAATCAGGAAACAGTCAAGTACATAAAGAAGAAGTTCAAAAAGACTCTGTCTGCTGAGAGAAGCATCAATCTGTTCCACTGTCTGAATGAACTGAACGATCGTTCTCTAGTGGAGGAGATCCAACAGTCCCTGAGTTCAGGACGTCTCTCCACAGATAAACTGTCTCCTGCTCAGTGGTCAGCTCTGGTCTTCATCTTACTGTCATCAGAAAAAGATCTGGATGTGTTTGATCTGAAGAAATACTCTGCTTCAGAGGAGGCTCTTCTGAGGCTGCTGCCAGTGGTCAAAGCCTCCAACAAAGCTCTGTAAGTGTGGAGAAGTTTCTTTAGAATGCAGTAAATGTGCTGTTATTGATCCTAATAGAAATAATTGTCTTGTTCTACTTATTATTCTTTATCCAGACTGAGTGGCTGTAACCTCTCAGAGAGAAGCTGTGAAGCTCTGTCCCCTGTTCTCAGCTCCCAGTCCTCTAGTCTGAGAGAACTGGACCTGAGTAACAACAACCTGCAGGATTCAGGAGTGAAGCTACTTTCTGCTGAACTGAAGAGTCCACACTGTGTCCTTGAAACTCTCAGGTCAGGATTCTTTTTTTTTTTTTTCATTATTTCATGTGACTGTACAATTAAAACTGGTCTAGACCAGACATGGTAAAGGATCACCAAAATAATTACATTTCATCCTGATGGAAGCATTAATGTATTTTACATACAATGTTGGTCTTTCAGGCTATTGTGCACTTTGGTTCCAATTTATTAATCTCAACAACCATTGGACTGATTGTCATGAGGTTTGGTTCAGACATTCATGCTCCCCTCAGGATGAACTGTAATTACTTTGGTCATCCTCTGAATTTTCTTCTGATGCCATCATCAGGTCATCATTATAATCTGTTCAATATGTTGGTTCATGACCAAATATTTGCAAAACTAATGGCATTTCCATCAGTTTCAGTTATACTCTGTGTTTAGTTCTGATTAGTAAATTAGTGAAAACTAAGACGATGAATATAATAATTGTTTTGCCCTTAAACACAGATGTGCATTGAATCATCAGGACCCTCAGCTGATCTGCAGTGTGTGTTGTTTTGTGTGTCTGCAGGCTGTCAGGCTGTCTGATCACAGAGGAAGGCTGTACTTCTCTGGCCTCAGCTCTGGACTCCAACCCCTCCCATCTGAGAGAGCTGGACCTGAGCTACAATCATCCAGGAGACTCAGGAGTGAAGCAGCTATCTGCTCGACTGGAGGATCCAGGCTGCAGACTGGACACCCTCAGGTATGTAGAGTCCTGCTGCAGCCACAGACAGTCAGTGTGAGACTATGTATCTCGATTGTAGATGGTTCAGTGTCAGGAGGTCGGCTTTGTTTACTCCACCTCCAGTTGATCAGTTCAGTTCAGGAGAAAAGGCAGCATAGCTTGAAGCCAAGAGTTACAAGTGAGGAGACGAAGATGAGAAGAACAGGTGAATATCAGCGACAAGGAGAGTTTTGGTACAAACCCTATAAAGTTACACTTCTTTCTTTAGACTAATTTAGTGCTTGTTCAAAATGTCCCTGTTTGATTTCTTGGCCTCTGGTTTTGCTGCTTGATGAACCACTCACCCAAACTACTTCACGCTCCACACTGACTGCAGAGGATCATCAAAATGTTAACATTAAATCTAATTTCCACCACATCACTGCTGTGTTATGATGTTTATGATAACAATAGACCCTCTGTGTCAGATATCTGAACAGAAAATACTGAACCTCACATTCAAGAGATTTCTGTGACACATGAATGAATTTAATCACTGAATGTCATAGAAACTGGAGAATCAGTGTTTTTGCCAAAGTGCTTGACTTTGAACTTAACATGGTTCTGACATGGATCTTTATCAACACTGGAGTGGTTGCATTGTAGATCATCACTGACAGTGTATTTGTGCCTCTGTGTGAAATGATTTACAGACTGTAACAACTTTCTATGGCATCAGTTTAAAGTGAACAGAAGATATAAAACAGTCCAAAAACAACGTTATATGACACGAGGTGTAACATTCCTGTCACATTACCATAACAGCAGCAGTGCATAGATTAATTTAAGATGGGCTCAGTGGTGCCGTCTTGGCTCCTGTCATGAGGAAACTGCTGCTCCAGCTGAGTTTGGGCTGTTTTGTGTAGTTATCATTATAACAGCCTGCAGGAGCAGGAAAGTTTCAGTGTTTTAAACCGTCAGCAAAATCAAATGACAAAAGAAAAGAAAACATTCAGTGATCAATCATCTGCTCCATTGATTAACATGATATGTGACCTGTGCAGAGCTGCAGCTCTCTACAGTAGTTGGTGGACCTCTGGTTTAATGCTGTTGTAATTTACTTCAGCCTGGCTCGTAGCTGCTGACTCAGTTTCACTCTCAGCTGTTCTGGAGTCTGTTAAAGTGCAGCTGGTGGAAATCCAATGTTTCCTGATTTTGCTTCTTCAAAATAAAAACTTTGAAATAATTGCATAATGCAGCACTCTTATTGTGAAGTATGTATAGGAATTATTAACTGCAAGAAGATGGTGTGACAACGTTGCATGAATGGACTTTTAATTTATCTTCTGTGGCAGCAAACAACACATGGTTTCAGTCACTAACTGAGTCTCTCCACACACTTTATGTCCGACTACAGTAATAACAGCAGCACTTTACTGTGACTGCAGCAACGTGCTCGTAGCTCTGTCACATACCAGAGAGACTCACTCCCTACCAACACAACACAGAGTAGTGTTTGTTGTCACAAGTTATAGAGCTGCAACTAACAACTATTTTCATAACCCATTAATCACATGAAGACCAAAGCAGATTTTTTTTGCAGATTTTATTAAAATAATTAAACATTTCTCTTACATTTTAGTCTTCAGTCTTGTTCAGTTCACTTTCAAACGACATTAATGTATCAGAGGTGATGAAATATCTCCATTATAAGATGCATCACGATGCAGAGACAGAGCATAATCAAACATGAAAGACGCTGCAGCTGGATACAGGTGTTGATGATTGAAAAGATGCAGCTTTTATTTTGTAGACTACTGTAGTGTGATTATTGGAAGGATTTTCAGAATAAAAGGGGAATGTAAACGATGAACAGTAGGTGTGTGCAGTGATATAGATCATTGAGGATGACGAACACTGAGATGCATCGAGAATCGTTGACAGCTGAATCGTAATGGAATCGTGAGGCCGTCGAAGATTCACAACTCTAAAATGTTTGTTACATGAAGAATGCAGTAAACTAAATAATGACTGAACTTTGTTTTCTAAAGTGCACAGAGCACTCCTTCATCCTCCACCATTGATAGTGGCCTCATGTGTGTTAGCAGCATACTGAGGATACCATCAGTCAGAACAGCTGCTGGCTGTGGTGTCATCGGGCGTCCTCCCTCACAACGTAGTCACCATGTTGACTTGTTTCTTTGTGAAGTGACAGACACAATATTATATAATATCAGTTTGCATAGTAGCACAATTGACATGAAGCTCAGTGAACTCAGTACACGCCTTGTTGTTTTAGTTCATATCTGCTGATGTAAAAGAGCAAATACAGATCAGACCTGTACAATAAAACACAACAACAACAGAGCAGCACTTCCTCACAACATGAGAAAAGTACAAACATATCAGAGAAACACATGTTAAAGATGTAATAGATTACATGTTAAACATGTAATAGATTACAAAGGCTTTGTTGAGCCAGTAGATGCAGAAACATGAACAGTCCTACTAGGGGAGAACCCAAAGAGCTGTGATCCAGCAGCAGTCTATGTTCTGCTGCCACAAACTGAGGGACGGTGAGTGACAGTCAGCTGACAGTTGTTCATCTTATATGTGATGACACTTATTATTTAGTGTTGTGCTGTTATTGTCAGCTTTGGTTACAGTTATATCTATGTTGTGTTTTCATCTACTGTACTAGTCTTTACACTACAGTGTTCTTCTTTTCTTGTTTTGGCCACATGTTTTTGTGACATCGTGCTAATAAAGACATTTTGAATTTGGATTTGGATTTAGAAAATGAAATAAAAAGATAAATGTGCATTGTGAATGCAGCCTGAGCCATGCACTGAGAATAAAAAGGACATGTAATATATATTTTAACAGAACAGATGTGCTCAAGTTTCTATGTGAAGAAATAAAGACTTCACTTCAGACGATCTCTGACTACGACATGAAATACTATGAAACCTTCTCTTATGTACTTCAGTGTCTCTGACCGTACTTCAGCTAATTACCCACCAGGGGGCGACACTGATCCATCACAGACCTGAGAGCACAGATGGAAGCTGTTTCTGTCTTAAACGTTGGTTTATTACATTGAAACCTGTAATGTATCCAGGTCCAAAAGTTCATCCTGTCCAAACTTTTGTTGTTGCAACCCCTAAAAACTTCTACTATTGAATTCAAATTGAACACTGAACTTCTTTGAGTCCTCAGCAACAAACCTGCCAAGTATGAATTAGATTGGATGAACGGTTCTGGAGACATGTGAACCACAGACAGACAGAAAGAAAGACAGATTCCTGGCTTCATAGTCAGATGTTCCTCTGGTCACATCTGGACACATCATGTTCACCACAGCAGATTTCAGACTGAGAGACATTTTCTGTCATTTTTTCTGCTTTTAATGGCATCAAACATGACATGAAGTTCTCCTCACAGTAACTATTACTGCTGTAATATACATCAGATATCAATCCAGCACCAAACTATAGTAACATGTGTGACAAAGTGGGTGAGACCACACCATTTGTCCCTTTACATTTCATTTCTATTTGAGTTAGTATGCTTGTGTAGTTTGTTTAACCAGTAGTCCATCTTTGTTCAATATTATGCAGACACATCCTGTCCCGGGTTTGGTTTGAGTTTGCAGTATATATTTAAGTACAGATCATTAACATCAACGTGTCCGGCTAAATCAAACACAGACAAGTAATGTTAAGTTAAATAAGTTTATTGGTTTAATTCAGTTTATGTGCAATTAAGTAATCTTTACAGATGCATTGTTTTGTTGCTTTTGTTTCATACTCACCATGTGGTCCATTGGCAAAAGGAGGAAAGGGATATTACTTCCTGCTTTTATAACCTGGATGACATCATCAGTGAGGTCATCGGCGGTACCATCTATGGGGGGGGATGCAGATTGTGTGGGAATGCGAAATGTGCATAGTTTGATATGATGTGACATATTTGAGCACAGATGTGTGTGTGATAAAAGCCTATGTGAATTCCCATTGGGTGATGAAATTAAGATTAATAATATGGATGCTTACCAGTTTTTAGAAGGGAGAGGAGGCTTCCCTGCGGCTTGGGTGAGTCCAGGTGGATTCCTGTCTTTGGCTCCCAGCATGCAGGGAAGTCAGAGGAGTGTGTGGTGTCAAAGAGAGAGGACACCAGGTGTGCAGGAGAGTGCACAGTGTGTCTCACTTTAATATTGAGTGGAGTTATTTTCAGTCAAGTTGAGTTAACTGTTTTTTTCTTTGATACTTTTTGTAAATATCTTTTTTGTTGTTTGGTTCACTGTGCATTTTGGTGGCACTTTCTGCAAGAATTAAAACTCTATTTTTGATACTTGAACCCTGCGTTGAGAGTCTGCCTCCTACATTCCATTCACTCAGGCCAGCCCTACCACACATGAACATGTCAACACATGAAACCATGAAACTGTTTCTATCACAAACAGCTTCAGTGACACTTGTGAGGTTCTGGAGGGAAACAGTCTGGGAGTCTCTGTCACTTGGTTTTGTGGCAGAGGTCAGGAACCAACGTCCAATGTTTTCTGATTGATTTATTATGTATAAATTGTATTTGTTTCTTTGCACAGTAAAACAAAGCAGCAGAAACACAGCAAGAACAAAAAGCAGACTGTGCAGCTGAGATTCAGAAAAGCCCTCCAAGCTCCTAACAGGAATTGGACCGCAAAAGTTCTGACGTCCAAATCCAAAAGTCCTATAATATAGAAACATCGTCACAAGTTGACATTGGATCAAACAGCAAGCGTAAGGTCGCCCACAGGAAACAGCAACAACATCCAATAAAATAAAGATGAAGTGATAAATCCAACAGGAGGTTTGTGTGTGTTCTCAGATGTTGTCGTCCTCTTTCACACACACCAACATCCTGTGGCTCACTCTCAGTGTGTGAGGAGAGTGGCAGAGGTGAAGAGGTTCAGGGAGAACAGGGAGAAGCAGCCTGATGGACAGATTGTGTTTCTGTGTATGAGAGTCATGTCATGTCCATGTTTGCATGCTGAAAGAGGATGTGCTGCTCTGACCCCCCTCCTCCTTTCAGGGTGGAGCCTGCTGGAGTCCGATGGTTGACACCAGGTCCATGGAGATGTGAGTGTCTTTTTACTTTCATTCATGAAAACACTGTGACATCACTCATTCACATCTGTGGTGTCATCATCACACTGATGACACATTAATAATTGCAGCTGTGTTGTGTCTTTTTCTCTCCGTCAGATTCCTGTGAGCTCACAGTCGACACAAACACAGTCAACAGAAACATCAAACTGTCTGACAACAACAGGAAGATGACACTTGTGGAGGAGGATCAGTCATATCCTGATCATCCAGAGAGGTTTGAGTCTGTGTGTCCTCAGCTGCTGTGTAGAACTGGTCTGACTGGTCGCTGTTACTGGGAGGTCGAGTGGAGAGGAAGAGTTTCTATATCAGTGAGTTACAGAAGAATCAGAAGGAAAGGAGACAGTAAAGACTGTTGGTTTGGATACACTGATCAGTCCTGGAGTCTGAGGTGCTCTGATGGTGGTGGTTACTCTGTCAGGCACAATAACAGAGAAACACTCACCTCCTCCTCCTCCTCCTCCTCCTCCTCCTCCTCCTCCTCCTCCTCCGGTAGAGTAGCAGTGTATGTGGACTGTCCTGCTGGCACTCTGTCCTTCTACAGAGTCTCCTCTGACTCACTGATCCACCTCCACACCTTCAACACCACATTCACTGAACCTCTTTATCCTGGATTTGGGTTCTTCTGGTCCAGTCCTGGTTCCTCAGTGAGTCTGTGTGGTGTTTAGTGTGCAGAGTCTCCTCCTGTCACAGAAACATTGTCAGTGCTGAACAGTTGAGTCTGTACAGGATCACAGTCACATCAATCTTTCAGCTTCTTGTAATAAATTCATCAGTCAACTTTGTACAAAATGATTCAAACTGATTGAAAAGATTCTTCATTTACATTTTAAACTTCTTCCATTAAATTGTGTAAATTGCGTTGACTTGTACTTTCTGTCATGTGTTTTGAATTCTGGCTCTTGTTCCAATAAAATCCAGAACTATTAGTGAAATGTAAGAAACAGAAAACATTGACTCGTCTGCAGCTTTCATTGTAAAGAATCATTGTGAACAAAGTTGTGAATGGACAGTAAAATCTGATCAAATGTACTCGACACTCCACCTGAAACACTCTGACTTGTTTCATGTGTTTCTAATGATGAAACTAAAAGTTTGATGGTGTTGGTTAACACATGTAATTATGTCCGTAGTGACGTGATAAACTGCACAACATCTGTTCATTTCTGTCTGATTATTATATGAGAAGAAAACACATTTGAATGACAATCATTGTGTTTCTCTCTGTGTTTTGTGGCTGTTGAAGTCCGGCTGTATTTTCAGGACGTTTGTTGGATTTGAATCTCGTCTGTGAAACTAAACAGCTGTGAGAAAAGTCTTTCTCTGTCTGACCTGGTGGCTCCACTTGTTACAGACCAGTTTTAAAGTCCAACAGCAGGCGACGGACCGAAGAGCCGGAGACCAAATAGTCCACACAGAACCGACAAGCTGCTGACTCGATGGCTCAGTGAGCTGAAGAAGTTCTGTGAAGTTCTGTGGTCGTGGGTTCAAGCCTGGAGTCAGAACCAGTAAGAAAGGAAGGACGAGTATCTGATGACGTCGCTTCCACTGTTAAAGTTCTGAGTTCAAATCCTCGAGGTTTTCACACAATTATTTTGTGGTCAACAGAAGTGAAATGCTGAAAGAAAGTGATTCATTTGAGACTGATTCATCAGCTCAGGATGGTGAAGTGATGCTATGAAGTCTGGAGGTTGTGGGTTCAATCCCTGGGTAGCTCAGCTGATTTGTGCAAGCAGCCACATACCGGTTTGTTGACATCCGTGTCTTCCAGTAGTCCAAACTAGTTGATCCGTCGAGCGTGCGCTTACTCCCTCACTGGCAGAGAAGGAAACTTGAATTTTGCAGACAGAAAGGTATTCTAGCATTTTCGTTTTTCTGTTCATAACATTCATGTTCATGTTACAGCCTGTCATGAGCCATGAGTTATGAGTCTATTCGCTCTGCACTGAGAGCTAGCTTGTCCGCGCATGATCATAGCTCACACAGAGAGGGGACTTGTCAGTGGCGATCGAAGCTGTTTCCGAAATAGTCACGATGGAGAGCTTGTCTGATGTCGAAGTGGAAGACATCGACGACAAACCTTTTGAATTCGACGGTAGACCATATTTGTTCGAACCGGAGTATGCAGATGAGGAGTTACTTGCACTAGAGAACGAGAGAGCTCTGCTCTCTTCTCTGCAAGAAGACGGAGATGGAGCATGCGCATTAAGCTTGCGCTCTGTAAACAGATAGTAGACGGAGAAACCGAACACAAGAAGAAGAAAACGAAAATGGCTTGTACAAGGAAACCAGAATCGTTTGTGTGGACCGATAATGAGGTCAAACTGCTGCTGCGACTCACACTCAACTACAATGCGAGTAAGTCGCAAGAAACACGAAAACAAGCAGTAGTCCGCCATTGTTGTTGTTGTTATGAGACATCGCGGGGTTCAGAGGTCAGTGGCAAGAGGTCGAGAGGTTGGGCGATGGCGTCATCGTTTTGGAAAGTATGCTCGGATTCGCTGTCCACATGAAAACGGGAGGGCTGCGTTTTCAGATTTCACCACTCTGAGACCTGGTTTCAAAAAAGTGCATTTTCAGGATCCATGTGGACAATCGGCCAAAACGATGCAATACATGTGCGTTTCCACAAGAGAGCGTTTCTGTCTGGATGGCCTCTCAGTGCAGAGCGAATAGACTCATGACAGGCTATTGTAAGGCTCATGGCTCATGACAGGCTATAACATGGACATGTACGTTATAAACAGAAAAACTAAAATGCTGGAATACCTTTCTGTCTGCAAAATTCAAGTTTCTGTCTCTGCCAGTGAGGGAGTAAGCGCACACTCGACGGATCAACTTGTTTGGACTACCGGAAGACAGGGATGTCAACAAACCGGTATGTGGCTGCTTGCACAAACACACTGTTTTAACCACTTTTTTATTCATTTTGAGTCATAAACGCTACAGTGCTGTGTTGTAAGGTGTCTGCTGATGTTGCATAACTTTTGAGGTGAGATTTGAAGCATGTTAAGATGCTTAAAACACAGTGTAAAGTTCTGATCCCATGCTGCTAGCTGTCAATGCTAACTCACCGTTCGAGGAGCTCTGTAAGGGGTGGACCAAAAGTGTTCGCGTCTTTGCTACTGGCAAGTCAAGGGCAGCTTGAGCGATAAAGCTGCATGTTGAAATCGACCGAAGTTCTCCTTTAAAATGCAAATGCATTACAAAGCATTTTCACACATTTTAGTTTCGGGAACGTCTCAGTAACTGTAGGTTTGATTTTTTAAAGTATTTTTTCTGCCTTTATTGATACATTAGCTGAAGACTTAACAGTAAACAGAGAGACTTGCAGTGACCGGCCCGAGGCCGAGACTCAAACCCAGGTCCGCTGCAGCAAAGCCTCTAGATATGGTACACATGCTCTACCAACTGAGCTAAGGGATGTCACTTACTTCAGCAATGACACTGGGTCACTTTGGGTCATTAATCACCAAAACAGGTTATTTTGGTTCTTACGATGCATCAAAACATTAATGAGAAACTGTGATATTGTTTGACTGGATAATGTTCATTGCATGCAGCAGACAAATAAAGTTGGAAGCAAAGTGTGATAATGAAAATCAAGTCAAGGCAAATGTTTCTGTTTAACCATTTAATGCTGTGCACCAACGTCCAAAGTTCAGCAAAAAAAAAAGTAGAGAAAAAACAGAACAAACACAAAATTGCACGTCCACAGTTTGAAGACATAAAGCACAAAATAATACACAAACTGAAGCTCAGGTTCAGACACCTGATGTCCAGGTAGCTCTGTGTGTTGGAGGACTGTCATGAAATTCTGAGATTGTAAGTTTGATTCTTGAGTCAGTCTGAGTTTTGAAAACGGCTCTTGAGATAAAAGACTCAAAAGCAGGACGTTAAGGTATCTGATGAGCTGGTCTGGAGGTTGTTGGAGCAGGGTGGTACTAGGACTGTAAGTTTTGAGATTGTGTGTTCAATTCTTGACAGATTTTTTGAGTGTTGAGATTCAAAAGAGTACAATGTGAATGAAACACAAGCAATCTGTCACATTCAGTAGCTCAGGCTGATAGAGGTCTGGTTTACAATACTCTGTAAAGTCTGGAGGTTGTGGGTTCAATCCCTGGGTAGTTCAGCTGATTTTAAACCTGATGTCCACAAGAATAAAAAAGGGACAAACTTATTCAGGCCCACATCTGTTTGTTAAGAATAAGAAATCCTCTAATATGTGTCCAGGTGAAATTGCAATCATTATTGTTTCCATGCTATGTTAAAAGGAACCAGAACACATGAACTGACATGTAGTGTGTTGATTTGAGATGTGGACCTCCAGAACCTCGTTAGATTGTCCCGCACACATTTTAGATGCTTCCTGTGGTTGTTAACAATCATTTACAACTATTTGAGAACGTTTTTTTATGACAGCAGAGGACAAACACGAACACCAACATGTTACAATCACATCAACAGCCAGGAGGTGAAGAGGGAGAGACAACCCCCAGACTCCCTTATGAAATCTCTCCATTTAGTGAGTTTTTGAGTTATAAACTCTGTGAAGCTGTTTGTGACTGATTCTTCATTATTTGGGACTTCTTGTAAATTCGGCATGTGACTCTCAGTCAGTCACACGCCTCTCTTGGTGTTTCTTCCTCAAGTTTAGTTTCATTTCTCTATATTGGCCGTCTGAACCTCCAGCTGAAGGTATGTAATGAATCTGACATGTTAGACTCGCTAACACAAGCTCTACTTTTCATTGTTACACAGGAAACAGCACAAAAAGTTAAGCTCGGTTGTTTATTTCTCCAAACTCACGAGTTTATACTCGGAGCGTCCGGACACACACCTGCCTGAATCAGCCTGTGGAGGAGGCCGAGACGAGCCGCCGCTCTCCCGCTGTCTGACGCACTAAACGCGGCTGGAGAGCAGCTGTTGGTGTCGGTGAATAATCTGTGGTTGTATTTACAGTCCAGGACTGATGAGGAGGCAGTAAGAGGACATCCAGGAGTCTGAAGGTTTATTTAATTAATACAAATATAACTTCATCACTGAGCAACAGTCAGCAGGAACACGTCGGCTCTCAGTGTTAGTACTTAAAGTGCCCGTTACGTTACTCGAGTATTTCTGCTCCTGATTACTTCTCAGAGGAAGAGATTCTAATTTTTACTTTGCAGATAAATGTTTTAAATAAACAATAGATGACCAGATTGACTCTTTTAGATTAAAAGATATCAGAGAAACGTGTGTTGACTCCACCACAGCGTCATGACGTCATCTAGTGGACTGATCCAAGTCCAGCAGCTGATGTTCTGACAGGAGACGTGACGTCAGTGAGAGACGTCATAGCCTCTACAGCCAAAACCCACCTGAACACACCTGAGACTTCCATATTTTATAATAACACAACAGGTTATTAGAACAATTTCTGCCTCTTGGTTAAATCAACTTGTCATTGTCAGTTATTTAACACTCCAAGCTCCACAGAAAGTCTCCACAGTCATGTATGAATGTAGAAATTACATCAATAAAATTCAGTCCTCTGGAGTCACTGGTGTTACTGTGTGACAAAAGTCTTTTATTTTGAAATACAACTCAGACTGATGACATCACTTTCCTTCCTGCAGATCAGTGAAGACAGGTCCTGGATCAGTCCACTGTCTCTTTTCTGTCAGAAGACATTTTCACATTTGTCTCCAGATTTCACGTCACTGCTTTGAGCAACTTTATTAGTAGAGAACAGTAAAAAACAGAATACAAATGAATTAATGACATGATTTAGTTTTGGTTTGATGTCCTGTAGCAGCCATTTAGTGAAATATGTATTAATAGAGTCAGTGAGTTGTGGAATAATGTGCTCTGAGTTTAAATGTTAAAAGAGGAAGTCGACTTTCAGACATTTTGTCCTTCAAGAGTGTTTCTGACCCAAAGGCTGATTTCAGTTGATGTGCAGATGAATGATTTGTGTTTCCTCTCCAGATGAAAGTGTGTGAGAGATGAGCAGCATGAATCAGTGTGAGGACAGAGAGGAGGGAGGCCCTCCCTCTAAAACCACTGGACCTGGACCTGAACCTGAGCCCAGCTGTGTGTCCTTCAAGAGTGACCGGTCAAAAGATCTTCTCATTAATTTTAAAGGACAACCAGCTCCTGCTGTAAACAGGTGAGCTGTTAATAACATTAATATGTGACTGATTCATGTTTTAACTGTGGAGAAAGATGTTTTTTGAAACCTGATGTTTATTTTCAGCTTCGTTCTTCTTCACTTAAATTTATATTCTCCCTTTAGAAAGCTGCCCAATAGAACCAGTCTTCAACTCTTCATTTCACTTTATTGAATTAGTTTGGTCCAATATTCTCTGAAGGTTTATTCCTGATGTTTTCCACTATTTTATGGACAGAAGCTTCTGTGTCTGAAGACTAGAAAGTGAATCAACATCTCTGGTGGTCTTCTTCTCTGTCCAACAGGAGACCAGCCTCTACTGGACCTGGATCTGGACCAGGACCTGGACCTGAACCTGGACCTGAGCCCAGCTGTGTTTCCTTCAAGAGTGACGAGTCAAAGGATGCAGACATTAATTTTAAACAAGAGCATTCCTCAGACAGACAGTAAGTTGTTGTCATGTTGCTCTCTGTTGATGTTTGTCCTCATTAAATCCAGTCTGACCAGTTGTCCTGATGGTCTTCATGTTGTCAGAGTGATGATGGAGGTCAGAGCAGGATTAGTATTAAAGGACAGGTTCACATTTCTTCATGTCCGTCCCTAAACAACTCTGACAGGACAGTGTTCCTCCTGTGGACAAACAGCAGTGACTCACCTCCTGCTGAAATCTGAGCCCTGCTGCTGAGGAGAGGAAGGGCTGTGTGTTATATCTGACGTTACAAGGGCCCGACCCATCTGGACTTCATGGGGCCGGTACCGAAACCCATATGAAGGAGCAAAAAACTGTGATAACTGATACATCGGCTAATTAGATATAAAATATATATGAAAACAAATAACCTATTTTCTGATCTCTTAAATATAGTTTGGACACTTGAGAAAAAGTTATGAATGAAGGCAGAACATTTTACTGTTTTACAATATTTATTAGATATCCAAAATAATAAACTGTTACAAATTTGTCTAAAGTTACGTGGAGCATTTTTAAACTCAGACATAAGTATTACAAGTCATGTCTACATGAGTATAGCTTATTTTTACAAACTATGAATTCATTATTATCTTTATAATTAGGTCATTGTGTCGTTAATCGCCATAAAGCAACACACAAAACAGTCATTTTTTCATTCTCCAATGTTGGAATCTAGATTGAATACAAGTTTATTGAGACTCTTCACCAATTTGCACTGGACAGTTAGCATCCAGCTAGCTTATGTTAGCTATGTGTTGCTGTCCACAGTATTAAACAGGTCAAGAGCTGGAGGGACTAAACCAGACAAGCTGCTGAACCAACCCAGTAAACTGACTGGCTGTTGATTCACAGTGGGATCAGCAGTACGACCAACACTGTGATGTCAGAGGAAACCATCTGATTCAATGATGTCATCAACACTTTAAGTCAAAGGACCTTCAGCTTGTGTTTGTCTCTGAGTGGACAGACACAATGTGACTGATTCTTC
Source organism: Sparus aurata (assembly GCF_900880675.1). Classification (NCBI taxonomy): domain Eukaryota; kingdom Metazoa; phylum Chordata; class Actinopteri; order Spariformes; family Sparidae; genus Sparus; species Sparus aurata. Next base: position 87,312 of record NW_022045105.1, read on the forward strand.
ATGATTCCTCCACAGAGTCGACCAGGAGAGCTCAGAGGTTCCCAGAGGTCCGTCTGTCCAGCAGCATCAGACACACCTGGACTCCATATTTATGGTCTGTACATGAACAACAACTACTTTTACATCCAGTCTGTTCACAATAATCTCCATGCTGCACTTTACAGACCAGTGGTGAATCTGTCCAACATGGATCTGATGTTAAATGTTGTCATTCACATGATATTCTGTTTCAGCTGCTGGAGGAGAACATTGTGACTTTTGTGAAGAACGAGCTGAAGAAGGTCCAGAAGGTTCTGAGTTCGGATTACCCAGAATGCTCAGAGAGTCAGAGGGAGGATGAGGAGGTGTTGGACGGTGAGGATGAAGAACAGAGGAGGAGCAGCAGAGAGGCATTTCTGAAGATCACACTTCACTTCCTGAGGAGAATGAAGCAGGAGGAGCTGGCTGACCGTCTGCAGAACAGTAAGAGGATTTCTCTAAAGATTTAACATGTTGGATCAATGAGACAATTTGTCTCAACAGATGGAGGAAAAACATGGAAAACATGTTTATATGTGCTACTTTTGGGGAAGGAAATTGTCATATGTTCTTCATAGATAACTTACTGAACTTTCTGTTGTGTTTATTTAGGAAGTTATTCTGGACTTTGTCAGCTTAAACTCAAATCTGACCTTCAGAAGAAGTTCCAGTGTGTGTTTGAGGGGATCGCCAGAGCAGGAAACCCAACCCTTCTGAATCAGATCTACACAGAGCTCTACATCACAGAGGGAGGGACTGCAGAGGTCAATGATGAACATGAGGTCAGACAGATTGAAACAGCATCCAGGAAACCACACAGACCAGAATCAACAATCAGACAAGAAGACATCTTTAAAGCCTCACCTGGAAGAGACGAACCAATCAGAGCAGTGATGACAAAGGGAGTGGCTGGCATCGGGAAAACAGTCTTAACACAGAAGTTCACTCTGGACTGGGCTGAAGACAAAGACAACCAGGACATACAGTTCACATTTCCATTCACTTTCAGAGAGCTGAATGTGCTGAAAGAGAAAAAGTTCAGCTTGGTGGAACTTGTTCATCACTTCTTCACTGAAACCAAAGAAATCTGCAGCTTTGAAGAGTTCCAGGTTGTGTTCATCTTTGATGGTCTGGATGAGTGTCGACTTCCTCTGGACTTCCACAACACTGAGATCCTGACTGATGTTAGAGAGTCCACCTCAGTGGATGTGCTGCTGACAAACCTCATCAGGGGGAAACTGCTTCCCTCTGCTCGCCTCTGGATAACCACACGACCTGCAGCAGCCAATCAGATCCCTCCTGGGTGTGTTGACATGGTGACAGAGGTCAGAGGGTTCACTGACCCACAGAAGAAGAAGTACTTCAGGAAGAGATTCAGAGACAAGAAGCAGGCCAGAAGAATCATCTCCCACATCAAGAAATCAAGAAGCCTCCACATCATGTGCCACATCCCAGTCTTCTGCTGGATCACTGCTACAGTTCTGGAGGATGTGTTGAAGACCAGAAAGGGAGGAGAGCTGCCCAAGACCCTGACTGAGATGTACATCCACTTCCTGGTGGTTCAGGCCAAAGTGAAGAAGGTCAAGTATGATGGAGGAGCTGAGACAGATCCACACTGGACTCCAGAGAGCAGGAAGATGATTGAGTCTCTGGGAAAACTGGCTTTTGATCAGCTGCAGAGCGGAAACCTGATCTTCTATGAATCAGACCTGACAGCGTGTGGCATTGATATCAGAGCAGCCTCAGTGTACTCAGGAGTGTTCACACAGATCTTTAAAGAGGAGAGAGGACTGTACCAGGACAAGGTGTTCTGCTTCATCCATCTGAGTGTTCAGGAGTTTCTGGCTGCTCTTCATGTCCATCTGACATTCATGAACTCTAGAGTCAATCTGCCAGTAGAAGAAAAGCAGTCAAAATCCTTGTGGTCTAAACTATTAAGAGACAAACCTGACCCAAAACATCTCATCAACTCCCAGGAGTCTGAAGCAAGAAAAAACGAAGTTGCATTGACACAGTACCTCCAGAGTTTTGTGGACAAGGCCTTACAGAGTCCAAATGGACACCTGGACTTGTTCCTCCGCTTCCTCCTCGGTCTTTCACTGGAGACCAATCAGACTCTCCTACGAGGTCTGCAGACACAGATACGAAGTATCTCAGGGACCAACCAGAACATAGTGGAGTATATAAAGAAGAAGATCAGTGAGAGTCTGTCTCCAGAGAGAAGCATCAATCTGTTCCACTGTCTGAATGAACTGAACAATCGTTCTCTAGTGGAGGAGATCCAACAGTACCTGAGATCAGGACGTCTCTCCACAGATAAACTGTCTCCTGCTCAGTGGTCAGCTCTGGTCTTCATCTTACTGTCATCAGAAAAAGATCTGGACGTGTTTGATCTGAAGAAATACTCTGCTTCAGAGGAGGCTCTTCTGAGGCTGCTGCCAGTGGTCAAAGCCTCCAACAAAGCTCTGTAAGTGTGGAGAAGTTTCTTCAGAATGCAGTAAATGTGCTGTTATTGACCCAAATACAAATAATTTTCTTGTTCTGCTCATTATTCTTTATCCAGACTGAGTGGCTGTAACCTCTCAGAGAGAAGCTGTGAAGCTCTGTCCTCAGTTCTCAGCTCCCAGTCCTCTAGTCTGAGAGAACTGGACCTGAGTAACAACAACCTGCAGGATTCAGGAGTGAAGCTACTTTCTGCTGAACTGAAGAGTCCACACTGTGTCCTTGAAACCCTCAGGTCAGGATTTATTATTTTATTTCATTATTTTTTGTAACATAACAATTGGAGCAGGTCTTGATCATACTCCGTATATAATTTGATTTATTTAAGAGACCCATCATGTCCCCCACGTGCAAGCACTCAACACAGTGTTGAGAAAATACTGCCTTTTAACGGACAGAATCCTCTAGCAGAACCGGGCTTAGTGGTTGGCCGCCATCTGTCTCAACTGGTTGGGTTGAGAGAGAGTGACAGAAGTCCCATTCACATGGAATGTGGGGATGGTTTCATTCTGCCTCTGATAATTATGTTATAAACATTAAACCCTTAAACACAGATGTGCATTGAATTATCAGGTCTCTCAGCTGATCTGCAATGTGTGTTGTTTTGTGTGTCTGCAGGCTGTCAGGCTGTCTGATCACAGAGGAAGGCTGTACTTCTCTGGTCTCAGCTCTGGACTCCAACCCCTCCCATCTGAGAGAGCTGGACCTGAGCTACAATCATCCAGGAGACTCAGGAGTGAAGCAGCTATCTGCTCGACTGGAGGATCCAGGCTGGAGACTGGACACTCTCAGGTATGTAGAGTCCTGCTGCAGCCACAGACAGTCAGTAGCCCCATTCACAGTGCTGCGCCTCCGCCTCCACCTCTGTGAGAATTTTTCAGAAGCGGTGAGGGGCGAAATTTTGCTCTGGTGCTGATCAGCGCATGTTGGTCCTTCACTCACCTCAATAAAGAGAAATGTCCCACAAAGCAACATAACAGGACCAAACAAAAGTAACATAGTAACTAGGGCGGGCGATATATTGAATATACTCGATGTATTGCGGTTTGTTCTCTGTGGGATGTAGAAAATGACTATATTGTGAATACTCGAGTATACATTCAATCGTCACACAGTTGCTTTTAGTCGCGGGCACTGAACTACAGGTATTTCTCACTCTCTCTCATTTCTCTGCACAGAGAGATAAAACAAATGCACCTAGTTACGTACATCGCATTCTGTCGTGCGTGCAACGTCATACGCCCGGCAGCATGTAGCAGCAGAGGTCTCAGGTAGCAGCAGCAGCAGGTGCTATGAATTAATTCCCAAGAAAAACAACGCAGGCTCCATTGTCTGGCAGTGGTTTGGGTACAAGAGGGAGGACGTAAAGTATGCATGGATTAAAGTTCTCCGTCGCTACAACAGATTTCCGTCATTCAAACTTCACAGAGGCGACTTATGAGATCGATGTAGATCGGAGGGGAACAAGTGTTGGTTGAGCTTTATTGACAGATTGTCACACTCTACAGCCAATGGTATCGTTTACAGCGTGTGTGCGTCTGACCAATGACAGTGCAGTGACCCAAACAGGGCGGGATCTAAACACGGAGCGGCGCTAACGTTTAGCTGCTTAGCTAGCAAGGACTCGTCGCGCTGCTACGTTACCAATTAGTTTTTGAGTTTAGTCAACATGTGAGAACTCGTCTGACACGGAGAGTCTCCTGTTGTGTGCTACATGTGTGAAATAACAACTATAGTCTGGACTTTGTTTGCAGTGTATCTGTGTAAACGGCTTCAGCGTCTCTCCCTCCCCTCTGGCACCATGAGTTACCATGGTTACAGGAACGCCCTGAAACTTTACAACGATCAATAATAAGTTTCTGGTTAGTTTGACTGTACAAAATCATGAATGTAGCCTGATTGTAGCTCAATGCTGAAATCTTGTATTATAACATATAGAACAAATGTAAAGCCTCAGAGCTTCTTTGATTATTAACAGTATGTTAGTGATGACAGAAAGGTGATAACTCGCCATCAGACTGACATAGCTGCAAAAGTTGCTGTAGTTACTGTTTGTATGATGTATTTTTCTGTTAAACGATAAGAGGCTCGCTTTAAACATTATTATTATTAATAATAATAGTAATTGATAATAATGATGATGAGAAGAAGAAGTAGAAAAATAGCGTACTGAAAAGTTCTGTCGATGGTTGATTATTTGAAAGAGTAAAACTTGAGGGAAGCTTGGCAAAATAAATGGCACTGTTGGTCAAATATTTAAACTTGATGTCTGCATTAGAGAACAGTGTGTGGGGTGAGGCCGTAAATCATATCTTATTTTTTCAGTACGTGTCAAGTAACGTGTCCTGTAACATGTTTCACAAATTACAAATTGGGAATATGACTTGGCTACAGCTCGAAAAAACATTTCAGTCAAAAGATTTTTTTTTTTTTGCTTTAATCCATGAAATCTGCACATATTAATGCAGTATGAGCAATGTTTTAATGTAGACACATAGAATCATCATACTGGCATGATTGTATGCATCAAAGTGTTAATTCAAGGCTAAGGGAAAATATCGAGATATATATCATGTATCGTGACATGGCCTAAAAATATCAGGATATTAGTAAAAGGCCATATCGCCCAGCCCTAATAGTAACTGTAACTGTCTTTGGCAGCTTATATGAGGAAAAAAATACTGCAGCTATACGTGGAGAAGCGCCTGTCCTCCTGTTTGTCCTCTGTCCTCCCGTCTGTCGTCTCGTCCGTCCTCCCGACTCTAAATCACATTTCTGCCTGAAAAACAGCATCTGTCACTGAACAAAATCTTTAACTCACCTTTGTGTTGAAAAATAAATCTCTGTGACGGTCAGTCCCTCCAGACAGAGACTTCACTTAACCTTACCCCAGAACACAGCCCCCATCCCCGCGAGTGACAGAATCAGACAGCATCAAGTTTATTGATGGTAATTATCTAATTATGTAATTTAGAATGAAAAACGTAACTTTGTCTCTTTTGAGGATGTTTGGTGGGTCAGGATCTCAATCATTACACATGATAACAGCATCCATATCATTATAGAGTATCTGCCGGTTTAGACTGACAGAAGGACATCGGGGAAACACCTTGAAAACACACAGACCTCATCATCTGCTTTGTTTACTCCACCTGCTGTTGTTCAGTTCAGGTCAGAGAAAAGGCAGCATAGCTTGAAGCCAAGAGTTACTATTGAAGAGAGGAAGATAATAAAAACATATGAAGATCAGCAGAGGGTTATCAAAACATGAACATTAAATCTAATTTCCACCACGTCACTGCTGTGTTATGATATTAATGATAACAATAGACCCTCTGTATCAGATGTCTGATCAGAAAATACTGAACCTCAAATTCAAAAGATTTCTGTGACACATACATTAATTTAATTAGTTTTGTCATAGAAACTCTTTCCCTGAACTTGAGAATCAGTGTTTTTGCCAAAGTGCTTGACTTTGAACTTAAAATGGTTCTGACATGGATCTTTATCAACAATGTAGTAATTACATTCTAGATCATCACTGACAGTTTATTTGTTCCTCAGTGTGAAACAATTTACAAACTTTAACAACTTTCTATGGCATCAGTTTAAAGTGAACAGAAGATATAAAACAGTCCAATAACAACGTTAGATGACATGAGGTTGAACATTCCTGTCACATCACCATAACAACAGCAGTGCATAGATTAATTTAAGATGGGCTCAGTGGTGCCGTCTCGGCTCCTGTCATGAGGAAACTGCTGCTCCAGCTGAGTTTGGGCTGTTTTGGGTAGTTATCATTATAACAGCCTGCAGGGTCAGGAAAGTTTCAGGGTTTTACACCGCCAGCAAAATCAAAAGACAAAATAAAACATTCAGTGATCAATCATCTGCTTCATTGATTAACATGATATGTGACCTGTGCAGAGCTGCAGCTCTCTACAGTAGTTGGTGGACTTCTGGTTTAATGCTGTTGTAATTTACTTCAGCCTGGCTCGTCGCTGCTGACTCAGTTTCACTCTCAGCTGTTCTGGAGTCTGTTAAAGTGCAGCTGGTGGAAATCCAATGTTTCCCGATATTTTTTTTGCTAAAATAAAAGTTTTAAAATAACTGCATCATCCAGGACTTTTATTGTGAATGATTTATAGGAAGTGTTAAATGCAGGAAGATGGCGTGACGACATTTCATGAATGGACTTTTAATTTCTCTTCTGTGGCAGCAAACAACACATGGTTTCAGTTACTAACTGAGTCTGTCCACACACTTTATGTCCGACTACAGTAATAACAGCAGCACTTTACTGTGACTGCAGCAACGTGCTCGTAGCTCTGTCACATACCAGAGAGACTCACTCCCTACCAACACAACACAGAGTAGTGTTTGTTGTCACAAGTTACAGAGCTGCAACTAACAACTATTTTCATAACCCATTAATCACATAAAATCAGAAAAGCAGATGTTTTTTGTTTACATGTCCAGCATTTTATTAAAAGAATAAAACATTGCTCTTACATTTTCCTCTTTAGTCTTGTTCAGTTTACTTTCAAACAACTTACAAATTGTAAAAGCAACATAAATGTATTAGAGGTGATGAAATGTCTCCATTATAAGATGCATCATGCTGCAGAGACAGAGCATCATCAAAAGACTGCAGCTCATGTTGATTGTTGATTGTTCGGCCCCAGTGTTGTATCTTAAAGCTGCCATGTGAAAACTAGATTATTGCAGACAAACGTGAAAGACGCTGCAGATGGATACAGGTTTGATTGAAGAGATGCAGCTTTTATTTTGTAGACTGCTGTAGTCTGATTATTGGAAGGACTTTCAGAATAAAAGATAATTGAGGATTAAGGCCCGACCGATAAGGGATTTTTAAGGCCGATACCGATACAAATATTTGGTGATTTAAAAATCAGATATCATATATATATATATAAGATATCGACCGATGTGTATATACATGTACATTTAAAAAAATTAATCCAGAAACGTGTCACAAAACATAAACAGATTTCGGTAACATTAGTTATTTGTAGTCACTTATGAGTCCTCACTGAAATAATATGATAATGCAGTTTAAAAATAAACTTGTTTGTTTTATCATCACAACAGAACAGAGGACCATCAAAATATATTATAGGGTTTGTGACGTTGTAGAGCAGGGTGCACACACTGATTTAACTTGTGAGCTACTTTAAAAATGACCAGGTCGAAATGATCTACCTACATAAAAAATACTAAACATCTCTTTATTTACACATACACTGAGTAAACTTTATATAACACAATGTATAACTGATATTGAGAGAGTAATGTAACCCTTGGTGCTGCACATAAACATTGACAGCAGTAATGCACATAGGTGACAAACAGCCGTCAATACTGCACAGTTTACACACCAGGAGCTGCTGCTGGTTTTCTCCTGAAAGTCTTTGAATGACTGAAAAATGTCCTCTCCCCGCGTGTGTTCTTTCATGAACAGTAATGTTAACAGCTCCTCTTTTACAGTCATATCTGTAAACATCATCTGAATACAAATGCACATCTGGGCTGTATCGCTGGTGTCTGGAGACACAGGCTGTGAATAACCCGAGGTTTGTTACCCATTACCATTTACAATAACTTCAGGAAAAAATATATATCCATTAAACATTGTTTTTATTGTCTTACTGAGTAAAGCTTTAAGCTTCTTGGGGTCCAGAGGCTGCGTCTCTCTGCAGATGGACCGACCTTGTTGACCCCTCCCGTCAGGTTGGACTTCAGTAGGACATCAGTGCTGAACAGGCCCAGCAGAAGGGTGCGGGCCTTTCCTTTCACTGTGGGTTGTGATTTTGCAGTCTCCCAACAATGAGCAGACACTCCGGTGGAGTCTCATTCCCTAGTTGCACTTAATTAATTGTAAGAAGGAAAGAAACACAGGAATAAAAACAAAGAAAATCACCAATGACAGAATGTTTTATGTTTTTAATTGATCATTACAAAAATGTACTTACTGATGTTGGTTTGGGAGATGTGGGTTAAGGAGGTGGTGATTGTAGAGCAACACTGGCCTCATATTCACTTTCACCTTCATAGCCTGAGCTCTCCGTGACTTTATCTGAAATGAGGGTCTTCACAGCTGCAAAGAGTGATGGAATTTCTGTAAGATATGGCCCACCGAATTTACCACAACAGGACTCCAAACAAGTTGTAAACACACAACATGTAAACAAAAATAAACAAAATACACCTGCGCTCATTTTTGGTGTCTCAAAGTGTAACAAAATGTGTGAGTGGTTCTGAAGTAGCTAGCTAGCTAACGGCCGTTAGTCACTTGAGTCCTGCTTCATTAGCTAACGCTAACGTTAGCTAGCTAGCTAGAAGTTCGAATGAAGGACTCATGTGACTGATGTTGGCAAGCCAGCTAACATTAGCGGCCGTTAGCGCGCTAGCTAACGGTCGCTATCGATAGCTAGCGCGCTAACGGCCACTAACGTAGCTAACGTTAGCGAACGTTAGCTACGTTAGCTAACAGCCGTTAGTCACGCGAGTCCTGCTTCATTTGAACTTTTAGCTAGCTAGCTAGCTAACGTTAGCTAACATGTCAGGAGACATGTGAACCACAGACAGACAGAAAGAAAGACAGATTCCTGGCTTCATAGTCAGTTGTTCCTCTGGTCACATCTGGACACATCATGTTCACCACAGCAGATTTCAGACTAAGAAACATTTTCTGTCATTGTTTCTGCTTTTAATGGCATCAAACATGACATGAAGTTCTCCTCACAGTAACTATTACTGCTGTAATATACATCAGATATCAATCCAGCACCAAACTATAGTAACATGAACATGTCAACACATGAAACCATGAAACTGTTTCTATCACAAACAGGTTCAGTGACACTTGTGAGGTTCTGGAGGGAAACAGTCTGGGAGTCTCTGTCACTTGGTTTTGTTGCAGAGGTCGGGAACCAACGTCCAATGTTTTCTGATTGATTTATTACGTATAAATTGTATTTGTTTCTTTGCACAGTAAAACAAAGCAGCAGAAACACAGCAAGAACAAAAAGCAGACTGTGCAGCTGAGATTCAGAAAAGCCCTCCAAGCTTCAAACAGGAATCGGACCTCAAAAGTTCTGACGTCCAAATCCAAAAGTCCTATAATATAGAAACATAAGCACAAGTTGACATTGGATCAAACAGCAAGCGTAAGGTCGCCCACAGGAAACAGCAACAACATCCAATAAAATAAAGATGAAGTGATAAATCCAACAGGAGGTTTGTGTGTGTTCTCAGATGTTGTCGTCCTCTTTCACACACACCAACATCCTGTGGCTCACTCTCAGTGTGTGAGGAGAGTGGCAGAGGTGAAGAGGTTCAGGGAGAACAGGGAGAAGCAGCCTGATGGACAGATTGTGTTTCTGTGTATGAGAGTCATGTCATGTCCATGTTTGCATGCTGAAAGAGGATGTGCTGCACTGACCCCCCTCCTCCTTTCAGGGTGGAGCCTGCTGGAGTCCGATGGTTGACACCAGGTCTGAGGAAGTGTGAGTGTCTTTTTACTTTCATTCATCAAAACACTGTGACATCACTCATTCACATCTGAGATGTCATCATCACACTGATGACACATTAATAACTGCAGCTGTGTTGTGTCTTTTTCTCTCCATCAGATTCCTGTGAGCTCACAGTCGACACAAACACAGTCAGCAGAAAGATCAAACTGTCTGACAACAACAGGAAGATGACACATGTGGAGGAGGATCAGTCATATCCTGATCATCCAGAGAGGTTTGAGTCCTGGTGTCCTCAGCTGCTGTGTAGAACTGGTCTGACTGGTCGCTGTTACTGGGAGGTCGAGTGGAGAGGAAGAGTTTCTATATCAGTGAGTTACAGAAGAATCAGAAGGAAAGGAGGCAGTGAAGACTGTGTGTTTGGATTCAATGATCAGTCCTGGAGTCTGAGGTGCTCTGATGATGGTCGTTCCTCTGTCAGGCACAATAACAGAAGAACAGTCATCTCCTCCTCCTCCTCCTCCTCCTCCCCCTCCTCCTCCTCCTCCATCTCCCCCTCCTCCTCCTCCTCCTCCTCCTCCTCCTCCTCCTCCTCCTCCTCTGGTAGAGTAGCAGTGTATGTGGACTGTCCTGCTGGCACTCTGTCCTTCTACAGAGTCTCCTCTGACTCACTGATCCACCTCCACACCTTCAACACCACATTCACTGAACCTCTTTATCCTGGATTTGGACTCTACTGCTCTGGTTCCTCAGTGAGTCTGTGTGGTGTTTAGTGTGCAGAGTCTCCTCCTGTCACAGAAACATTGTCAGTGCTGAACAGTTGAGTCTGTACAGGATCACAGTCACATCAATCTTTCAGCTTCTTGTAATAAATTCATCAGTCAACTTTGTACAAAATGATTCAAACTGATTGAAAAGATTCTTCATTTACATTTTAAACTTCTTCCATTAAATTGTGTAAATTGCGTTGACTTGTACTTTCTGTCATGTGTTGTTTTGAATTCTGGCTCTTGTTCCAATAAAATCCACAACTATTAGTGAAATGTAAGAAACAGAAAACATTGACTCGTCTGCAGCTTTAATTGTAAAGAATCATTGTGAACAAAGTTGTGAATGGACAGTAAAATCTGATCAAATGTACTCGACACTCCACCTGAAACACTCTGACTTGTTTCGTGTGTTTCTAATGATGAAACTAAAAGTTTGATGGTGTTGGTTAACACATGTAATTATGTCTGTAGTGACGTGATAAACTGCACAACATCTGTTCATTTCTGTCTGATTATCATATGAGAAGAAAACACATTTTAATGACAATCATTGTGTTTCTCTCAGTGTTTTGTGGCTGTTGAAGTCCGGCTGTATTTTCAGGACGTTTGTTGGATTTGAATCTCATCCGTCAAACTAAACAGCTGTGAGAAAAGTCTTTCTCTGTCTGAGCCGGTTGGCTGAAGATGTTTGGAAGTCTGAGAGCCGGATGAAATACTGAAACACTTTCAGAGATCACAAACTAAACTGTCCTGATGAAGCTTTTAAACAAGTGCTGAAGAGATTTGAGCTCATGTTTGATGCTTCTGAACGTTGATGTTCAGAGCAAAGAGTCCAAAACTTGTACAAATTGTTCCTTTTTGTTTAAATCTGACTTGTTTGTGAAACGATCAGCTGACGAGTTTATAATCAGACTGAAAGATGTCGCACAGCATCACTGAAATGTTTCTCCTCTGCTAAAGTAGCTCAATATAAGAAAATCAAATATTTACAATATTAATGAGGTAATAAGACAATTTTTTTTCCGACAGAACACTGTTTGAAGCCTAGAGAGGTGGCAGGGTCAGCCACATATAAACACAGTGAAACAGTATAAAGTTTGTTTATTTAGTTTGTTGATCAGCTGATGAAGATCTTTGTCTGCTCGTTGTTGTTTCTTCAACTAAACTACAGACTGCTCCTTTAAACTTTCTTTCCTGGCATCAGAAATCGAGTGAAGAACAAAAACTTTGACTTGATTTTAGAAAATATCTGAAACAAGTATTATTCTGTGTGATTGCAGCACAGCGAGCACAACTTAAACTCCTCTTCTTATTTCATTATTCTGACTTGTTTCAGGATAAAAGACGTTTTTAAAACAGATTTTTAATATTCTTAAAGCTTAAACATGTTTTCTTTTAGAGAAGGAACAAATAAATAATAAAAGCAAAACAGAATGAGTGTAAAAGTTTGCTGAGACATGAATTGATGATGAAATGAAAGCAGGTGGCAGCACAGAATCAGTGGGACTCAGAGATCTTCTGTCCTGACGACTCTCATCAATCTGTATGTGACTCATTTGTTTAACACTCACATTCAATCATTCATTTTCTCTTCATTTCTTTTGTTAAACGCTTTAAGTTCTCACCAAATATGTTCAATGCTTCAACATGTGTGTGAATCAATAAGTCATGTAGTGATTATGGGTCGTTCCAACCAGCCAACTCACCCACAATCCAGAACTTTTCCCGCTTCTCCAGAACACTTCATGTAGAAACTTAAATGAACTGAATGTGATCGTGCAGCTGAACTCCAAATACTTTTTAACTTGTGGATTTTTCAACTTTGACTCTCTAAACTCAATTTCAGGATTTTGGTGAAATTTGAGACAAAACAAGTATTTGGATTTTACAAGTTGTCATGAATTGAACAAAAGTTTCAACACAAATGTCTTTAAAAAGAATGTGTGACATGAGCTGGCAGGTCCTGGGTCAGTCGGTGTGGAGCGACCCGTATCTACAGAACATCTAAATATCTTATTTTACTCTGTCCGTTTACTGATGTTCTGAAAATAACACGTGTCATACTTTCCATACAACTTCAGTTTTTATATTTCAACACTTTCACCTGAAAAACATTCAGGACGTAAAATCAAACGTCTCTGAAGCTTTATTTAACAAGATGTGTGTCACTCACATGTTGATGTTTCTGGTTGTTTTATGTGTTTTTATAATGATGAGAAGAAAAAAAAAACCTGTGATCGTGTTCATAAACTCATCTGATGGTTTCCATGGTGACATAATAAACAGATGGATGTAAAAACAGGTTGTTTATCAGGATGTTTTATTACAAAAACTGAATATTAACAGCTGATTAGAATACAAAACAAACAAGTCTGTATTATTATGTATATATTCATTAAACTGTCTCATTGTGCTGACGTGGTGTTTTTCTACTGTTAACTTCCTGTTAGTTTTAAGTGTTTCTACCGTTCTGACAACAGATGTGACACGTTTAACCAGAGTTTGATCACTTTTACTTTGAAAATACTCAGGATGGAAGAATGAAAGAGGTGGAAACTTTTTAGAAACAGGTGAGCATCATCAAAGATTGTATAGTCTGAGGGTCTTAGCAGGAAGTAGACGGAGCCGGAATGATCTCCTCTGTCAGTAGAAACACCTGGTTTCACCTTTTAGAAACAGGTGAGCATCATCAAAGATCATCTAGACTCTAGACGATCTTTGATGATGCTCACCTGTTTCTAAAAGGTTTCCATCTTTTCCCAGAGATGATAAAGAGCTCTGTGAGGAGCTGTTGTCTGTAACACCACTGAGACACATCGAGAGGAGAGGACATATATGCAGCAATAAAGGAGATGTTGAGACAGAGAGGTGTCGATCTGAACCAGGTGGTCTCATCACCACAGATGGAGCCCCTGCCATGGTGGGAAGAGAGAAGACGACCCTGATCTCAGAGCTCACCACCGTCTCATCCATCACACTGTTCTGTGCGCTGAAGTCATGAACAAGAGCAGCTCAAGAGTCAGACAGCAACACAGATTTCACTGTTTCTGCAAGATGAGCACAACATGGAGACGGTTGCTGTGTCGGCTGACATCACATCACACCTTCATGAGCTCAAGTTAAAGCTGCAGGACCGGAAACATTCAGTGGTTCATTGGATGACAGCTGCTGGATGTTTCCACAGGAAGCTGCACATTCTCACAGCAGATGTTGAAGGAGAGTGAACACACTTCCCAAAGCTGCAGAACACACTCAGTCTGAGAGAGATGTTCCTCCCCGTGTTGACTTCATACACAAGCTGAGTGGAAACTTCAGTAAAAGCTTTGACAGCTTCAGCCTCGGGCAGCAGCTCCTCCTGCTGACCCACAATCCTCTCCTCATCACAGAACTTTTCACAGGAGGTGACACAGACGTTGAGGTGGGCTCATGTGGGATCTCTGCAGCTGGAGCTCATTGATCTGTGAGGAAGTGATGCATGAAGAGCATTTAGAGGCCACTGACCTGCTGCTTTCTGGCTGCTGCACACTGTTTTCATGGTCTAACCAAAGCAGCACTGCACACCTGGACCACGTTTGGACCCACTGACGGCTGTGAGTCGGCTTTTTCCACCGTCAACAATATGAAGAACAAGTCTGGTTCCAGGCTCACAGGTGAACACCTACAGATCTGCATGAGAACGGCAGCGACTCCATTCAGCCAAGATTGAAATCAGTGGCAGGACCATCACATGCCCATTCCTCTCAGGAAGACAAGTCAAAGAAAAGAAGCAGATATTCAAAGAGAAAAGGCTGTTTGCACTTTTTATTGACTGTTTTCTGAATATGTTGACGTGTTTTCACTTGAAATGTCTAATTGAAGCGTAAAAAAGGTTATTCTGAGCTCTGTTTGCACTTTTTATTGCTTTTATACTGAGGCTTCTGTTTTCTTTAACTTGAAATAAAGGCCTTAAATTCATTCGCCTGGGACGACTTCTATTTCTGGTAAAATATCTGGTTGATGACTGTACAAGTGTTGAACACTGAATGTGGGGAAGACTGTAAGACACAAGCTGGACTTTGTGAGGTTCAGACCTTTTACTGGGAGGAAATTTTAGTAACTTTAAAAGCTTTGATTGATTGATTGAATCAATGAATTGAGGCATTGGAACTGGATTTGTTCAAAGAGAATCAGACTCCCCCACAGAAATGGTACATTCCGGGGGCGGGGCCACTGCAGTGCACCTGATCAGCCACCTGTAGCCTATAAAGCTGAGCTGCTGCCACACAGACGGTCTTTTGTTCCTCAGTGTGACATTCGTAGTGATGTGTCTTCTGTGTCGAGTAGTCCAGGAAGATATTTGTGAAGCGCGTATCGAGGTTTGTTCGAAGCCTCACGAGCCGGCCGTACCACGTGACTGATTCAGGAACTGTTTCGTGGTTTTGGCGTTCAATTCTAAATTTAAGGGGCAACAAAATGCAATGGAGGTCCCCCGTTACCTCACATTTTGTGTAGTTTCTGTTTTTTCTTTGCGATCTATTCGAGTGTCATTTGACTTTACGATGGAACCTGCGAGAAAGAAAAGATTTTCCCTGTCTGGGAACAATTTGAGCTGATCTCCCATAATAATGTATACACATAGTAATTACTAGTGTAATATAAATGTGGCAACACAGCATATCCCTTGTTCTGATTTCTTTCTTCTCATGTCTGGTATTTTAAAAGGTGAAGTGTCTGTGTTCCAAAGAACTTGGATACAACAACACCTCCTCTATGCTGAGGCATTATGGGGCCTTACATGGGAACAAGGAGACCAACCAAGGTGGACCAAGCTCAGGTAAGCCATTTTAGGATGCAATGATAAGACAGCATACAAACATACAACTACAACATTAATTTATATTTTAATTGTGACTAATTAATGACATCTGTAATTGAATACTGCATTTTTTTTGTCATCAGGAGGGAAGACTGATGTGGATGAGGCATGGTCACCATGGTTACTGAGGATTCCCAGCCCTTCACTAATGTGGAAGACAAATGGTTCAGAAATCTTTGAACTGCTTGCCTCAGAAACTTCACATTTTTAAGTTTCCATCAGTATGAAAGTAATCTGGTGACAGTAGCGTGTATATCCACAGGCACACTGCAAACAGGAAGTTCTGATAACTAATTCAGCAAAGTTTAATTGAGCTCCTGAGATGTTCTGTGGACTACGACACTTCACCTGACTCTCCATCAGCACAGAGCTGAAAAGACGAGGACTGAATTCCTATTTAGTTGAATTTACCCTTTAATATCTGACAGCAGCTCTGGGTAGATACAGATGAGGATCATTTTAAACTCAGAAAAATAAGAACATGAACAAAAAGGAGAAAAATTAAAGCTTTCAACCCCCCTGATGATAATTCATGGAGCACTTTCCGAATCAAATCACACATAAAAAGAAAATATAAACGAGTAAAGTGACAGAAAACAGTGAAACAGGTCAAAGACATTTATTAAAGTATGTTTTTGTGGGGGGCGCTAGTGAGCAGCGCATGGAGTAGACGTGCTTTCAGGGGCTCTTCCCTGCCAATATGTAAAATTATTATTCTGACAGTCTCGTACATAATTCTATCAGCCTCGGGAACAACTGTACACAGTAGTGGCCTAACCAGTTAAGTTTATGCAACGACATGCCGAGGAAGTCGTCAAAAAACGTCGAGTGGCCTCCACCATCCTCTGCTTCGTCTAGCGCTAATGCTAACAATGCTAGCGCTAATGCTAACAATGCTAGCGCTAGCCAGCCAGTTCATGACTCCAGCGACAGCGACACGGAGCTGTTGCCGTCAATATGGGAGAAAGTTTCCGACAAGATCCTGGGACACATGAACGGCAGGTTTGATAAACTAGAGCAAACACTTCAAGTAGTGCAGAGCTCTCAAAGGGAACTATTGGAGAAGGTTGAAACAGTGGAAGAACGAGTGCTGGACCATGAGAGCCGCATAACCTGCTTGGAGAAGGCAGTCTCTGGCCTGAAGGATGAAAACAACGCGCTCAGGCTAAAGGTGGATGACCTCGAAGGCCGGTCGCGTCGCAACAATATCAAGATTATCGGCATTCCTGAACAGGAAGAGGGCGGTAAACCAACCGAATTCATCGAGGCATTAATCCCGAAGCTTTTTGGCAAAGACAGTTTTCAGTCACCGGTGGTTATCGACCGGGCGCACCGGACCCTGCGGCCGCCGCCCACAGCTGGAGCTAAGCCTCGCGCCATCATCGCCAGGGTCCACTTCTATCGGGAGAAGGAGCTCATACTTCGCCTCCGGAGGGAACGACAACTAGAGTACAAAGGCAACAAGGTGCTAATGTTCCCGGATTACACGCCTGAGGTGATGCGGCAGCGGCGTGAGTACACCGAGGCCCAGCGGATGCTACGGGAGCTAAAGGTGGAGCACAGCCTACTTTTCCCAGCGAGGCTCCGGATAAAGCACAAGGAGCGGTTCAAGGTCTTCAGAACACCGAGTGAGGCAATGACTTTTATCAACACTGACTTAAAGAACTCATCTTAAGACTAGTGCTACACTTCTCATTCAAATAACTGTGTTCAACACACTGAGAGACTGTCATTCTGATTCTTCGGACTCAGGTCAGTTATGTTTGGCAGCGGAACTGGGCTAAGTTAGCTATCACAGCTTTAACAGCGAGTTAGGTTTGAAGGCAGGTTTCAGGCCGTGCGTGTAGCGGCCCCGAGCATGAAGGGATGTCTGTGCTTCGTTTGGGGAAGTGCTTGCGGGCGGGTAGGGGACATGTTCAGGTTCATGGGTTTGTTTGAGGGTGTTACCTCAGGTTACAATGGATGTACTTTGTGTGTCTTGTTTTATTATATTTTGTGCACGTTTGAGAGGATACCAGATTGCTTTTATTATAGGGATAATGTCAGTATCAGATAACGTAACACGTAGCAGCATAAATGATAAATTTACATTGGTCTCATGGAATGTAAAGGGATTGGGTCATGTGATTAAAAGGGGTCGCGTCTTCTCGCATCTCAAGTCATTAAAACCAGACGTAGTTTTTCTTCAGGAAACGCACATCGGTGTAAATGAGCAGCGCAGGTTGAGAGCAAATTGGATCTCACAAGTTTATCAAGCACCTTTTACCCGCAAGTCTAGGGGGGTTGCTATTCTTTTCCGAAAAGATATACCATTTAGTCTTGACTGTATGACAGCAGACCCATATGGCAGGTATTTGATGATATCTGGACACATAAACTCCCTTCCAATAACGTTGCTTAACATCTATGGTCCAAATATCGATAATCCTGATTTCTTCCGTAAAGCATTTGATTTGATACCGGACTCCACCCCGAATGTTATTATTGGAGGAGACTTTAATTGTTATCTGGACCCGGTCCTGGATAGGTTTTCTACAAAGCCACCTCCCACTATAGCTTCAGTGGGAATTCTGAATGATTTAATTAAAACAAGGAATATGGTTGAAATATGGCGCCTGCAGCATCCTACAGATAAGGAGTTTTCTTTTTATTCTCATGTCCATAAGTCTTACACTAGGATTGACTACTTTCTGATAGCTTCTGAATTACTGCCTAGTGTTACTAATTCTACGTATCATAATATTTTAATATCTGATCACAGTCCAGTTTCTCTTAACTTCAGAAATATCCTATCTAGACCAAAATACAGCTGGCGCTTCAACCCTCTTCTTCTTGAAGACCAGTCTTTCATTGAGCATATGAATGCACGTATAAACGAATTTCTTGTTACAAATGATAATGGGGAGGTTTCGGATTCTGTTTTGTGGGAGGCCTTCAAAGTAGTTACAAGGGGCCACATTATTTCATTTGAATCCACCAAGAAAAGAGAATTTAACAATCGTCTTAAGGACATTGAAAAAATGCTTCCTGTACTGGAAGAGGCTTATAAATCTTCCCTCTCATCCGCTGATTACAATAAGATCTTGAAATTGAAATATGAATATAACACCATTCTTAATAAACGTGTTGGTAGTCTTTTATTAAAAAATAAACAGAAATATTTTGAACTTGGAGATAAACCAGAGAAGCTGCTAGCTAGCCAACTTAAAGGCGAAAGGGCTAAACAGGCCATTCATAGGATAAAATCCAAACCAGGCAGACTCCTAACCAATCCGAGAGAGATAAATGCGTGCTTCAGGGACTTCTATAAGGAACTGTATTCTAGTAAAGTAAAGGCCACTGAAGCAGATTTCTGTAACTTTTTTGCTAATTTAAATGTTCCCCAATTAGATAGTGCGGCG
Organism: Sparus aurata; assembly: GCF_900880675.1. Taxonomy (NCBI): domain Eukaryota; kingdom Metazoa; phylum Chordata; class Actinopteri; order Spariformes; family Sparidae; genus Sparus; species Sparus aurata. Next base: position 106,354 of record NW_022045105.1, read on the forward strand.
AGAGATGACTTAGATGCCCCATTTTCTGAAACTGACCTCTTGAATGCTATTCGAGCCTTCCCCTCTGGAAAAACATCCGGCCCAGATGGCTTTGGCTGTGAATTTTATAAATCATTTCATGACAAAATAGTTCCACTCATGCTGAGAATGGTGAAAGATTCTATGAGAAATAAGACGCTCCCCAGTTCATTATATGAGGCAAATATCTCCTTGCTTTTGAAAGGGGGAAGGGAAGCGGTGGATCCTGCAAGTTACAGACCGGTTGCTCTCTTAAATTGTGATCTGAAAATAATAACTCAAGTTTTGGCTACAAAATTAGGTAGGCATATTTCCACAATTATACACCCTAATCAGACTGGATTTATCCCAGGTCGGTTTTCTTTTAGTAACGTCCGTCTGCTTTTAAATACAATATATTCAGTACATGGGGAAAATACACAGGCTGCTATTTTATCTCTTGATGCCCAGAAGGCATTCGATCAGATCGAATGGCCTTACATGCTGAAGACTCTAAAGCAATTTGGATTTGGGGAAAGTTTTATTGAATGGGTGAAAATGATTTATCTTAAACCAGTATCCTCTATTCTCACTAATTCAGATAGGTCCCAACCCTTTGAGTTACAGCGGGGTGTAAGGCAGGGCGACCCTCTTTCTCCTCTTCTCTTTGATATTACCTTGGAACCACTTGCAATAGGTATAAGGGGTCACCCAGATATTCATGGTGTAAAGTTTGGTAATGTCGAAAGCCTTGTTAATCTGTATGCTGATGATTTATTGATCTGTTTATCAGACCCAGTGGTCTCAGTTCCCAACCTCCTGAATTATATAGAATCATTTGGTAAATTGTCTGGGTACACAATTAACTGGGACAAATGTGAGTTCATGCCATTGACTAACATGTGCCCTATTTTCGTGAAATCTTTGCCATTTAAATTGGTTACTACCCATATTAATTACCTTGGCCTTAAGATTTCCAGAAACCCCAAACTCTTACTGAAATTGAATTTTTTGGATATGGTGGATAAACTAAAAGCTAATATTAAGAACTGGAAACTGCTCCCTCTCTCAATGATTGGCCGTATAAATGCCATTAAAATGGTTGCACTTCCAAGGTTCTTGTATCTTTTTCAAAACCTCCCTATTTATTTGCCGTTACATTTTTTTAAACAACTAGATTCAGTTGTCCTGTCATTTGTTTGGGCAGATAAACCCCCTCGCATTTCTAAAGCCCATCTGCAGAAGAACGTAAAAAGCGGGGGTCTTGGTCTCCCGATTTTTAGGCATTATTACTGGGCTGCAAATGCAAGGGCTCTCATTTTCTGGCAGGGGGGTTCTCCTCATGATGACTGTTCCTCTCCGCTCTGGTTAAAAATTGAATCCATGTCTGTATCACAAACTTCGCTCCCAGCGTTGCTCTTTTCAATTGCACAGCCATCCCACAAGTTATTTGGTAACAATTTTGTTCTTAGCAATTCTTTGAAGATATTGAGTCAAATAAGAAAAGCCCTTGGATTACCAAATGTTTCATTAAATGCACCAATAGCGGGTAATCATTTGTTTAAACCAGGCTTGACGGATGGGGTGTTTCTGGACTGGAGAAAGAGAGGCCTACGTTGCATTTCTGATTTTTACATAGATAACAATTTTGCTTCTTTCCCTCTGCTCCAGGCTAGATATCACCTCCCTCAGTCACATTTTTATCGATATTTACAGGTCAGACATTTTGTAAGAGAACATGTTTCGGATTTCCCATTAAGACCACATAATTATAATTTTTATGATACATTTCTCTTACAACCAAACTCCAGGCATTTGATTTCCCGCTTTGTTACTGCTTTTGAGATGCCAGTGAGTACCAGTCATCTCAGGGATATATGGTCAAAAGAACTGGGAGTTCCACTGTCAGAGGAACTATGGGAGGAGGGCCTGTCCAGTATACAGAAGTGTTCTATAAACTCAAGATATCGCCTAATTCAATTTAAAGTCCTACATAGACTGCATTACTCCAAAACTAAACTTAATAGAATATTTGAATCAGTGTCTCCCATGTGTGATAGATGTAACAGAGCCGAAGGTTCACTCTCACATTTATTTTGGTATTGCCCAGTGCTGGACAGCTTTTGGAGCGACATATTCAATTGGTTCTCTAAGCAATATAAAATAATTATTCAACCAGACTGTAACCTTGCTATTTTTGGTTCCTCTGAAAGGACATCGACCCTCCCTTCCCACTGTAAGCAGGCTCTCAAAACAGGCATGGTAGCAGCCAAAAAATTAATTTGACTTAACTGGAAATCTCCATCATCCCCTTGCTTTAAGAGGTGGCTTAACGAAATGGTTTTTGTTTCAAGGATGGAACAGATTCGCCTTAGTAGAGGGAATGCACCTAAGCATTATGAGAAAACATGGAAACCATTTTTGGCCTTACTTGATGAGACCTAAATGACCAATAATATGAATCAGGCTGCTATGTGGTATTTGTAATTCATTCAGTTTCCTGTATTGTTTCTGTACTGACCAAAGCTTTGATTTTCCTCTCAGGGTAACAATGTCAGGTGTTGTATGTCCATTTTGTATGTAGGTTTTTGGTTTTTTTTGGTTTTTTGTTTCCTTTCTCTGTCCTTTGTTTTTTGTAAAGAATTAAAAAAGTATAAATAAAATATTCGAAAAAAAAGTATGTTTTTGTGTCTTGTGGTGCTTCTCCTCTGCTCTGCTGCCCTTTAGCTCCCTCTTGTGGTGAATCTCGTGTCCTGCGCTCTCAGTCTGACAGCTCTGACTCTTCATCCAGCCCTGAACTGATCTTATAACAAAGCTGCTTTTATATTCAACATGACTAAGAAGTAGCTCATATTACAGTAGTTACTGTTTAATGTAGGCTGGTGCAAACTGACACGTTTTACAAGGAAATAAACATCCTAATGTTTTGCATTTTAAAGCCGAATTTACAAGAAGTCACCAGTGATTAAGGATTTGTCAAAATTATATTCAAGGATATTCATTGAAATGTGCCGTATTTAATAATGAATGGTGTCCACATCAGCTGTGAAAACATTCTGACCAACACATTCTACTCTTGATTGGAACTTCAATACCCAGAAATCCTCTGTGGTGACGTCACTAACAGTTTGAACATGTCAACCCCCAGACTCCCTTATGAAATCTCTCCATTTAGTGAGTTTTTCAGTTAGGAGACACTTTATAACCTCCTGAAACGCTGTTTGTGACTGATTCTTCATTATTTGGGCCTTCTTGTAAATTCGGCATGTGTTAGCTCGTTGTGGGTCGTGCTGCAGCCCCCTCAGTCTAACAGGAAGACTCCCAGTCAGTCACACGCCTCTCTGGCTGTTTCCTCCTCACAGTTTACTTTCACTTTCTCTGACAGTTGTGTTGCAGATAGTTTTCTCCGTCTGAACCTCCAGCTGAAGGTAATGTAATGAATCTGACATGTTCGACTCGCTAACACAAGCTCTACTTTTCATTGTTACACCGGAAACAGCACAAAAAGTGAAGCTCGGTTGTTTATTTCTCGACGAACTCGTTTAAGTTTAAACTCGGGACGACGGAGGAGAAACAACTGCCGATAAGAATATCCGCCATTTTGTGCCGATACCTGCTTACTTACTGAAACACAGCCAACACAGACTGACGACAGTTTAACTACCTTGGTTAAACATCTTTGAGTATTTAGAGTTTCACTGTAGAAGCTTAACTTCTTCTCATTATTCATATTATTACTCCGCGGTGTGTTACGTCATGTGACCTCAGACCTCAGCTACGTCACACAGGTGAAGCACACTCGCAACCATAAAGTAAACAAGTGTTATGTTCGTGACATAGGTCTATATTATATATTATATTATATTGTTGAGCTTGTAACACATTTAGTAGTCACACATGAGGTTAAACTCAGATCGCTGCTCTTTGTATCAGAGTAAGATGACGAGCAGAATCTGTAAAAGATTCACTACATAAAAAACATGTTGGAAAACTCTTTTCTTACAAGCATTAATATTTTATTGATCACATATATATGAATATATGTAATATATTTTCACATAAACAAGAAATAATTTTTAGGCTCGATGTCGAGACACTTTTCTCCCTGAACTCAAAATGAATGCAGTTAATTTATCACATGCAGGTAAAATCATGTTAGATGTAATAACAGAAGCACACTAGCAAAGTGTTGGTTGTCTATTAACAACAACAACAATGATAATAATAATAATAATAATAATAATAATAATACATCAGTGTCTTTATTTTTCTTGATGTTTTTCTGACATTAAATACATTCAAGTGAAATATTTATGAACAAACTCAGACAACAGTAAATATGTTAATAAATAGAAACTATTAGAGTTTTAAATGATTATTATCAACAGAGGTGGATTGAAACTTAGTACATTTACTCAAATACTGTATTTAGGCTCTAATATTTCTTTTTATGCAACTTTATATTTCTACTCCACGACATTTTAAAGGCAAATATTTGTCTGACAGACTTTAATTCATAGTTAGTTTTCAGTTTCTCCCTGCTGTCCTGCCAAGTGAAGACTCTGTGTCGTTTGGTCTTTAAGATGTCAAAAGTTGTGGAGAACACTTGACAGTTTCTTAGAGCCAAACGTTGTTTAGAATAATAATTTCATTGGTGTGTGTGTTGCTGTGTAATCTTTGCTTCACACCTCTTGAATTTAGTCCATTAAACCACTGATAACCACTGACCAATCAGGAGCTGCGCTGTGTGATTCTGCAGCTCATCTTAGTTTTTAACATTTTCATTTTATTTGTTGAATGTTTCAAACATTTTGTCCTTTCTCTCTTTTTCAAAGGTCACTTTATACTTCTTGTTGTGAAATAATTGTTTTATGTTCAAATTTTCATGGTTGAAATGAATAATAGTCAATTAATGTTCAGTTGATGTGCAGATGAATGATTTGTGTTTCCTCTCTAGATGAAAGTGTGTGTGAGTTGAGCAGCATGAATCAGTGTGAGGACAGAGAGGAGGGAGGCCCTCCCTCTAAAACCACTGGACCTGGACCTGGACCTGGACCTGGACCTGAACCTGGACCTGGACCTGGACCTGAGCCCAGCTGTGTGTCCTTCAAGAGTGACCAGTCAAATCATCGTCTCACTGATTTTAAAGGACAACCAGCTCCTGCTGTAAAGAGGTGAGCTGTTAATAACATTAATATGTGACTGATTCATGTTTTAACTGTGGAGAAAGATGTTTTTTGAAACCTGATGTTTATTTTCAGCTTCGTTCTTCTTCACTTAAATGTATCTTCTCACTTTAGAAAGCTGCCCAATAGAACCAGTCTTCAACTCTTCATTTCACTTTATTGAATTAGTTTGGTCCAATATTCTCTGAAGGTTTATTCCTGATGTTTTCCACTATTTTATGGACAGAAGCTTCTGTGTCTGAAGACTAGAAAGTGAATTAACATCTCTGGTGGTCTTCTTCTCTGTCCAACAGGAGACCAGCCTCTACTGGACCTGGACCTGGACCTGGACCTGGACCTGAGCCCAGCTGTGTGTCCTTCAAGAGTGACAAGTCAAAGGAATTTTTTGTTGATTTCAAACAAGCACATTCCTCAGACAGACAGTAAGTTGTTGTCCTGTTGCTCTCTGTTGATGTTTGTCCTCATTAAATCCAGTCTGACCAGTTGTCCTGATGGTCTTCATGTTCTCAGAGTGATGATGGAGGTCAGAGCAGGATTAGTATTAAAGGAAAGGGTTCACATTTCTTCATGTCCGTCCCTGAACAACTCTGACAGGACAGTGTTCCTCCTGTGGACAAACAGCAGTGACTCACCTCCTGCTGAAATCTGAGTCCTGCTGCTGAGGAGAGGAAGGGCTGTGTGTTATATCTGACGTTACAAGGGTCCGACCCAACTGGACTTCATGGGGCCGGTACCAAAACCATATGAAGAGTAAAAAACTGTGATAACTGATACATCGGCCAATTAGATATAAAATATATAAAAACAAATAACTTATTTTCTGATCTCTTAAATATAGTTCAAACACTTGAGACAAAGATATGAACTGAAGTCAGAACATTTTACTGTTTTACAATATTTATTAAATATGCAAAAATAATAAAGTTATACAAACAGGTCTAAAGTTACATGGAGCATTTTTAAACTCAGACTTTAAGCATTTTTTCTTCCCACAAGTCATGTCTACATGAATATTGCTTATTTACAAATGATGAATTCATTAGTTTCTTTATATTTAGGCGGTTGTGTCATTAATCACCCAAAAGCAACACACAAAATAGTCAATAAATGACTTTCGGGTCACAAATCAGACAAATTAAATATCAAAATCAAGTTTGTACGAAAAACAAACCAGTAATTTAGTTTTTTGGTATCTGATTCAAAGTTTTGCAGACACAATGTGACTGATTCTTCATGATTCCTCCACAGAGTCGACCAGGAGAGCTCAGAGGTTCCCAGAGGTCCGTCTGTCCAGCAGCATCAGACACACCTGGACTCCATATTTATGGTCTGTACATGAACAACAACTACTTTTGCATCCAGTCTGTTCACAATGATCTTCATGCTGCACTTTACAGACCAGTGGTGAATCTGTCCAACATGGATCTGATGTTAGATGTTGTCATCCACATAATATTCTGTTTCAGCTGCTGGAGGAGAACATTGTTACTTTTGTGAAGAACGAGCTGAAGAAGGTCCAGAAGGTTCTGAGTTCAGATCCCTCTGAATCCTCAGAGAGTCAGAGGGAGGATGAGGAGGTGTTGGACGGTGAGGATGAAGAGCAGAGGAGGAGCAGCAGAGAGGCATTTCTGAAGATCACACTTCACTTCCTGAGGAGAATGAAACAGGAGGAGCTGGCTGACCGTCTGCAGAGCAGTAAGACGATTTCTCTAAAGATTTAACATGATGGATCATTGAGACAATTTCTAATGTCTCAACAGATGGAGGAAAAACATGGAAAACATGTTTATATGTGCTATTTTAGGGGAAGGAAACTGTCATATTTTCTTCATAAATGTCTTGATCATTTTTGTTGTGTCTTCATTTAGAACATCTTGCTGCAGTTTGTCAGCGTAAACTTAAATCTAACCTTCAGAAGAAGTTCCGGTGTGTGTTTGAGGGGATCACTAAAGCAGGAAACCCAACCCTTCTGAATCAGATCTACACAGAGCTCTACATCACAGAGAGAGGGACTGCAGAGGTCAATGATGAACATGAGGTCAGACAGATTGAAACAGCATCCAGGAAACCACACAGACCAGAAACAACAATCAGACAAGAAGACATCTTTAAAGTCTCACCTGGAAGAGATGAACCAATCAGAACAGTGATGACAAAGGGAGTGGCTGGCATCGGGAAAACAGTCTTAACACAGAAGTTCACTCTGGACTGGGCTGAAGACAAAGACAACCAGGACATACAGTTCACATTTCCATTCACTTTCAGAGAGCTGAATGTGCTGAAAGAGAAAAAGTTCAGCTTGGTGGAACTTGTTCATCACTTCTTCACTGAAACCAAAGAAATCTGCAGTTTTGAAGAGTTCCAGGTTGTGTTCATCTTTGACGGTCTGGATGAGTGTCGACTTCCTCTGGACTTCCACAACACTGAGATCCTGACTGATGTTACAGAGTCCACCTCAGTGGATGTGCTGCTGACAAACCTCATCAGGGGGAAACTGCTTCCCTCTGCTCGCCTCTGGATAACCACACGACCTGCAGCAGCCAATCAGATCCCTCCTGGGTGTGTTGACATGGTGACAGAGGTCAGAGGGTTCACTGACCCACAGAAGGAGGAGTACTTTAGGAAGAGATTCAGAGATGAGGAGCAGGCCAGCAGAATCATCTCCCACATCAAGACATCAAGAAGCCTCCACATCATGTGCCACATCCCAGTCTTCTGCTGGATCACTGCTACAGTTCTATACGATGTGTTGACGACCAGAGAGGGAGGAGAGCTGCCCAAGACCCTGACTGAGATGTACATCCACTTCCTGGTGGTTCAGGCCAAAGTGAAGAACGTCAAGTATGATGGAGGAGCTGAGATAGATCCACACTGGACTCCAGAGAGCAGGAAGATGATTGAGTCTCTGGGAAAACTGGCTTTTGATCAGCTGCAGAAAGGAAACCTGATCTTCTATGAATCAGACCTGACAGAGTGTGGCATTGATATCAGAGCAGCCTCAGTGTACTCAGGAGTGTTCACACAGATCTTTAAAGAGGAGAGAGGACTGTACCAGAACAAGGTGTTCTGCTTCATCCACCTTAGTGTTCAGGAGTTTCTGGCTGCTCTTCATGTCCATCTGATGTTCATCAACTCTGGAGTCAATCTGCTGTCAGATGAAGCGCAGTCAACATCCTGGTGGTCTGAGGTTTTCACAGGAAAATCAACACGTTTCTACCAGAGTGCTGTGGACAAGGCCTTACAGAGTGCAAATGGACATCTGGACTTGTTCCTCCGCTTCCTCCTCGGTCTTTCACTGCAGACTAATCAGTCTCTTCTTCGAGGTCTGCAGACACAGACAGGAAGTATCTCAAAAAACAATCAGGAAACACTCAAGTACATGAAGAAGAAGATCAGTGAGAATCTGTCCCCAGAGAGAAACATCAATCTATTCCACTGTCTGAATGAACTGAACGATCGTTCTCTAGTGGAGGAGATCCAACAGTACCTGAGATCAGGAAGTCTTTCAACAGATAAACTGTCTCCTGCTCAGTGGTCAGCTCTGGGCTTCATCTTACTGTCATCAGATGAAGATCTGGACGTGTTTGACCTGAATAAATACTCTGCTTCAGAGGAGGCTCTTCTGAGGCTGCTGCCAGTGGTCAAAGCCTCCAACAAAGCTCTGTAAGTGTGGAGAAGTTTCTTCAGAATGCAGTAAATGTGCTGTTATTGATCCTAATAGAAACAATTGTCTTGTTCTGCTTATTATTCTTTATCCAGACTGAGTGACTGTGACCTCTCAGAGAGAAGCTGTGAAGCTCTGTCCTCAGTTCTCAGCTCCCAGTCCTCTAGTCTGAGAGAACTGGACCTGAGTAACAACAACCTGCAGGATTCAGGAGTGAAGCTACTTTCTGCTGAACTGAAGAGTCCACACTGTGTCCTTGAAACTCTCAGGTCAGGATTCATTATTTTATGCCATTAGTTCATGTAACTTTACAATTGGAGCAGGTCTTGATCATACTCCTAATATAATTCAATTTATTTAAGAGACCCAATATTTTCCTCATGAGCAAGCAGTTGTTACAGTGGCATGAAAAAACGGACTTTTAACAGGCACAAATCTCAAGCACAACCTGACTAAAGCCTGGTTCATGCTTCTGCGTCGCGGCGACGGCATAGCTACGTCATCGACCCTACGCCGTCATTGAGCATTCAAAGTTCTGCGACGAGGGAACGCGTTGTTCTGCAATTCACCGCCAAGCCACTAGGGGGGTGTGGCTGTGTCTTTGTTTGGTTTCGGGGGGTTCATATCAGATTCCTTGGATTTCTTCCGGTCAGACAGTAAACAATGGCAACTGAGATGGAGCGGGTGTTTTTGGAGTCTGCCTGGTCCATTTTTTCCGTGCTGCTCGTACCACAAAAACTTGAATGGCGGTGTTGTTATACTGTTGACCGGAAAAGCAACTGCCGGAAATGACGTTCTGAGCGGACCAATCACAGTCCTTGCCATTCGTGTCTCGACGCGTCGACGTGACGCATAGTCAGGATTTTTTGGAGGCGCATGAATATAATAAATATTAAACCCTTAAACACAGATGTGCACTTAATTATCAGGACTCTCAGCTGATTTGTGATGTGTGTTGTTTTGTGCGTCTGCAGGCTGTCAGGCTGTCTGATCACAGAGGAAGGCTGTACTTCTCTGGTGTCAGCCCTGGACTCCAACCCCTCCCATCTGAGAGAGTTGGACCTGAGCTACAATCATCCAGGGGACTCAGGAGTGAAGCAGCTTTCTGCTCGACTGGAGGATCCAGGCTGGAGACTGGACACTCTCAGGTATGTAGAGTCCTGCTGCAGCCACAGACAGTCAGTAGCCACATTCACACTGCACACTGCCAATTCTCTGCCTCTGTGTGAATTCCTCAGAGGTAGTGAGGGGTGAAATTTGGCTCCGGCAATGATCAGCCTCTGGAAGTAGTATCAGGGCGCATTATTGACAGACTGAACCAGTGTGAATGAATAAGCCAGCTGTGCATATCGAGTGCGTGTCGGTCTGACAGTCTGATAACAACACAGGTCCTTCACTCAACTAAGTAAAGACAAATGTCCCACAAACCAAAGTTACATGACCAAACAAAAGCTGAGCAAAGAAAATACAGCAGATCCACGTGACTTCAGTGAATTTTCCCCCAGAAAACAGCCTCCGTCCCCGTTAGTGAGTCAGACAGCGTCGAGTTTACTGATGGAAATTATTTACTTATGTAATTGAGATCCTGATCCACCAAACATCCTTGAAAGTGACAAAGTTACGTTTTTAGCTCTAAATCACTACACGTTATAACACCATCCATATGATTATAAAGTATTTGTGGCTTTAGATTGACAGAATGAAAACGGGGTAACACCTTAAAAATACACAGACGTCATCATCATGATGTGTAGGTCACGCCTCTATAGGAGCCGCAGCGTCGAATTACACGTCAGTTTGTGATCAAGGCGGAGCTGCTTCACTCTGTGTGAGCGACCAACGGCAGAGAATTGGTGAAGCGCTGCTGCGTTTGGGTAGTTATCATTATAACAGCCTGCAGGGGCAGGAAAGTTTCACTGTTTTGCACCACCAGCTAAATCAAATGACAGAAGACATTCAGTGATGAATCATCTGCTCCATTGATTAACATGATATGTGACCTGTGCAGAGCTGCAGCTCTCTACAGTAGTTGGTGGACTTCTGGTTTAATGCTGTTGTAATTTACTTCAGCCTGGCTCGTAGCTGCTGACTCAGTTTCACTCTCAGCTGTTCTGAGTCTGTTAAAGTGCAGCTGGTGGAAATCCAATGTTTCCTGATTTTGCTGCTTCAAAATAAAAGCTTTCAAATAACTACATAATGCAGGACCTTCATTTTGAAAGATTTATAGGAAGTGTTGAATGCAGGAAGATCGCGTGACAACTTTGCATGAATGGACTTTTAATTTCTCTTCTGCAGCAGCAAACAACACATGGTTTCAGTCACTAACTGAGTCTCTCCATACACTTTATGTCCGACTACAGTAATAACAGCAGCACTTTACTGTGACTGCAGCAACGTGCTCGTAGCTCTGTCACAGACCAGAGAGACTCACTCCCTACCAACACAACACAGAATAGTGTTTGTTGTCACAAGTTATAGAGCTGCAACTAACAACTATTTTCATAACCCATTAATCACATAAAAACACAAAAGCAGATGTTTTTGTTTTTTTTACATGTCCAGCATTTTATTAAAAGAATAAAACATTGCTCTTACATTTTCCTCTTTAGTCTTGTTCAGTTCACTTTCAAACAACTTACAAATTTTAAAAGCAACATAAATGTATTAGAGGTGATGAAATGTCTCCATTATAAGATGCATCACGATGCAGAGACAGAGCATCATCAAGAGTCTGCAGCTCATGTTGATTGTTGATTGTTCGGCCCCAGTGTTGTATCTTAAAGCTGCCATGTGAAAACTAGATTATTGCAGACAAACGTGAAAGACGCTGCAGATGGATACAGGTTTGATTGAAAAGATGCAGCTTTTATTTTGTAGACTGCTGTAGTCTGATTATTGGAAGGACTTTCAGAATAAAAGATCATTGAGGATTAAGGCCCGACCGATAAAGGATTTTTAAGGCCGATGCAAATATTTGGTGATTTAAAAATCAGATATTATATATATATATAAGATATCGGCCGATGTATATACATGTACATTTAAAAAAATTAATCCTGAAACGCGTCACAAACAATAAACAGATTTCTGTAACATTAGTTATTTGTAGTTACTTATGAGTCCTCACTGAAATAATATGATAATGCAGTTTAAAAATAAACTTGTTTGTTTTATTGTCACAACAGAACAGAGGACCATCAAAATATATCATAGGGTTTGTGACGTTGTAGAGCAGGGTGCACACACTGATTTAACTTGTGAGCTACTTTCAAAATGACCAGGTCGAAATGATCTATCTACATAAAAAATACTAAACATCTCTTTATTTATACATACACTGATATACTTTATATAACACAATGCATAACTGATATTGAGAGAGTAATGTAACCCTTGGTGCTGCACATAAACATTGACAGCAGTAATGCACATAGGTGACAAACAGCCGTCAATACTGCACAGTTTACACACCAGGAGCTGCTGCTGGTTTTCTCCTGAAAGTTTTTGAATGATTGAAAAATGTCCTCTCCCCACGTGTGTTCTTTCATGAGCAGTAATGTTAACAGCTCCTCTTTTACAGTCATATCTGTAAACATCATCTGAATAAAAATGCACATCTGGGCTGTATCGCTGGTGTCTGTAGACACAGGCGGTGAATAACCCGAGGTTTGTTACCCTTTACCATTTACAATAACTTAAGCAAAATATATGAATCCATTAAACATTTTTTTACTGTGTTACTGAGTAAAGCTTTAAGCTTCTTGGGGTCCAGAGGCTGCGTCTCTCTGCAGATGGACCGACCTTGTTGACCCCTCCCGTCAGGTTGGACTTCAGTAGGACATCAGTGCTGAACAGGCCCAGCAGAAGGGTGCGGGCCTTTCCTTTCACTGTGGGTTGTGATTTTACAGTCTCCCAACAATGAGCAGACACTCCGGTGGAGTCTCATTCCCTAGTTGCACCTAATTAATTGTAAGAAGGAAAGAAACACAGGAATAAAAACAAAGAAAATCACCAGTGACAGAATGTTTTATGTTTTTAATTGATCATTACAAAAATGTACTGACTGATGTTGGTTTGGGAGATGTGGGTTAAGGAGGTGGTGATTGTAGAGCAACACTGGCCTCATATTCACTTTCACCTTCATAGCCTGAGCTCTCTGTGACCTTATCTGAAATGAGGGTCTTCACAGCTGCAAAGAGTGACGGAATTTCTGGAAAATATGGCCCACCGAATTTACCACAACAGGACTCCAAACAAGTTGTAAACACATAATATGCAAACATAAATGAAGAAAACACACCTCCGCTCATTTTTGGTGTCTCAAAGTGTAACAAAATGTGTGAGGTGTTCTGAAGTAGCTAGCTAGCTAACAGCTGTTAGTCACTTGAGTTCTGCTTCATTAGCTAACGCTAACGTTAGCTAGCTAGCTACAAGTTCAAATGAAGCAGGACTCGCGTGACTAACGGCAGTTAGCTAACATTAGCGGCCGTTAGCGTGCCAGCTAACGGTCGCTAACGTTAACTACGTTAGCGGCCGTTAGCGCGCTAGCTAGGGTCGCTATCGATAGCTAGCTGGCAGAACGCGGATAACATAGCTAACATTAGCGACCGTTAGCTAGCGCGCTAACGGCCGCTAATGTTAGCTAACTGCCGTTAGTCACGCGAGTCCTGCTTCATTTGAACTTTTTGCTAGCTAGCTAACGTTAGCTAACATGTCTGGAGACATGTGAACCACAGACAGACAGAAAGAAAGACAGATTCCTGGCTTCATAGTCAGATGTTCCTCTGGTCACATCTGGACACATCATGTTCACCACAGCAGATTTCAGACTAAGAGACATTTTCTGTCATTGTTTCTGCTTTTAATGGCATCAAACATGACATGAAATTCTCCTCACAGTAACTATTACTGCTGTAATATACATCAGATATCAATCCAGCACCAAACTATGGTAACATGAACATGACAACACATGAAACCATGAAACTGTTTCTATCACAAACAGGTTCAGTGACACTTGTGAGGTTCTGGAGGGAAACAGTCTGGGAGTCTCTGTCACTTGGTTTTGTGGCAGAGGTCGGGAACCAACGTCCAATGTTTTCTGATTGATTTATTACGTATAAATTGTATTTGTTTCTTTGCACAGTAAAACAAAGCAGCAGAAACACAGCAAGAACAAAAAGCAGACTGTGCAGCTGAGATTCAGAAAAGCCCTCCAAGCTTCAAACAGGAATCGGACCTCAAAAGTTCTGACGTCCAAATACAAAAGTCCTATAATATAGAAACATAAGCACAAGTTGACATTGGATCAAACAGCAAGCGTAAGGTCGCCCACAGGAAACAGCAACAACATCCAATAAAATAAAGATGAAGTGATAAATCCAACAGGAGGTTTGTGTGTGTTCTCAGATGTTGTGGTCCTCTTTCACACACACCAACATCCTGTGGCTCACTCTCAGTGTGTGAGGAGAGTGGCAGAGGTGAAGAGGTTCAGGGAGAACAGGGAGAAGCAGCCTGATGGACAGATTGTGTTTCTGTGTATGAGAGTCATGTCATGTCCATGTTTGCATGCTGAAAGAGGATGTGCTGCTCTGACCCCCCTCCTCCTTTCAGGGTGGAGCCTGCTGGAGTCCGATGGTTGACACCAGGTCCGTGGAGATGTGAGTGTCTTTTTACTGTCATTCATGAAAACACTGTGACATCACTCATTCACATCTGTGATGTCATCATCACACTGATGACACATTAATAACTGCAGCTGTGTTGTGTCTTTTTCTCTCCATCAGATTCCTGTGAGCTCACAGTCGACACAAACACAGTCAGCAGATACATCAAACTGTCTGACAACAACAGGAAGATGACACATGTGGAGGAGGATCAGTCATATCCTGATCATCCAGAGAGGTTTGACTGGTGTCGTCAGCTGCTGTGTAGAACTGGTCTGACTGGTCGCTGTTACTGGGAGGTCGAGTGGAGAGGAAATGTTTCTATATCAGTGAGTTACAGAAGAATCAGAAGGAAAGGAGACAGTGAAGACTGTTGGTTTGGACTGAATGATCAGTCCTGGAGTCTGTGGTGCCCTGATGATGGTCGTTACTCTGTCAGGCACAATAACAGAGAAACACTCATCTCCTCCTCCTCCTCCTCCTCCCCCTCCTCCTCCTCCTCCTCCTCCTCCTCCTCCTCCTCCTCCTCCTCCTCCTCTGGTAGAGTAGCAGTGTATGTGGACTGTCCTGCTGGCACTCTGTCCTTCTACAGAGTCTCCTCTGACTCACTGATCCACCTCCACACCTTCAACACCACATTCACTGAACTTCTTTATCCTGGATTTGGGCTCATCTGGACCAGTTCTGGTTCTGGTTCCTCAGTGCGTCTGTGTGGTGTTTAGTGTGCAGAGTCTCCTCCTGTCACAGAAACATTGTCAGTGCTGAACAGTTGAGTCTGTACAGGATCACAGTCACATCAATCTTTCAGCTTCTTGTAATAAATTCATCAGTCAACTTTGTACAAAATGATTCAAACTGATTGAAAAGATTCTTCATTTACATTTTAAACTTCTTCCATTAAATTGTGGATTAAATTGCGTTGACTTGTACTTTCTGTCATGTGTTGTTTTGAATTCCGGCTCTTGTTCCGATAAAATCCAGAACTATTAGTGAAATGTAAGAAACAGAAAACATTGAGTCGTCTGCAGCTTTAATTGTAAAGAATCATTGTGAACAAAGTTGTGAATGGACAGTAAAATCTGATCAAATGTACTCGACACTCCACCTGAAACACTCTGACTTGTTTCATGTGTTTCTAATGATGAAACTAAAAGTTTGATGGTGTTGGTTAACACATGTAATTATGTCCGTAGTGACGTGATAAACTGCACAACATCTGTTCATTTCTGTGTGATTATTATATGAGAAGAAAACACATTTGAATGACAATCATTGTGTTTCTCTCAGTGTTTTGTGGCTGTTGAAGTCCGGCTGTATTTTCAGGACGTTTGTTGGATTTGAATCTCGTCCGTCAAACTAAACGGCTGTGAGAAAAGTCTTTCTCTGTCTGAGCCGGTTGGCTGAAGATGTTTGGAAGTCTGAGAGCCGGATGAAATACTGAAACACTTTCAGAGATCACAAACTAAACTGTCCTGATGAAGTTTTTAAACAACTGCTGAAGAGATTTGAGCTCATGTTTGATGCTTCTGAACGTTGATGTTCAGAGCAAAGAGTCCAAAACTTGTACAAATTGTTCCTTTTTGTTTAAATCTGACTTTGTTTGTGAAACGATCAGCTGACGAGTTTATAATCAGACTGAAAGATGTCGCACAGCATCACTGAAATGTTTCTCCTCTGCTAAAGTAGCTCAATATAAGAAAATCAAATATTTACAATATTAATGAGGTAATAAGACAATTTTTTTCCGACAGAACACTGTTTGAAGCTAGAGAGGTGGCAGGGTCCGCCACATATAAACACAGTGAAACAGTATAAAGTTTGTTTATTTAGTTTGTTGATCAGCTGATGAAGATCTTTGTCTGCTCGTTGTTGTTTCTTCAACTAAACTACAGACTGCTCCTTTAAACTTTCTTTCCTGGCATCAGAAATCGATGAAGAACAAAAACTTTGACTTGATTTTAGAAAATATCTGAAACAAGTATTATTCTGTGTGATTGCAGCACAGCGAGCACAACTTAAACTCCTCTTTTTATTTCATTATTCTGACTTGTTTCAGGAGAAAAGACGTTTTTAAAACAGATTTTTAATATTCTTAAAGCTTAAACATGTTTTCTTTTAGAGAAGGAACAAATAAATGATAAAAGCAAAACAGAATGAGTGTAAAAGTTTGCTGAGACATGAATTGATGATGAAATGAAAGCAGGTGGCAGCACAGAATCAGTGGGACTCAGAGATCTTCTGTCCTGACGACTCTCATCAATCTGTATGTGACTCATTTGTTTAACACTCACATTCAATCATTCATTTTCTCTTCATTTCTTTTGTTAAACGCTTTAAGTTCTCACCAAATATGTTCAATGCTTCAACATGTGTGTGAATCAATAAGTCATGTAGTGATTATGGGTCGTTCCAACCAGCCAACTCACCCACAATCCAGAACTTTTCCCGCTTCTCCAGAACACTTCATGTAGAAACTTAAATGAACTGAATGTGATCGTGCAGCTGAACTCCAAATACTTTTTAACTTGTGGATTTTTCAACTTTGACTCTCTAAACTCAATTTCAGGATTTTGGTGAATTTGAGACAAAACAAGTATTTGGTTTTTACAAGTTGTCATGAATTGAACAAAAGTTTCAGCACAAATGTCTTTAAAAAGAATGTGTGACATGAGCTGGCAGGTCCTGGGTCAGTCGGTGTGGAGCGACCCGTATCTACAGAACATCTAAATATCTTATTTTACTCTGTCCTTTACTGATGTTCTGAAAATAACACGTGTCATACTTTCCATACAACTTCAGTTTTTATATTTCAACACTTTAACCTGAAAAACATTCAGGACGTAAAATCAAACGTCTCTGAAGCTTTATTTAACAAGATGTGTGTCACTCACATGTTGATGTTTCTGATTGTTTTATGTGTTTTTATAATGATGAGAAGAAAAAAAAAACATGTGATCGTGTTCATAAACTCATCTGATGGTTTCCATGGTGACATATTAAACAGATGGATGTAAAAACAGGTTGTTTATCAGGATGTTTTATTACAAAAACTGAATATTAACAGCTGATTAGAATACAAAACAAACAAGTCTGTATTATTATGTATATATTCATTAAAATGTCTCATTGTGCTGACGTGGTGTTTTTCTACTGTTAACTTCCTGTTATTTATAGTTTTAAGTGTTTCTACCGTTCTGACAACAGATGTGACATGTTTAACCAGAGTTTGATCACTTTTACTTTGAAAATACTCACGATGGAAGAATGAAAGAGGTGGAAACCTTTTAGAAACAGGTGAGCATCATCAAAGATTGTATAGTCTGAGGGTCTTAGCAGGAAGTAGACGGAGCCGGAATGATCTCCTCTGTCAGTAGAAACACCTGGTTTCACCTTTTAGAAACAGGTGAGCATCATCAAAGATCGTCTAGAGTCTAGATGATCTTTGATGATGCTCACCTGTTTCTAAAAGGTTTCCATCTTTTCCCAGAGATGATAAAGAGCTCTGTGAGGAGCTGTTGTCTGTAACACCACTGAGACACATCGAGAGGAGAGGACATATATGCAGCAATAAAGGAGATGTTGAGACAGAGAGGTGTCGATCTGAACCAGGTGGTCTCATCACCACAGATGGAGCCCCTGCCATGGTGGGAAGAGAGAAGACGACCCTGATCTCAGAGCTCACCACCGTCTCATCCATCACACTGTTCTGTGCGCTGAAGTCATGAACAAGAGCAGCTCAAGAGTCAGACAGCAACACAGATTTCACTGTTTCTGCAAGATGAGCACAACATGGAGACGGTTGCTGTGTCGGCTGACATCACATCACACCTTCATGAGCTCAAGTTAAAGCTGCAGGACCGGAAACATTCAGTGGTTCATTGGATGAAAGCTGCTGGATGTTTCCACAGGAAGCTGCACATTCTCACAGCAGATGTTGAAGGAGAGTGAACACACTTCCCAAAGCTGCAGAACACACTCAGTCTGAGAGAGATGTTCCTCCCCGTGTTGACTTCATACACAAGCTGAGTGGAAACTTCAGTAAAAGCTTTGACAGCTTCAGCCTCGGGCAGCAGCTCCTCCTGCTGACCCACAATCCTCTCCTCATCACAGAACTTTTCACAGGAGGTGACACAGACGTTGAGGTGGGCTCATGTGGGATCTCTGCAGCTGGAGCTCATTGATCTGTGAGGAAGTGATGCATGAAGAGCATTTAGAGGCCACTGACCTGCTGCTTTCTGGCTGCTGCACACTGTTTTCATGGTCTAACCAAAGCAGCACTGCACACCTGGACCACGTTTGGACCCACTGACAGCTGTGAGTCGGCTTTTTCCACCGTCAACAATATGAAGAACAAGTCTGGTTCCAGGCTCACAGGCGAACACCTACAGATCTGCATGAGAACGGCAGCGACTCCATTCAGCCAAGATTGAAATCAGTGGCAGGACCATCACATGCCCATTCCTCTCAGGAAGACAAGTCAAAGAAAAGAAGCAGATATTCAAAGAGAAAAGGCTGTTTGCACTTTTTATTGACTGTTTTCTGAATATGTTGACGTGTTTTCACTTGAAATGTCTAATTGAAGCGTAAAAAAGGTTATTCTGAGCTCTGTTTGCACTTTTTATTGCTTTTATACTGAGGCTTCTGTTTTCTTTAACTTGAAATAAAGGCCTTAAATTCATTCTCCTGGGACGACTTCTGTTTCAGGTAAAAT
This sequence comes from Sparus aurata, assembly GCF_900880675.1. Taxonomy (NCBI): domain Eukaryota; kingdom Metazoa; phylum Chordata; class Actinopteri; order Spariformes; family Sparidae; genus Sparus; species Sparus aurata. The sequence continues at coordinate 125,578 of NW_022045105.1, forward strand.
ATCTGGTTGATGACTGTACAAGTGTTGAACACTGAATGTGGGGAAGACTGTAAGACACAAGCTGGACTTTGTGAGGTTCAGACCTTTTACTGGGAGGAAATTTTAGTAACTTTAAAAGCTTTGATTGATTGAATCAATGAATTGAGGCATTGGAACTGGATTTGTTCAAAGAGAATCAAACTCCCCCACAGAAATGGTACATTCCGGGGGCGGGGCCACTGCAGTGCACCTGATCAGCCACCTGTAGCCTATAAAGCTGAGCTGCTGCCACACAGACGGTCTTTTGGTCCTCAGTGTGGCGTGTGTAGTGATGTGTCTTCTGTGTCGAGTAGTCCAGGAAGATATTTGTGAAGCGCGTATCGAGGTTTGTTCGAAGCCTCACGAGCCGGCCGTACCACGTGACTGATTCAGGAACTGTTTCGTGGTTTTGGCGTTCAATTCTAAATTTAAGGGGCAACAAAATGCAGTGGAGGTCCCCCGTTACCTCACATTTTGTGTAGTTTCTGTTTTTTCTTTGCGATCTATTCAAGTGTCATTTGACTTTACGATGGAACCTGCGAGAAAGAAAAGATTTTCCCTGTCTGGGAACAATTTGAGCTGATCTCCCATAATAATGTATACACATAGTAATTACTAGTGTAATATAAATGTGGCAACACAGCATATCCCTTGTTCTGATTTCTTTCTTCTCATGTCTGGTATTTTAAAAGGTGAAGTGTCTGTGTTCCAAAGAACTTGGATACAACAACACCTCCTCTATGCTGAGGCATTATGGGGCCTTACATGGGAACAAGGAGACCAACCAAGGTGGACCAAGCTCAGGTAAGACATTTTAGGATGCAATGATAAGACGGCATACAAACATACAACTACAACATTGATTAATATTTTAATTGTGACTAATTAATGACATCTATAATTGAATGCTGCATTTTTTTTGTCATCAGGAGGGAAGACTGATGTGGATGAGGCATGGTCACCATGGTTACTGAGGATTCCCAGCCCTTCACTAATGTGGAAGACAAATGGTTCAGAAATCTTTGAACTGCTTGCCTCAGAAACTTGACATTTTTAAGTTTCCATCAGTATGAAAGTAATCTGGTGACAGTAGCGTGTATATCCACAGGCACACTGCAAACAGGAAGTTCTGATAACTAATTCAGCAAAGTTTAATTGAGCTCCTGAGATGTTCTGTGGACTACGACACTTCATCTGACTCTCCATCAGCACAGAGCTGAAAAGACGAGGACTGAATTCCTATTTAGTTGAATTTACCCTTTAATATCTGACAGCAGCTCTGGGTAGATACAGATGAGGATCATTTTAAACTCAGAAAAATAAGAACATGAACAAAAAGGAGAAAAATTAAAGCTTTCAACCCCCCTGATGATAATTCATGGAGCACTTTCCGAATCAAATCACACATAAAAAGAAAATATAAACGAGTAAAGTGACAGAAAACAGTGAAACAGGTCAAAGACATTTATTAAAGTGTGTTTTTGTGGGGGGCGCTAGTGAGCAGCGCATGGAGTAGACGTGCTTTCAGGGGCTCTTCCCTGCCAATATGTAAAATTATTATTCTGACAGTCTCGTACATAATTCTATCAGCCTCGGGAACAACTGTACACAGTAGTGGCTTAACCAGTTAAGTTTATGCAACGACATGCCGAGGAAGTCGTCAAAAAACGTCGAGTGGCCTCCACCATCCTCTGCTTCGTCTAGCGCTAATGCTAACAATGCTAGCGCTAATGCTAACAATGCTAGCGCTAGCCAGCCAGTTCATGACTCCAGCGACAGCGACACGGAGCTGTTGCCGTCAATATGGGAGAAAGTTTCCGACAAGATCCTGGGACACATGAACGGCAGGTTTGATAAACTAGAGCAAACACTTCAAGTAGTGCAGAGCTCTCAAAGGGAACTATTGGAGAAGGTTGAAACAGTGGAAGAACGAGTGCTGGACCATGAGAGCCGCATAACCTGCTTGGAGAAGGCAGTCTCTGGCCTGAAGGATGAAAACAACGCGCTCAGGCTAAAGGTGGATGACCTCGAAGGCCGGTCGCGTCGCAACAATATCAAGATTATCGGCATTCCTGAACAGGAAGAGGGCGGTAAACCAACCGAATTCATCGAGGCATTAATCCCGAAGCTTTTTGGCAAAGACAGTTTTCAGTCACCGGTGGTTATCGGCCGGGCGCACCGGACCCTGCGGCCGCCGCCCACAGCTGGAGCTAAGCCTCGCGCCATCATCGCCAGGGTCCACTTCTATCGGGAGAAGGAGCTCATACTTCGCCTCCGGAGGGAACGACAACTAGAGTACAAAGGCAACAAGGTGCTAATGTTCCCGGATTACACGCCTGAGGTGATGCGGCAGCGGCGTGAGTACACCGAGGCCCAGCGGATGCTACGGGAGCTAAAGGTGGAGCACAGCCTACTTTTCCCAGCGAGGCTCCGGATAAAGCACAAGGAGCGGTTCAAGGTCTTCAGAACACCGAGTGAGGCAATGACTTTTATCAACACTGACTTAAAGAACTCATCTTAAGACTAGTGCTACACTTCTCATTCAAATAACTGTGTTCAACACACTGAGAGACTGTCATTCTGATTCTTCGGACTCAGGTCAGTTATGTTTGGCAGCGGAACTGGGCTAAGTTAGCTATCACAGCTTTAACAGCGAGTTAGGTTTGAAGGCAGGTTTCAGGCCGTGCGTGTAGCGGCCCCGAGCATGAAGGGATGTCTGTGCTTCGTTTGGGGAAGTGCTTGCGGGCGGGTAGGGGACATGTTCAGGTTCATGGGTTTGTTTGAGGGTGTTACCTCAGGTTACAATGGATGTACTTTGTGTGTCTTGTTTTATTATATTTTGTGCACGTTTGAGAGGATACCAGATTGCTTTTATTATAGGGATAATGTCAGTATCAGATAACGTAACACGTAGCAGCATAAATGATAAATTGACATTGGTCTCATGGAATGTAAAGGGATTGGGTCATGTGATTAAAAGGGGTCGCGTCTTCTCGCATCTCAAGTCATTAAAACCAGACGTAGTTTTTCTTCAGGAAACGCACATCGGTGTAAATGAGCAGCGCAGGTTGAGAGCAAATTGGATCTCACAAGTTTATCAAGCACCTTTTACCCGCAAGTCTAGGGGGGTTGCTATTCTTTTCCGAAAAGATATACCATTTAGTCTTGACTGTATGACAGCAGACCCATATGGCAGGTATTTGATGATATCTGGACACATAAACTCCCTTCCAATAACGTTGCTTAACATCTATGGTCCAAATATCGATAATCCTGATTTCTTCCGTAAAGCATTTGATTTGATACCGGACTCCACCCCGAATGTTATTATTGGAGGAGACTTTAATTGTTATCTGGACCCGGTCCTGGATAGGTTTTCTACAAAGCCACCTCCCACTATAGCTTCAGTGGGAATTCTGAATGATTTAATTAAAACAAGGAATATGGTTGAAATATGGCGCCTGCAGCATCCTACAGATAAGGAGTTTTCTTTTTATTCTCATGTCCATAAGTCTTACACTAGGATTGACTACTTTCTGATAGCTTCTGAATTACTGCCTAGTGTTACTAATTCTACGTATCATAATATTTTAATATCTGATCACAGTCCAGTTTCTCTTAACTTCAGAAATATCCTATCTAGACCAAAATACAGCTGGCGCTTCAACCCTCTTCTTCTTGAAGACCAGTCTTTCATTGAGCATATGAATGCACGTATAAACTGAATTTCTTGTTACAAATGATAATGGGGAGGTTTCGGATTCTGTTTTGTGGGAGGCCTTCAAAGTAGTTACAAGGGGCCACATTATTTCATTTGAATCCACCAAGAAAAGAGAATTTAACAATCGTCTTAAGGACATTGAAAAAATGCTTCCTGTACTGGAAGAGGCTTATAAATCTTCCCTCTCATCCGCTGATTACAATAAGATCTTGAAATTGAAATATGAATATAACACCATTCTTAATAAACGTGTTGGTAGTCTTTTATTAAAAAATAAACAGAAATATTTTGAACTTGGAGATAAACCAGAGAAGCTGCTAGCTAGCCAACTTAAAGGCGAAAGGGCTAAACAGGCCATTCATAGGATAAAATCCAAACCAGGCAGACTCCTAACCAATCCGAGAGAGATAAATGCGTGCTTCAGGGACTTCTATAAGGAACTGTATTCTAGTAAAGTAAAGGCCACTGAAGCAGATTTCTGTAACTTTTTTGCTAATTTAAATGTTCCCCAATTAGATAGTGCGGCGAGAGATGACTTAGATGCCCCATTTTCTGAAACTGACCTCTTGAATGCTATTCGAGCCTTCCCCTCTGGAAAAACATCCGGCCCAGATGGCTTTGGCTGTGAATTTTATAAATCATTTCATGACAAAATAGTTCCACTCATGCTGAGAATGGTGAAAGATTCTATGAGAAATAAGACGCTCCCCAGTTCATTATATGAGGCAAATATCTCCTTGCTTTTGAAAGGGGGAAGGGAAGCGGTGGATCCTGCAAGTTACAGACCGGTTGCTCTCTTAAATTGTGATCTGAAAATAATAACTAAAGTTTTGGCTACAAAATTAGGTAGGCATATTTCCACAATTATACACCCTAATCAGACTGGATTTATCCCAGGTCGGTTTTCTTTTAGTAACGTCCGTCTGCTTTTAAATACAATATATTCAGTACATGGGGAAAATACACAGGCTGCTATTTTATCTCTTGATGCCCAGAAGGCATTCGATCAGATCGAATGGCCTTACATGCTGAAGACTCTAAAGCAATTTGGATTTGGGGAAAGTTTTATTGAATGGGTGAAAATGATTTATCTTAAACCAGTATCCTCTATTCTCACTAATTCAGATAGGTCCCAACCCTTTGAGTTACAGCGGGGTGTAAGGCAGGGCGACCCTCTTTCTCCTCTTCTCTTTGATATTACCTTGGAACCACTTGCAATAGGTATAAGGGGTCACCCAGATATTCATGGTGTAAAGTTTGGTAATGTCGAAAGCCTTGTTAATCTGTATGCTGATGATTTATTGATCTGTTTATCAGACCCAGTGGTCTCAGTTCCCAACCTCCTGAATTATATAGAATCATTTGGTAAATTGTCTGGGTACACAATTAACTGGGACAAATGTGAGTTCATGCCATTGACTAACATGTGCCCATTTTTCGTGAAATCTTTGCCATTTAAATTGGTTACTACCCATATTAATTACCTTGGCCTTAAGATTTCCAGAAACCCCAAACTCTTACTGAAATTGAATTTTTTGGATATGGTGGATAAACTAGAAGCTAATATTAAGAACTGGAAACTGCTCCCTCTCTCAATGATTGGCCGTATAAATGCCATTAAAATGGTTGCACTTCCAAGGTTCTTGTATCTTTTTCAAAACCTCCCTATTTATTTGCCCTTACATTTTTGTAAACAACTAGATTCAGTTGTCCTGTCATTTGTTTGGGCAGATAAACCCCCTCGCATTTCTAAAGCCCATCTGCAGAAGAAGGTAAAAAGCGGGGGTCTTGGTCTCCCGATTTTTAGGCATTATTACTGGGCTGCAAATGCAAGGGCTCTCATTTTCTGGCAGGGGGGTTCTCCTCATGATGACTGTTCCTCTCCGCTCTGGTTAAAAATTGAATCCATGTCTGTATCACAAACTTCGCTCCCAGCGTTGCTCTTTTCAATTGCACAGCCATCCCACAAGTTATTTGGTAACAATTTTGTTCTTAGCAATTCTTTGAAGATATTGAGTCAAATAAGAAAAGCCCTTGGATTACCAAATGTTTCATTAAATGCACCAATAGCGGGTAATCATTTGTTTAAACCAGGCTTGACGGATGGGGTGTTTCTGGACTGGAGAAAGAGAGGCCTACGTTGCATTTCTGATTTTTACATAGATAACAATTTTGCTTCTTTCCCTCTGCTCCAGGCTAGATATCACCTCCCTCAGTCACATTTTTATCGATATTTACAGGTCAGACATTTTGTAAGAGAACATGTTTCGGATTTCCCATTAAGACCACATAATTATAATTTTTATGATACATTTCTCTTACAACCAAACTCCAGGCATTTGATTTCCCGCTTTGTTACTGCTTTTGAGATGCCAGTGAGTACCAGTCATCTCAGGGATATATGGTCAAAAGAACTGGGAGTTCCACTGTCAGAGGAACTATGGGAGGAGGGCCTGTCCAGTATACAGAAGTGTTCTATAAACTCAAGATATCGCCTAAGTCAATTTAAAGTCCTACATAGACTGCATTACTCCAAAACTAAACTTAATAGAATATTTGAATCAGTGTCTCCCATGTGTGATAGATGTAACAGAGCCGAAGGTTCACTCTCACATTTATTTTGGTATTGCCCAGTGCTGGACAGCTTTTGGAGCGACATATTCAATTGGTTCTCTAAGCAATATAAAATAATTATTCAACCAGACTGTAACCTTGCTATTTTTGGTTCCTCTGAAAGGACATCGACCCTCCCTTCCCACTGTAAGCAGGCTCTCAAAACAGGCATGGTAGCAGCCAAAAAATTAATTTGACTTAACTGGAAATCTCCATCATCCCCTTGCTTTAAGAGGTGGCTTAACGAAATGGTTTTTGTTTCAAGGATGGAACAGATTCGCCTTAGTAGAGGGAATGCACCTAAGCATGATGAGAAAACATGGAAACCATTTTTGGCCTTACTTGATGAGACCTAAATGACCAATAATATGAATCAGGCTGCTATGTGGTATTTGTAATTCATTCAGTTTCCTGTATTGTTTCTGTACTGACCAAAGCTTTGATTTTCCTCTCAGGGTAACAATGTCAGGTGTTGTATGTCCATTTTGTATGTAGGTTTTTGTTTTTTTTGGTTTTTTGTTTCCTTTCTCTGTCCTTTGTTTTTTGTAAAGAATTAAAAAAGTATAAATAAAATATTTTTAAAAAAGTATGTTTTTGTGTCTTGTGGTGCTTCTCCTCTGCTCTGCTGCCCTTTAGCTCCCTCTTGTGGTGAATCTCGTGTCCTGCGCTCTCAGTCTGACAGCTCTGACTCTTCATCCAGCCCTGAACTGATCTTATAACAAAGCTGCTTTTATATTCAACATGACTAAGAAGTAGCTCATATTACAGTAGTTACTGTTTAATGTAGGCTAGTGGAAACTGACACGTTTTACAAGGAAATAAACATCCTAATGTTTTGCATTTTAAAGCCGAATTTACAAGAAGTCACCAGTGATTAAGGATTTGTCAAAATTATATTCAAGGATATTCATTGAAATGTGCCGTATTTAATAATGAATGGTGTCCACATCAGCTGTGAAAACATTCTGACCAACACATTCTACTCTTGATTGGAACTTCAATACCCAGAAATCCTCTGTGGTGACGTCACTAACAGTTTGAACATGTCAACCCCCAGACTCCCTTATGAAATCTCTCCATTTAGTGAGTTTTTCATTTAGGAGACACTTTATAAACTCCCTGAAACGCTGTTTGTGACTGATTCTTCATTATTTGGGCCTTCTTGTAAATTCGGCATGTGTTAGCTCGTTGTGGGTCGTGCTGCAGCCCCCTCAGTCTAACAGGAAGACTCCCAGTCAGTCACACGCCTCTCTGGCTGTTTCCTCCTCACAGTTTACTTTCACTTTCTCTGACAGGTGTGTTGCGCACCTGTATTGGCCGTCTGAACCTCCAGCTGAAGGTAATGTAATGAATCTGACATGTTTGACTCGCTAACACAAGCTCTACTTTTCACTGTTACACCGGAAACAGCACAAAAAGTGAAGCTCGTTGTTTATTTCTCGACGAACTCGTTTAAGTTTAAACTCGGGACGACGGCGGAGAAACAACAGCCGATAAGAATATCCGCCATTTTGTGCCGATATCTGCTTACTTACTGAAACACAGCCAACACAGACTGACGACAGTTTAACTACCTTGGTTAAACATCTTTGAGTATTTAGAGTTTCACTGTAGAAGCTTAACTTCTTCTCATTATTCATATTATTACTCCGCGGTGTGTTACGTCATGTGACCTCAGACCTCAGCTACGTCACACAGGTGAAGCACACTCGCAACCATAAAGTAAACAAGTGTAATGTTCGTGACATAGGTGTATATTATATATTATGTTATATTGTTGAGCTTGTAACACATTTAGTCACACATGAGGTTAAACTCAGATCGCTGCTCTTTGTATCAGAGTAAGATGACGAGCAGAATCTGTAAAAGATTCACTACATAAAAAACATGTTTAACATTAATATTTTATTGATCACATATATGTATATATATAATATATTTTCACATAAACAAGAAATATTTTTTAGGCTCGATGTCGAGACATTTTTCTCCTTGAACTCGAAATGAATGCAGTTAATTTATCACATGCAGGTAAAATCATGTTAGATGTAATAACAGAAGCACACTAGCAAAGTATTGGTTGTCTATTAACAACAACAATAATAATAATAATAATAATGATAATAAATGATAATAAAAAAACATCAGTGTCTTTATTTTTCTTGATGTAATTCTGACATTAAATACATTCAAGTGAAATATTTATGAACAAACTCAGACAACAGTAAATATGTTAATAAATAGAAACTATTAGAGTTTTAGATGATTATTATCAACAGAGGTGGATTGAAACTTAGTACATTTACTCAAATACTGTATTTAGGCTCTAATATTTTTTATGCAACTTTATACTTCTACTACATGACATATTAAATCTAAATATTTGTCTGACAGACTTAATTAATAGTTACTTTTCAGTTTCTCCCTGCTGTCCTGCCAAGTGAAGACTCTGTGTCGTTTGGTCTTTAAGATGTCAAAAGTTGTGGAGAACACTTGACAGTTTCTTAGAGCCAAACGTTGTTTAGAATAATATTAGCCACAGTTTGTAGAAACTGTCAGCTGACTGTATTTGTCTTTAGTCACTGTTGGTGTGTGTGTGTGTTGCTGTGTAATCTTTGCTTCACGCCTCTTGAATTTAGTCCATTAAACCACCGATAACATTACTGACACAGACACATTACAACATGTAAAATGCTGTTTACTGACATTTGCAGCTCAAATCAATCAACTTGTGAGCAAAAGACATTATCAGCTGCTGCAGAAACTGTTTGACCAATTGTTACGACCCCCACGTGCAGCTCGTCCCCAGAGGGCCCAACATAATCACATAGACCAAAAAGTCACAATAATCAATCAATTTATTGAACCAGGAAACAGATTTAGTATCCCAACAAAGCTTGGTGAGCCAGCAAGGGAAAATATAGAAAACAAAAGGAAGGGAAGACACCCAGGCCAACCCACAAAGGGTCGTAGGGACTGGGCTCTCCCCTCTGACCTAGGTCCTCCCAAACTACAACTGAAGAAACAAAGCAGTGAAAACAAGGGCTACCGGGCTCACCAAACTCTCCATAAGATAAAGACACCAGACTGTGATTGCAGCTCAGGCTGGCAGCAGCAGAAGTCAGGGAGTGGCCACATCACATGTCTCCCTCTTTATAGGTCCTCCCCCTGAATCAAATTAGGGCCACCTGGGAGGAAGCACAAAACAAAGGACATTAGAAACTCTGGTCCTACATCTCACCTCCAGCAGGGGGGGAGCATGTAACACCAATCAGGAGCTGCGCTGTGTAATTCTGCAGCTCATCTTAGTTTTTAACATTTTCATTTTATTTGTTGAATGTTTCAAACATTTTGTCCTTTCTCTGTTTTTCAAAGGTCACTTTATACTTCTTGTTGTGAAATAATTGTTTTATGTTCAAATTTTCATGGTGGAAATTAATAATAGTCAATTAATGTTCAGTTGATGTGCAGATGAATGATTTGTGTTTCCTCTCCAGATGAAAGTGTGTGTGAGATGAGCAGCATGAATCAGTGTGAGGACAGAGAGGAGGGAGGCCCTCCCTCTAAAACCACTGGACCTGGACCTGGACCTGGACCTGGACCTGGACCTGAACCTGGACCTGGACCTGGACCTGAACCTGGACCTGGACCTGGACCTGGACCTGGACCTGGTGCTGGTCCTGGTCCTGAACCTGAGCCCAGCTGTGTGTCCTTCAAAAGTGACCAGTCAAATTATCGTGAAATTCTTTTTAAAGGACAACCAGCTCCTGCTGTAAAGAGGTGAGCTGTTAATAACATTAATATGTGACTGATTCATGTTTTAACTGTGGAGAAAGATGTTTTTTGAAACCTGATGTTTATTTTCAGCTTCGTTCTTCTTCACTTAAATTTATCTTCTCACTTTAGAAAGCTGCCCAATAGAACCAGTCTTCAACTCTTCATTTCACTTTATTGAATTAGTTTGTCCAATATTCTCTGAAGATTTATTCCTGATGTTTTCCACTATTTTATGGACAGAAGCTTCTGTGTCTGAAGACTAGAAAGTGAATTAACATCTCTGGTGGTCTTCTTCTGTGTCCAACAGGAGAGCAGCCTCTACTGGACCTGGACCTGGACCTGAACCTGAGCCCAGCTGTGTTTCCTTCAAGAGTGACCGGTCAAAGGAGATTATTATGGTTTTCAAACAAGAACATTCCTCAGACAGACAGTAAGTTGTTGTCATGTTGCTCTCTGTTGATGTTTGTCCTCATTAAATCCAGTCTGACCAGTTGTCCTGATGGTCTTCATGTTCTCAGAGTGATGATGGAGGTCAGAGCAGGATTAGTATTAAAGGACAGGTTCACATTTCTTCATGTCCGTCCCTAAACAGCTCTGACAGGACAGTGTTCCTCCTGTGGACAAACAGCAGTGACTCACCTCCTGCTGAAATCTGACCCTGCTGCTGAGGAGAGGAAGGGCTGTATGTTATATCTGACGTTACAATGGCTGAAACCTATATCAAGATTAAAAAATATAAACAGTTATATATAAAATATATAAAAACAAATAATTTATTTTCTGATCTCTAAAATATAGTTCAAACACTTGAGACAAAGATATGAACTGAAGGCAGAACATTTTACTGTTTTACAATATTTCTTAAATCTGCAAAAAATGATAAAGTTAATAAAAATAAAAAATATATCTCTATGTTTTTTTTACTGCAAGTCATGTGTACATGAATATAGCTTGTATTCAGTGTTGTGGTAATTAATTAGAGAGTACTCTAATTACTTTTTTCGTGTAACGTGACACGTTAGTTTCGTGCGTAAAGCAATCAGTAACTTCGTTATTTTTAAAAAAAGTAATCCGAAAGGAAAGAAAGGAAAATCCCGACTGCAGCCTGCTTTTTGTCCGACAGTACTGTGCCACCTGCGGATGTGTCAGCGGAGGCGTCTGTGCCCTGCTGATGACCGACGTTACCTGTGTGTGTGTGTGTGTGTGTGTGTGTGTGTGTGTGTGTGTGTGTGTGTGTGTGTGTGTGTGAGTGTTTTTCAAACCCCCGGCCAGATGGCAGAGAGAACAGCTTTTGCATCGTGGAAGTACGCACATTATTTTCAATTCGCCAGCGAAAAGGACAAGAACAACATAACGGTAAAATGCACACTCTGCGTTGGTGAAAAGCTTCTGTTGACCGCAAGAAATTCCACTTCAAATTTTAAAAAACAACAGAAAAGGCTAGATGACTGACGTAATTCATCATTGTCACGACTTCTCGGTGCATTTAAAGGAGGCTGTGTGTGTGTCAGTTAAGTTGCAGCATGTGCGAGGCGCTGCAAACGGCGTTTAATTTTTGGTAACGCATGAGTACTCTAACGCGTTTACTCTAACTTTTATTCATAGGTAACGCTGTAACGTAACTGATTACTTTTAATTGATGGTAACGTTGTAACCTAATTACCTACTTTCCAAAGTAACTATACCCAACGCTGCTTATATTTACAAATGATTATTTCGTTATTATCTTTATATTTAGGACGTTGTGTCGTTATTCACCCAAAACAAATCCAATAAATGATTTTAAGGTCACAAATCAGACAAATTAAATATCAAAATCAAGTTTGTACAAAAACAAACCAGTATCTTAGTTTTTGGTGTCATATTCAAATTTCTTGCAGAAATAATATAAATGAAAAAGAAAATGCATAATGAATCATTTTTTCGTTCTCCAATGTTGGAATCTTAATTGAACACAAGTTTATTGAAACTCTGCACCAATTTGCACTGGACAGTTAGCATCCAGCTAGCTTGTGTTAGCTGTGTGTTGCTGTCCACAGTATTAAACGAGTCAATAAGAGCTGGAGGGACTAAACCAGACAAGCTGCTGAACCAACCCAGTAAACTGACTGACTGTTGATTCACAGTGGGATCAGCAGTACGACACTTTGATGTCAGAGGAAACCATCTGATTCAATGATGTCATCAACACTTTAACTCAAAGGACCTTCAGCTTGTGTTTGTCTCTGAGTGGACAGACACAATGTGACTGATTCTTCATGATTCCTCCACAGAGTCGACCAGGAGAGCTCAGAGGTTCCCAGAGGTCCGTCTGTCCAGCAGCATCAGACACACCTGGACTCCATATTTATGGTCTGTACATGAACAACAACTACTTTTACATCCAGTCTGTTCATAATAATCTCCATGCTGCACTTCACAGACCAGTGGTGAATCTGTCCAACATGGATCTGATGTTAAATGTTGTCATTCATATAATATTCTGTTTCAGCTGCTGGAGGAGAACATTGTCACTTTTGTGAAGAACGAGCTGAAGAAGGTCCGGGAGGTTCTGAGTTCAGATTACCCAGAATGCTCAGAGAATCAGAGAGAGGATGAGGAGGTGTTGGATGGTGAGGATGAAGAGCAGAGGAGGAGCAGCAGAGAGGCATTTCTGAAGATCACACTTCACTTCCTGAGGAGAATGAAGCAGGAGGAGCTGGCTGACTGTCTGCAGAGCAGTAAGAGGATTTCTCTAAAGATTTAACATGTTGGATCAATGAGACGTTTACTGAAGACTGATGATGAATCTGTTCATATATAAAATCTTTACAGGAGGGAAATTGACATATTTTCTTCATAACTCATCAATAACTCATTTAACTTTTTGATGTGTTTATTTAGAAAGTCATTCTGGAGTTTGTCAGCGTAAACTTAAATCTAACCTTCAGAAGAAGTTCCAGTGTGTGTTTGAGGGGATCGCTAAAGCAGGAAACCCAACCCTTCTGAATCAGATCTACACAGAGCTCTACATCACAGAGGGAGGGACTGCAGAGGTCAATGATGAACATGAGGTCAGACAGATTGAAACAGCATCCAGGAAACCACACAGACCAGAAACAACAGTCAGACGAGAAGACATCTTTAAAGCCTCACCTGGAAGAGATGAACCAATCAGAACAGTGATGACAAAGGGAGTGGCTGGCATCGGGAAAACAGTCTTAACACAGAAGTTCACTCTGGACTGGGCTGAAGACAAAGCCAACCAGGACATACAGTTCACATTTCCATTCACTTTCAGAGAGCTGAATGTGCTGAAAGAGAAAAAGTTCAGCTTGGTGGAACTTGTTCATCACTTCTTCACTGAAACCAAAGAAATCTGCAGCTTTGAAGAGTTCCAGGTTGTGTTCATCTTTGACGGTCTGGATGAGTGTCGACTTCCTCTGGACTTCCACAACACTGAGATCCTGACTGATGTTAGAGAGTCCACCTCAGTGGATGTGCTGCTGACAAACCTCATCAGGGGGAAACTGCTTCCCTCTGCTCGCCTCTGGATAACCACACGACCTGCAGCAGCCAATCAGATCCCTCCTGGGTGTGTTGACATGGTGACAGAGGTCAGAGGGTTCACTGACCCACAGAAGGAGGAGTACTTCATGAAGAGATTCAGAGATGAGGAGCAGGCCAGCAGAATCATCTCCCACATCAAGACATCAAGAAGCCTCCACATCATGTGCCACATCCCAGTCTTCTGCTGGATCACTGCTACAGTTCTGGAGGATGTGTTGAAGACCAGAGAGGGAGGAGAGCTGCCCAAGACCCTGACTGAGATGTACATCCACTTCCTGGTGGTTCAGGCCAAAGTGAAGAACGTCAAGTATGATGGAGGAGCTGAGACAAATCCACACTGGACTCCAGAGAGCAGGAAGATGATTGAGTCTCTGGGAAAACTGGCTTTTGATCAGTTGCAGAAAGGAAACCTGATCTTCTATGAATCAGACCTGACAGATTGTAGCATCGATATCAGAGCAGCCTCAGTGTACTCAGGAGTGTTCACACAGATCTTTAAAGAGGAGAGAGGACTGTACCAGGACAAGGTGTTCTGCTTCGTCCATCTGAGTGTTCAGGAGTTTCTGGCTGCTCTTCATGTCCATCTGACATTCATCAACTCTAGAGTCAATCTACTGTCAGATAAAGAGCGGTCAAAATCCTGGCGGCCTGAAGTCTTTGGAGACAAATCAACATGGTTCTACCAGAGTGCTGTGGACGAGGCCTTACAGAGTCCAAATGGACATCTGGACTTGTTTCTTCGCTTCCTCCTCGGTCTTTCACTGCAGACCAATCAGAATCTCCTCCAAGGTCTGCAGACACAGACAGGTAGAAGCTCAAAAACCAATCAGCAAACAGTCAAGTACATGAAGAAGAAGATCAGTGAGAATCTGTCGCCAGAGAAAAGCATCAATCTGTTCCACTGCCTGAATGAATTGAACGATCGTTCTCTAGTAAAAGAGATCCAGCAGCACCTGAGATCAGGAAGTCTCTCCACAGATAAACTGTCTCCTGCTCAGTGGTCAGCTCTGGTCTTCATCTTACTGTCATCAGAAGAGGATCTGGATGTGTTTGACCTGAAGAAATACTCTGCTTCAGAGGAGGCTCTTCTGAGGCTGCTGCCAGTGGTCAAAGCCTCCAACAAAGCTCTGTAAGTGTGGAGAAGTTTCTTCAGAATGCAGTAAATGTGCTGTTATTGACCCAAATAGAAATATTTTTTTTGTTCTGCTCATTATTCTTTATCCAGACTGAGTGGCTGTAACCTCTCAGAGAGAAGCTGTGAAGCTCTGTCCTCAGTTCTCAGCTCCCAGTCCTCTAGTCTGAGAGAACTGGACCTGAGTAACAACAACCTGCAGGATTCAGGAGTGAAGCTACTTTCTGCTGAACTGAAGAGTCCACACTGTGTCCTTGAAACTCTCAGGTCAGGATTCATTATTTTATTTCATTATTTTTTGTAACATAACAATTGGAGCAGGTCTCTATCATACTCCTAATATAATTCGATTTATTTAAGAGACCCAACATGTCCCCCACAAGCAAGCACTCAACACAGTGTTGAGAAAATACTGCCTTTTAACGGACAGAATCCTCGAGCAGAACCGGGCTTAGTGGTTGGCCGCCATCTGTCTCAACTGGTTGGGTTGAGAGAGAGTGACAGAAGTCCCATTCACATGGAATGTGGGGATGGTTTCATTCTGCCTCTGATAATTATGTTATAAACATTAAACCATTAAACACAGATGTGCATTGAATTATCAGGACTCTCAGCTGATGTGTGATGTGTGTTGTTTTGTGTGTCTGCAGGCTGTCAGGCTGTCTGATCACAGAGGAAGGCTGTACTTCTCTGGCCTCAGCTCTGGACTCCAACCCCTCCCATCTGAGAGAGCTGGACCTGAGCTACAATCATCCAGGAGACTCAGGAGTGAAGCAGCTTTCTGCTCGACTGGAGGATCCAAGCTGGAGACTGGACACTCTCAGGTATGAAGAGTCCTGCTGCAGCCACAGACAGTCAGTAGCCCCATTCACAGTGCTGCGCCTCCGCCTCCACCTCTGTGAGAATTTTTCAGAAGCGGTGAGGGGCGAAATTTTGCTCTGGTGCTGATCAGCGCATGTCGGTCCTTCACTCACCTCAATAAAGAGAAATGTCCCACAAAGCAACATAACAGGACCAAACAAAAGTAACATAGTAACTAGGGCGGGCGATATATTGAATATACTCGATGTATCGCGGCTTGTTCTCTGTGGGATGTAGAAAATGACTATATTGTGAATACTCGAGTATACATTCAATCGTCACGCTGTTGCTTTTAGTCACGGGCACTGAACTACAGATACTTCTCACTCTCTCTCATCTCTCCGCACAGAGAGATAAGACAAATGCACCTAGTTACGTACATCGCATTCTGTCGTGCGTGCAACGTCATACGCCCAGCAGCATGTAGCAGCAGAGGTCTCAGGTAGCAGCAGCAGCAGGTGCTATGAATTAATTCCCAAGAAAAACAACGCAGGCTCCATTGTCTGGCGGTGGTTTGGGTACAAGAGGGAGGACGTAAAGTATGCATGGATTAAAGTTCTCCGTCGCTACAACAGATTTCCGTCATTCAAACTTCACAGAGGCGACTTATGAGATCGATGTAGATCGGAGGAGAACAAGTGTTGGTTGAGCTTTATTGACAGATTGTCACACTCTACAGCCAATGGTATCGTTAACTGCGTGTGTGCGCCTGACCAATGACAGTGCAGTGACCCACACAGGGCGGGATCTAAACACGGAGCGGCGCTAACGTTTAGCTGCTTAGCTAGCAAGGACTCGTCGCGCTGCTACGTTACCAATTAGTTTTCGAGTTTAGTCAACATGTGAGAACTCGTCTGACACAGAGAGTCTCCTGTTGTGTGCTACATGTGTAAAATAACAACTACAGTCTGGACTTTGTCTGCAGTGTATCTGTGTAAACGGCTTCAGTGTCTCTCCCTCCCCTCTGGCACCATGAGTTACCATGGTTACAGGAACGCCCTGAAACTTTACAATGATCAATAATAAGTTTCTGGTTAGTTTGACTGTACAAAATCATGAATGTAGCCTGATTGTAGCTCAATGCTGAAATCTTGTATTATAACATATAGAACAAATGTAAAGCCTCAGAGCTTCTTTGATTATTAACAGCATGTTAGTGATGACAGAAAGGTGATAACTCGCCATCAGACTGACAAAGCTGCAAAAGTTGCTGTAGATACTGTTTGTATGATGTATTTTTCTGTTAAACGATAAGAGGCTCGCTTTAAACATTATTATTATTAATAATAATAGTAATTGATAATAATGATGATGAGAAGAAGAAGTAGAAAAATAGCGTACTGAAAAGTTCTGTCGATGGTTGATTATTTGAAAGAGTAAAACTTGAGGGAAGCTTGGCAAAAAAAATGGCACTGTTGGTCAAATATTTAAACTTGATGTCTGCATTAGAGAACAGTGTGTGGGGTGAGGCTGTAAATCATATCTTATTTTTTTAGCACGTGTCAAGTAACGTGTCCTGTAACATATTTCACAAATTACAAATTGGGAATATGACTTGGCTACAGCTCGAAAAAACATTTCAGTCAAAAGATTTTTTTTTTTTGCTTTAATCCATGAAATCTGCATATATTAATGCAGTATGAGCAATGTTTTAATGTAGACACATAGAATCATCATACTGGCATAATTGTATGCATCAAAGTGTTAATTCAAGGCTAAGGGAAAATATCGAGATATATATCATGTATCGTGACATGGCCTAAAAATATCAGGATATTAGTAAAAGGCCATATCGCCCAGCCCTAATAGTAACTGTAACTGTCTTTGGCAGCTTATATGAGGAAAAAAATACTGCAGCTATACGTGGAGAAGCGTCTGTCCTCCCGTCTATCCTCTGTCCTCCCGTCTGTCGTCTCGTCCGTCCTCCCGACTCTAAATCACATTTCTGCCTGAAAAACAGCGTCTGTCACTGAACAAAATCTTTAACTCACCAAGTGTTTGTGTTGAAAAATAAATCTCTGTGACGGTCAGTCCCTCCAGACAGAGACTTCACTTAACCTTACCCCAGAACACAGCCCCCATCCCCGCGAGTGACAGAATCAGACAGCATCGAGTTTATTGATGGTAATTATCTAATTATGTAATTTAGAATGAAAAACGTAACTTTGTCTCTTTTGAGGATGTTTGGTGGGTCAGGATCTCAATCATTACACATGATAACAGCATCCATATCATTATAGAGTATCTGCCGGTTTAGACTGACAGAAGGACATCGGGGAAACACCTTGAAAACAAACAGACCTCATCATCTGCTTCGTTTACTCCACCTCCTGTTGTTCAGTTCAGGTCAGAGAAAAGGCAGCATAGCTTGAAGCCAAGAGTTACTATTGAAGAGAGGAAGATAATAAAAACATATGAAGATCAGCAGAGGGTTATCAAAACATGAACATTAAATCTAATTTCCACCACGTCACTGCTGTGTTATGATATTAATGATAACAATAGACCCTCTGTATCAGATGTCTGATCAGAAAATACTGAACCTCAAATTCAAAAGATTTCTGTGACACATACATTAATTTAATTAATTTTGTCATAGAAACTCTTTCCCTGAACTTGAGAATCAGTGTTTTTGCCAAAGTGCTTGACTTTGAACTTAAAATGGTTCTGACATGGATCTTTATCAACACTGGAGTAATTACATTCTAGATCATCACTGACAGTTTATTTCTGCCTCAGTGTGAAACAATTTACAAACTGTAACAACTTTCTATGGCATCAGTTTAAAGTGAACAGAAGATATAAAACAGTCCAATAACAACGTTAGATGACATGAGGTTGAACATTCCTGTCACATTAGCATAACAGCAGCAGTGCATAGATTAATTTAAGATGGGCTCAGTGGTGCCGTCTTGGCTCCTGTCATGAGGAAACTGCTGCTCCAGCTGAGTTTGGGTAGTTATCATTATAACAGCCTGCAGGGGCAGGAAAGTTTCAGTGTTTTACACCACCAGCAAAATCAAATGACAAAAGAAAACATTCAGTGATCAATCATCTGCTCCACTGATTAACATGATATGTGACCTGTGCAGAGCTGCAGCTCTCTACAGTAGTTGGTGGACTTCTGGTTTAATGCTGTTGTAATTTACTTCAGCCTGGCTCGTAGCTGCTGACTCAGTTTCACTCTCAGCTGTTCTGGAGTCTGTTAAGGTTCTGCTGGTGGAAATCCAATATTTCCCGATATTTTTTTTTGCTAAAATAAAAGTTTTAAAATAACTGCATCATCCAGGACTTTTATTGTGAATGATTTATAGGAAGTGTTAAATGCAGGAAGATGGCGTGACGACATTTCATGAATGGACTTTTAATTTATCTTCTGTGGCAGCAAACAACACATGGTTTCAGTCACTAACTGAGTCTATCCACACACTTTATGTCCAACTACAGTAATAACAGCAGCACTTTACTGTGACTGCAGCAACGTGCTCGTAGCTCTGTCACATACCAGAGAGACTCACTCCCTACCAACACAACACAGAGTAGTGTTTGTTGTCACAAGTTATAGAGCTGCAACTAACAACTATTTTCATAACCCATTAATCACATTAAAAGATAAAAGTAGATTTATTTTTACATTTCCAGCATTTTATTAAAAGAATAAAAAAAATCTCTTACATTTTTCTCTTTAGTCTTGTTCAGTTCAACTTCAAATTGTAAAAGCAACATAAATGTATTAGAGGTGATGAAATGTCTCCATTATAAGATGCATCATGATGCAGAGACAGAGCATCATCAAGAGTCTGCAGCTCATGTTGATTTTTGATTTTTCGGCCTCAGCTGGACAATAAAGTTTCATCACAATGTTGCTCCCATGCTTTGAACTGTGGGAGGACTTCTGACTGAAGTTACTGATGTAGGAGGGATGTCTGAGGGAGGCAGAGATCATCTGAGAGAGATTAAAAAAGAGTATCTTTTTAATCTCGAGACACATCAGATTTTATGAACTTGCTGTGAAGCACGAACTGGACAAGACTTCTGCCTCACAACAATCACTGATCATGTTGGTCATTTTCTCCTTAAGCTAACGTCTGCAGCCATGAATAATAACTGTTACAGCAGCTAATCAGCCGAGATCTGAGGAGCTGCTGTCAACTCTGCTGTCCAACTCTGAGAGAGGTGTGTGCAGCAGAGTCAGTAAATGTTGAATCTTAAAGCTGCCATGTGAAAACTAGATTATTGTAGACAAACATGAAAGACGCTGCAGATGGAGACAGGTTTTGTTTGATGATTGAAAAAATGCAGCTTTTATTTTGTAGACTGCTGTAGTCTGCAAAATGCATTGGAGGGACTTTCAGAATAAAAGATGAATTTAAATGATGAACAGTAGCTGTGTGCAGTGATATAGATCATTGAGGATGACGAACACTGAGATGCATCGAGAATCGTTGACAGCTGAATCGTAATGGAATCGTGAGGCCACTGAAGATTCACACCTCTAAAATGTTTGTTACATGAAAAATGCAAAAGTAAAATCTAGTTTGTTTTCTGAAGTGCACATAGCACTCCTTCATCCTCCACCATTGATAGTGGCCTCATGTGTGTTAGCAGCATACTGAGGATACCATCAGTCAGAACAGCTGCTGGCTGTGGTGTCATGGGGCGTCCTTCCTCACAACGTAGTCACCATGTTGACTTGTTTCTTTGTGAAGTGAGAGACACAATATTATATAACATCAGTTTGCATAGTAGCACAATTCACATGAAGCTCAGTGAACTCAGTACACGCCTTGTTGTTTTAGTTCATATCTGCTGATGTAAAGAACAAATACAGATCAGGCCTGTACAATAAAACACAACAACAACAGAGCAGCACTTCCTCACAACATGTGAACAGTAGAAACATATTAGAGAAACACATGTTAAACATGTAATAGATTACAAAGGGTTTGTTGAGCCAGTAGATGCAGAAACATGAACAGTCCTACTAGGGGAGAACCCAAAGAGCTGTGATCCAGCAGCAGTCTATGTTCTGCTGCCACAAACTGAGGGACAGTGAGTGACAGTCAGCTGACAGTTGTTCATGTTATATGTGATGACACTTATTATTTAGTGTTGTGCTGTTATTGTCAGCTTTGGTTACAGTTATATCTATGTTGTGTTTTGATCTACTGTACTAGTCTTTACACTACAATCTTCTTCTTCTTTTCTTGCTTTGGCGACATGTTTTTGTTACATCGTGCCAATAAAGACATTTTGAATTTGGATTTGAATTTAGAAAAAGAAAGAAAAAGATAAATGTACATTGTGAATGCAGCCTGAGCCATGCACTGAGAATAAAAAGGACATGTAGTATATATAATTTAACAGAACAGATGTGCTCAAGTTTCTATTGTGAAGAAATTAAGACTTCACTTCAGACGATCTCTGACTACAACATGAAATATTCTAAAACCTCCTCTGATGTCCTCCAGTGTCTCTGAGCGTACTTCAGCTAATCACCCACCAGGGGGCGACACTGATCCATCACAGACCTGAGAGCACAGACGGAAGCTGTTTCTGTCTTAAACGTTGGTTGTTGAATTGAAACCTGTAATGTAGCCGGGCCCTAATCTTGTGTTTGCAGGAACAACAGGTTTACTAATGGATGAAGTGGATCAGGTCCAAAAGTTCATCCTGTCCAAACTTTTGTCAGTCAGCCTGTCCAACAAACAAATCCTGCTGCTCATTAACACACTGAACAATAAGTGAGTAAAGGGACAGACACTACGGATCAGTGGAGACAGGTTCTGGGTTTGAAACCTTTACTAAGTCACCGTGCCGAGTCTCCTCCACCCGTAGTGGCTCCGACCTGCTTTCTCTTCAGGTCTCAGTGATGTGGTGCTACCGGGCCATGTGAGATCAGCTCTGCACATCTTGGAGCTGTTTTCTTTGAAGACTTTAATATAAAGTGCTGCCACACTTTTGATGACTTGGCATCAAACATGACATGAAGTTCTCCTCACAGTAACTATTACTGCTGTAATATACATCAGATATCAATCCAGCACCAAACTATAGTAACATGAACATGTCAACACATGAAACCATGAAACTGTTTCTATCACTTGATAGAAACAGTGACACTTGTGAGGTTCTGGAGGGAAACAGTCTGGGAGTCTCTGTCACTTGGTTTTGTGGCAGAGGTCGGGAACCAACGTCCAATGTTTTCTGATTGATTTATTACGTATAAATTGTATTTGTTTCTTTGCACAGTAAAACAAAGCAGCAGAAACACAGCAAGAACAAAAAGCAGACTGTGCAGCTGAGATTCAGAAAAGCCCTCCAAGCTTCAAACAGGAATCGGACCTCAAAAGTTCTGACGTCCAAATCCAAAAGTCCTATAATATAGAAACATAAGCACAAGTTGACATTGGATCAAACAGCAAGCGTAAGGTCGCCCACAGGAAACAGCAACAACATCCAATAAAATAAAGATGAAGTGATAAATCCAACAGGAGGTTTGTGTGTGTTCTCAGATGTTGTGGTCCTCTTTCACACACACCAACATCCTGTGGCTCACTCTCAGTGTGTGAGGAGAGTGGCAGAGGTGAAGAGGTTCAGGGAGAACAGGGAGAAGCAGCCTGATGGACAGATTGTGTTTCTGTGTATGAGAGTCATGTCATGTCCATGTTTGCATGCTGAAAGAGGATGTGCTGCTCTGACCCCCCTCCTCCTTTCAGGGTGGAGCCTGCTGGAGTCCGATGGTTGACACCAGGTCCTGAGGAGATGTGAGTGTCTTTTTACTTTCATTCATGAAAACACTGTGACATCACTCATTCACATCTGTGATGTCATCATCACACTGATGACACATTAATAACTGCAGCTGTGTTGTGTCTTTTTCTCTCCATCAGATTCCTGTGAGCTCACAGTCGACACAAACACAGTCAGCAGAAACATCAAACTGTCTGACAACAACAGGAAGATGACACATGTGGAGGAGGATCAGTCATATCCTGATCATCCAGAGAGGTTTGAGTCCTGGTGTCCTCAGCTGCTGTGTAGAACTGGTCTGACTGGTCGCTGTTACTGGGAGGTCGAGTGGAGAGGAAGAGTTTCTATATCAGTGAGTTACAGAAGAATCAGAAGGAGAGGAGACAGTGAAGACTGTGTGTTTGGATTCAATGATCAGTCCTGGAGACTGTGGTGCTCTGATGATGGTCGTTACTCTGTCAGGCACAATAACAGAAGAACAGACATCTCCTCCTCCTCCTCCTCTCCTCCTCCTCCTCCTCCTCCTCTCCTCCTCCTCCTCCTCCTCCTCCTCTGGTAGAGTAGCAGTGTATGTGGACTGTCCTGCTGGCACTCTGTCCTTCTACAGAGTCTCCTCTGACTCACTGATCCACCTCCACACCTTCAACACCACATTCACTGAACCTCTTTATCCTGGATTTGGGTTCTGGTCCAGTTCTGGTTCCTCAGTGAGTCTGTGTGGTGTTTAGTGTGCAGAGTCTCCTCCTGTCACAGAAACATTGTCAGTGCTGAACAGTTGAGTCTGTACAGGATCACAGTCACATCAATCTTTCAACTTCTTGTAATAAATTCATCAGTCAACTTTGTACAAAATGATTCAAACTGATTGAAAAGATTCTTCATTTACATTTTAAACTTCTTCCATTAAATTGTGTAAATTGTGTTGACTTGTACTTTCTGTCATGTGTTGTTTTGAATTCTGGCTCTTGTTCCAATAAAATCCACAACTATTAGTGAAATGTAAGAAACAGAAAACATTGACTCGTCTGCAGCTTTAATTGTAAAGAATCATTGTGAACAAAGTTGTGAATGGACAGTAAAATCTGATCAAATGTACTCGACACTCCACCTGAAACACTCTGACTTGTTTCATGTGTTTCTAATGATGAAACTAAAAGTTTGATGGTGTTGGTTAACACATGTAATTATGTCTGTAGTGACGTGATAAACTGCACAACATCTGTTCATTTCTGTCTGATTATTATATGAGAAGAAAACACATTTGAATGACAATCATTGTGTTTCTCTCAGTGTTTTGTGGCTGTTGAAGTCCGGCTGTATTTTCAGGACGTTTGTTGGATTTGAATCTCGGTCCGTGAAACTAAACAGCTGTGAGAAAAGTCTTTCTCTGTCTGAGCCGGTTGGCTGAAGATGTTTGGAAGTCTGAGAGCCGGATGAAATACTGAAACACTTTCAGAGATCACAAACTAAACTGTCCTGATGAAGTTTTTAAACAAGTGCTGAAGAGATTTGAGCTCATGTTTGATGCTTCTGAACGTTGATGTTCAGAGCAAAGAGTCCAAAACTTGTACAAATTGTTCCTTTTTGTTTAAATCTGACTGTTTGTGAAACGATCAGCTGACGAGTTTATAATCAGACTGAAAGATGTCGCACAGCATCACTGAAATGTTTCTCCTCTGCTAAAGTAGCTCAATATAAGAACATCAAATATTTACAATATTAATGAGGTAATAAGACAATTTTTTTTCCAACAGAACACTGTTTGAAGCCAGAGAGGTGGCAGGGTCCGCCACATATAAACACAGTGAAACAGTATAAAGTTTATTTATTTAGTTTGTTGATCAGCTGATGAAGATCTTTGTCTGCTCGTTGTTGTTTCTTCAACTAAACTACAGACTGCTCCTTTAAACTTTCTTTCCTGGCATCAGAAATCGAGTGAAGAACAAAAACTTTGACTTGATTTTAGAAAATATCTGAAACAAGTATTATTCTGTCTGATTGCAGCACAGCGAGCACAACTTAAACTCCTCTTTTTATTTTATTATTCTGACTTGTTTCAGGATAATAGACTTTTTTAAAACAGATTTTTAATATTCTTAAAGCTTAAACATGTTTTCTTTTAGAGAAGTAACAAATAATTAATAAAAGCAAAACAGAATGAGTGTAAAAGTTTGCTGAGACATGAATTGATGATGAAATGAAAGCAGGTGGCAGCACAGAATCAGTGGGACTCAGAGATCTTCTGTCCTGACGACTCTCATCAATCTGTATGTGACTCATTTGTTTAACACTCACATTCAATCATTCATTTTCTCTTCATTTCTTTTGTTCAACGCTTTAAGTTCTCACCAAATATGTTCAATGCTTCAACATGTGTGTGAATCAATAAGTCATGTAGTGATTATGGGTCGTTCCAACCAGCCAACTCACCCACAATCCAGAACTTTTCCTGCTTCTCCAGAACACTTCATGTAGAAACTTAAATGAACTGAATGTGATCGTGCAGCTGAACTCCAAATACTTTTTAACTTGTGGATTTTTCAACTTTGACTCTTTAAACTCAATTTCAGGATTTTGGTGAAATTTGAGACAAAACAACTATTTGGATTTTTACAAGTTGTCATGAATTGAACAAAAGTTTCAACACAAATGTCTTTAAAAAGAATGTGTGACATGAGCTGGCAGGTCCTGGGTCAGTCGGTGTGGAGCGACCCGTATCTACAGAACATCTAAATATCTTATTTTACTCTGTCGTTTACTGATGTTCTGAAAATAACACGTGTCATACTTTCCATACGACTTCAGTTTTTATATTTAAACACTTTCACCTGAAAAACATTCAGGACGTAAAATCAAACGTCTCTGAAGCTTTATTTAACAAGATGTGTGTCACTCACATGTTGATGTTTCTGGTTGTTTTATGTGTTTTTATAATGATGAGAAGAAAAAAAAAACCTGTGATCGTGTTCATAAACTCATCTGATGGTTTCCATGGTGACATAATAAACAGATGGATGTAAAAACAGGTTGTTTATCAGGATGTTTTATTACAAAAACTGAATATTAACAGCTGATTAGAATATAAAACAAACAAGTCTGTATTATCATGTATATATTCATTAAAATGTCTCATTTTGCTGACTTGGTGTTTTTCTACTGTTAACTTCATGTTATTTATTGTTTTCAGTGTTTCTACCGTTCTGACAACAGATGTGACACGTTTAACCAGAGTTTGATCACTTCTACTTTGAAAATATCCAAGATGGAAGAATGAAAGAGGTGGAAACCTTTTAGAAACAGGTGAGCATCATCAAAGATTGTATAGTCTGAGGGTCTTAGCAGGAAGTAGACGGAGCCGGAATGATCTCCTCTGTCAGTAGAAACACCTGGTTTCACCTTTTAGAAACAGGTGAGCATCATCAAAGATCGTCTAGAGTCTAGATGATCTTTGATGATGCTCACCTGTTTCTAAAAGGTTTCCATCTTTTCCCAGAGATGATAAAGAGCTCTGTGAGGAGCTGTTGGCTGTAACACCACTGAGACACATCGAGAGGAGAGGACATATATGCAGCAATAAAGGAGATGTTGAGACAGAGAGGTGTCGATCTGAACCAGGTGGTCTCATCACCACAGATGGAGCCCCTGCCATGGTGGGAAGAGAGAAGACGACCCTGATCTCAGAGCTCACCACCGTCTCATCCATCACACTGTTCTGTGCGCTGAAGTCATGAACAAGAGCAGCTCAAGAGTCAGACAGCAACACAGATTTCACTGTTTCTGCAAGATGAGCACAACATGGAGACGGTTGCTGTGTCGGCTGACATCACATCACACCTTCATGAGCTCAAGTTAAAGCTGCAGGACCGGAAACATTCAGTGGTTCATTGGATGAAAGCTGTCAGATGTTTCCACAGGAAGCTGCACATTCTCACAGCAGATGTTGAAGGAGAGTGAACACACTTCCCAAAGCTGCAGAACACACTCAGTCTGAGAGAGATGTTCCTCCCTGTGTTGACTTCATACACAAGCTGAGTGGAAACTTCAGTAAAAGCTTTGACAGCTTCAGCCTCGGGCAGCAGCTCCTCCTGCTGACCCACAATCCTCTCCTCATCACAGAACTTTTCACAGGAGGTGACACAGACGTTGAGGTGGGCTCATGTGGGATCTCTGCAGCTGGAGCTCATTGATCTGTGAGGAAGTGATGCATGAAGAGCATTTAGAGGCCACTGACCTGCTGCTTTCTGGCTGCTGCACACTGTTTTCATGGTCTAACCAAAGCAGCACTGCACACCTGGACCACGTTTGGACCCACTGACGGCTGTGAGTCGGCTTTTTCCACCGTCAACAACATGAAGAACGAGTCTGGTTCCAGGCTCACAGGTGAACACCTGCAGATCTGCATGAGAACGGCAGCGACTCCATTCAGCCAAGATTGAAATCAGTGGCAGGACCATCACATGCCCATTCCTCTCAGGAAGACAAGTCAAAGCAAAGAAGCAGATATTCAAAGAGAAAAGGCTGTTTGCACTTTTTATTGACTGTTTTCTGAATATGTTGACGTGTTTTCACTTGAAATGTCT
This sequence comes from Sparus aurata, assembly GCF_900880675.1. Taxonomy (NCBI): domain Eukaryota; kingdom Metazoa; phylum Chordata; class Actinopteri; order Spariformes; family Sparidae; genus Sparus; species Sparus aurata. The sequence goes on from NW_022045105.1 coordinate 152,582, forward strand.
AATTGAAGCATAAAAAAGGTTATTCTGAGCTCTGTTTTCACCTTTTATTGCTTTTATACTGAGGCCTCTATTTTCTTTAACTTGAAATAAAGGCGTTAAATTCATTCACCTGGGACGACTTTTATTTCTGGTAAAATATCTGGTTGATGACTGTACAAGTGTTGAACATTGAATGTGGGGAAGACTGTAAGACACAAGCTGGACTTTGTGAGGTTCAGACCTTTTACTGGGAGGAAATTTTAGTAACTTTAAAAGCTTTGATTGATTGATTGATTGAATCAATGAATTGAGGCATTGGAACTGGATTTGTTCAAAGAGAATCAAACTCCCCCACAGAAATGGTACATTCCGGGGGCGGGGCCACTACAGTGCACCTGATCAGCCACCTGTAGCCTATAAAGCTGAGCTGCTGCCACACAGACGGTCTTTTGTTCCTCAGTGTGACATTCGTAGTGATGTGTCTTCTGTGTCGAGTAGTCCAGGAAGATATTTGTGAAGCGCGTATCGAGGTTTGTTCGAAGCCTCACGAGCCGGCCGTACCACGTGACTGATTCAGGAACTGTTTCGTGGTTTTGGCTTTAAATTCGAAATTTAAGGGGCAACAAAATGCAATGGAGGTCCCCCGTTACCTCACATTTTGTGTAGTTGGTTTTTTCTTTGCGATCTATTCGAATGTCATTAGACTTTACGATGGAACCTGCGAGAAAAAAGATTTTCCCTGTCTGGGAACAATTTGAGCTGATCTCCCATAATAATGTATGCACATAGTAATTACTAGTGTAATATAAATGTGGCAACACAGCATATCCCTTGTTCTGATTTCTTTCTTCTCATGTCTGGTATTTTAAAAGGTGAAGTGTCTGTGTTCCAAAGAACTTGGATACAGCAACACCTCCTCTATGCTGAGGCATTATGGGGCCTTACATGGGAACAAGGAGACCAACCAAGGTGGACCAAACTCAGGTAAGCTATTTTAGGATGCAATGATGAGACAGCATACAAACATACAACTACAGCATTAATTAATATTTTAAATGTGACTAATTAATGACATCTGTAATTGAATACTGCATTTTTTTGTCATCAGGAGGGAAGACTGATGTGGATGAGGCATGGTCACCATGGTTACTGAGGATTCCCAGCCCTTCACTAATGTGGAAGACAAATGGTTCAGAAATCTTTGAACTGCTTGCCTCAGAAACTTCACATTTTTAAGTTTCCATCAGTATGAAAGTAATCTGGTGACAGTAGCGTGTATATCCACAGGCACACTGCAAACAGGAAGTTCTGATAACTAATTCAGCAAAGTTTAATTGAGCTCCTGAGATGTTCTGTGGACTACGACACTTCACCTGACTCTCCATCAGCACGGAGCTGAAAAGATGAGGACTGAATTCCTATTTAGCTGAATTTACCCTTTAATATCTGACAGCAGCTCTGGGTAGATGCAGATGAGGATCATTTTAAACTCAGAAAAATAAGAACATGAACAAAAAGGAGAAAAATTCAAGCTTTCAACCCCCCTGATGATAATTCATGGAGCACTTTCCGAATCAAATCACACATAAAAAGAAAATATAAACGAGTAAAGTGACAGAAAACAGTGAAACAGGTCAAAGACATTTATTAAAGTGTGTTTTTGTGGGGGGCGCTAGTGAGCAGCGCATGGAGTAGACGTGCTTTCAGGGGCTCTTCCCTGCCAATATGTAAAATTATTATTCTGACAGTCTCGTACATAATTCTATCAGCCTCGGGAACAACTGTACACAGTAGTGGCCTAACCAGTTAAGTTTATGCAACGACATGCCCAGGAAGTCGTCAAAAAACGTCGAGTGGCCTCCACCATCCTCTGCTTCGTCTAGCGCTAATGCTAACAATGCTAGCGCTAATGCTAACAATGCTAGCGCTAATGCTAACAATGCTAGCGCTAAGCTAGCTAGCCAGCCAGTTCATGACTCCAGCGACAGCGACACGGAGCTGTTGCCGTCAATATGGGAGAAAGTTTCCGACAAGATCCTGGGACACATGAACGGCAGGTTTGATAAACTAGAGCAAACACTTCAAGTAGTGCAGAGCTCTCAAAGGGAACTATTGGAGAAGGTTGAAACAGTGGAAGAACGAGTGCTGGACCATGAGAGCCGCATAACCTGCTTGGAGAAGGCAGTCTCTGGCCTGAAGGATGAAAACAACGCGCTCAGGCTAAAGGTGGAGGACCTCGAAGGCCGGTCGCGTCGCAACAATATCAAGATTATCGGCATTCCTGAACAGGAAGAGGGCGGTAAACCAACCGAATTCATCGAGGCATTAATCCCGAAGCTTTTTGGCAAAGACAGTTTTCAGTCACCGGTGGTTATCGACCGGGCGCACCGGACCCTGCGGCCGCCGCCCACAGCTGGAGCTAAGCGCCATCATCGCCAGGGTCCACTTCTATCGGGAGAAGGAGCTCATACTTCGCCTCCGGAGGGAACGACAACTAGAGTACAAAGGCAACAAGGTGCTAATGTTCCCGGAATACACGCCTGAGGTGATGCGGCAGCGGCGTGAGTACACCGAGGCCCAGCGGATGCTACGGGAGCTAAAGGTGGAGCACAGCCTACTTTTCCCAGCGAGGCTCCGGATAAAGCACAAGGAGCGGTTCAAGGTCTTCAGAACACCGAGTGAGGCAATGACTTTTATCAACACTGACTTAAAGAACTCATCTTAAGACTAGTGCTACACTTCTCATTCAAATAACTGTGTTCAACACACTGAGAGACTGTCATTCTGATTCTTCGGACTCAGGTCAGTTATGTTTGGCAGCGGAACTGGGCTAAGTTAGCTATCACAGCTTTAACAGCGAGTTAGGTTTGAAGGCAGGTTTCAGGCCGTGCGTGTAGCGGCCCCGAGCATGAAGGGATGTCTGTGCTTCGTTTGGGGAAGTGCTTGCGGGCGGGTAGGGGACATGTTCAGGTTCATGGGTTTGTTTGAGGGTGTTACCTCAGGTTACAATGGATGTACTTTGTGTGTCTTGTTTTATTATATTTTGTGCACGTTTGAGAGGATACCAGATTGCTTTTATTATAGGGATAATGTCAGTATCAGATAACGTAACACGTAGCAGCATAAATGATAAATTGACATTGGTCTCATGGAATGTAAAGGGATTGGGTCATGTGATTAAAAGGGGTCGCGTCTTCTCGCATCTCAAGTCATTAAAACCAGACGTAGTTTTTCTTCAGGAAACGCACATCGGTGTAAATGAGCAGCGCAGGTTGAGAGCAAATTGGATCTCACAAGTTTATCAAGCACCTTTTACCCGCAAGTCTAGGGGGGTTGCTATTCTTTTCCGAAAAGATATACCATTTAGTCTTGACTGTATGACAGCAGACCCATATGGCAGGTATTTGATGATATCTGGACACATAAACTCCCTTCCAATAACGTTGCTTAACATCTATGGTCCAAATATCGATAATCCTGATTTCTTCCGTAAAGCATTTGATTTGATACCGGACTCCACCCCGAATGTTATTATTGGAGGAGACTTTAATTGTTATCTGGACCCGGTCCTGGATAGGTTTTCTACAAAGCCACCTCCCACTATAGCTTCAGTGGGAATTCTGAATGATTTAATTAAAACAAGGAATATGGTTGAAATATGGCGCCTGCAGCATCCTACAGATAAGGAGTTTTCTTTTTATTCTCATGTCCATAAGTCTTACACTAGGATTGACTACTTTCTGACAGCTTCTGAATTACTGCCTAGTGTTACTAATTCTACGTATCATAATATTTTAATATCTGATCACAGTCCAGTTTCTCTTAACTTCAGAAATATCCTATCTAGACCAAAATACAGCTGGTGCTTCAACCCTCTTCTTCTTGAAGACCAGTCTTTCATTGAGCATATGAATGCACGTATAAACGAATTTCTTGTTACAAATGATAATGGGGAGGTTTCGGATTCTGTTTTGTGGGAGGCCTTCAAAGTAGTTACAAGGGGCCACATTATTTCATTTGAATCCACCAAGAAAAGAGAATTTAACAATCGTCTTAAGGACATTGAAAAAATGCTTCCTGTACTGGAAGAGGCTTATAAATCTTCCCTCTCATCCGCTGATTACAATAAGATCTTGAAATTGAAATATGAATATAACACCATTCTTAATAAACGTGTTGGTAGTCTTTTATTAAAAAATAAACAGAAATATTTTGAACTTGGAGATAAACCAGAGAAGCTGCTAGCTAGCCAACTTAAAGGCGAAAGGGCTAAACAGGCCATTCATAGGATAAAATCCAAACCAGGCAGACTCCTAACCAATCCGAGAGAGATAAATGCGTGCTTCAGGGACTTCTATAAGGAACTGTATTCTAGTAAAGTAAAGGCCACTGAAGCAGATTTCTGTAACTTTTTTGCTAATTTAAATGTTCCCCAATTAGATAGTGCGGCGAGAGATGACTTGGATGCCCCATTTTCTGAAACTGACCTCTTGAATGCTATTCGAGCCTTCCCCTCTGGAAAAACATCCGGCCCAGATGGCTTTGGCTGTGAATTTTATAAATCATTTCGTGACAAAATAGTTCCACTCATGCTGAGAATGGTGAAAGATTCTATGAGAAATAAGACGCTCCCCAGTTCATTATATGAGGCAAATATCTCCTTGCTTTTGAAAGGGGGAAGGGAAGCGGTGGATCCTGCAAGTTACAGACCGGTTGCTCTCTTAAATTGTGATCTGAAAATAATAACTTAAATTTTGGCTACAAAATTAGGTAGGCATATTTCCACAATTATACACCCTAATCAGACTGGATTTATCCCAGGTCGGTTTTCTTTTAGTAACGTCCGTCTGCTTTTAAATACAATATATTCAGTACATGGGGAAAATACACAGGCTGCTATTTTATCTCTTGATGCCCAGAAGGCATTCGATCAGATCGAATGGCCTTACATGCTGAAGACTCTAAAGCAATTTGGATTTGGGGAAAGTTTTATTGAATGGGTGAAAATGATTTATCTTAAACCAGTATCCTCTATTCTCACTAATTCAGATAGGTCCCAACCCTTTGAGTTACAGCGGGGTGTAAGGCAGGGCGACCCTCTTTCTCCTCTTCTCTTTGATATTACCTTGGAACCACTTGCAATAGGTATAAGGGGTCACCCAGATATTCATGGTGTAAAGTTTGGTAATGTCCAAAGCCTTGTTAATCTGTATGCTGATGATTTATTGATCTGTTTATCAGACCCAGTGGTCTCAGTTCCCAACCTCCTGAATTATATAGAATCATTTGGTAAATTGTCTGGGTACACAATTAACTGGGACAAATGTGAGTTCATGCCATTGACTAACATGTGCCCTATTTTCGTGAAATCTTTGCCATTTAAATTGGTTACTACCCATATTAATTACCTTGGCCTTAAGATTTCCAGAAACCCCAAACTCTTACTGAAATTGAATTTTTTGGATATGGTGGATAAACTAAAAGCTAATATTAAGAACTGGAAACTGCTCCCTCTCTCAATGATTGGCCGTATAAATGCCATTAAAATGGTTGCACTTCCAAGGTTCTTGTATCTTTTTCAAAACCTCCCTATTTATTTGCCCTTACATTTTTTTAAACAACTAGATTCAGTTGTCCTGTCATTTGTTTGGGCAGATAAACCCCCTCGCATTTCTAAAGCCCATCTGCAGAAGAAGGTAAAAAGCGGGGGTCTTGGTCTCCCGATTTTTAGGCATTATTACTGGGCTGCAAATGCAAGGGCTCTCATTTTCTGGCAGGGGGGTTCTCCTCATGATGACTGTTCCTCTCCGCTCTGGTTAAAAATTGAATCCATGTCTGTATCACAAACTTCGCTCCCAGCGTTGCTCTTTTCAATTGCACAGCCATCCCACAAGTTATTTGGTAACAATTTTGTTCTTAGCAATTCTTTGAAGATATTGAGTCAAATAAGAAAAGCCCTTGGATTACCAAATGTGTCATTAAATGCACCAATAGCGGGTAATCATTTGTTTAAACCAGGCTTGACGGATGGGGTGTTTCTGGACTGGAGAAAGAGAGGCCTACGTTGCATTTCTGATTTTTACATAGATAACAATTTTGCTTCTTTCCCTCTGCTCCAGGCTAGATATCACCTCCCTCAGTCACATTTTTATCGATATTTACAGGTCAGACATTTTGTAAGAGAACATGTTTCGGATTTCCCATTAAGACCACATAATTATAATTTTTATGATACATTTCTCTTACAACCAAACTCCAGGCATTTGATTTCCCGCTTTGTTACTGCTTTTGAGATGCCAGTGAGTACCAGTCATCTCAGGGATATATGGTCAAAAGAACTGGGAGTTCCACTGTCAGAGGAACTATGGGAGGAGGGCCTGTCCAGTATACAGAAGTGTTCTATAAACTCAAGATATCGCCTAATTCAATTTAAAGTCCTACATAGACTGCATTACTCCAAAACTAAACTTAATAGAATATTTGAATCAGTGTCTCCCATGTGTGATAGATGTAACAGAGCCGAAGGTTCACTCTCACATTTATTTTGGTATTGCCCAGTGCTGGACAGCTTTTGGAGCGACATATTCAATTGGTTCTCTAAGCAATATAAAATAATTATTCAACCAGACTGTAACCTTGCTATTTTTGGTTCCTCTGAAAGGACATCGACCCTCCCTTCCCACTGTAAGCAGGCTCTCAAAACAGGCATGGTAGCAGCCAAAACATTAATTTGACTTAACTGGAAATCTCCATCATCCCCTTGCTTTAAGAGGTGGCTTAACGAAATGGTTTTTGTTTCAAGGATGGAACAGATTCGCCTTAGTAGAGGGAATGCACCTAAGCATTATGAGAAAACATGGAAACCATTTTTGACCTTACTTGATGAGACCTAAATGACCAATAATATGAATCAGGCTGCTATGTGGTATTTGTAATTCATTCAGTTTCCTGTATTGTTTCTGTACTGACCAAAGCTTTGATTTTCCTCTCAGGGTAACAATGTCAGGTGTTGTATGTCCATTTTGTATGTAGGTTTTTGGTTTTTGTTTTTTTTGTTTCTTTTCTCTGTCTTTTGTTTTTTGTAAAGAATTAAAAAAGTATAAATAAAATATTCAAAAAAAAAGTATGTTTTTGTGTCTTGTGGTGCTTCTCCTCTGCTCTGCTGCCCTTTAGCTCCCTCTTGTGGTGAATCTCGTGTCCTGCGCTCTCAGTCTGACAGCTCTGACTCTTCATCCAGCCCTGAACTGATCTTATAACAAAGCTGCTTTTATATTCAACATGACTAAGAAGTAGCTCATATTACAGTAGTTACTGTTTAATGTAGGCTGGTGCAAACTGACACGTTTTACAAGGAAATAAACATCCTAATGTTTTGCATTTTAAAGCCGAATTTACAAGAAGTCACCAGTGATTAAGGATTTGTCAAAATTATATTCAAGGATATTCATTGAAAATGTGCCGTATTTAATAATGAATGGTGTCCACATCAGCTGTGAAAACATTCTGACCAACACATTCTACTCTTGATTGGAACTTCAATACCCAGAAATCCTCTGTGGTGACGTCACTAACAGTTTGAACATGTCAACCCCCAGACTCCCTTATGAAATCTCTCCATTTAGTGAGTTTTTGAGTTAGGAGACACTTTATAACCTCCTGAAACGCTGTTTGTGACTGATTCTTCATTATTTAGGCCTTCTTGTAAATTCGGCATGTGTTAGCTCGTTGTGGGTCGTGCTGCAGCCCCCTCAGTCTAACAGGAAGAGTCCCAGTCAGTCACACGCCTCTCTGGCTGTTTCCTCCTCACAGTTTACTTTTACTTTCTCTGACAGGTGTGTTGCAGATAGTTTTCTCCGTCTGAACCTCCAGTTGAAGGTAATGTAATGAATCTGACATGTTCGACTCGCTAACACAAGCTCTACTTTTCATTGTTACACCGGAAACAGCACAAAAAATGAAGCTCGGTTGTTTATTTGTCGACGAACTCGTTTAAGTTTAAACTCGGGACGACGGCGGAGAAACAACAGCCGATAAGAATATCCACCATTTTGTGCCGATACCTGCTTACTTACTGAAACACAGCCAACACAGACTGACGACAGTTTAACTACCTTGGTTAAACATCTTTGAGTATTTAGAGTTTCACTGTAGAAGCTTAACTTCTTCTCATTATTCATATTATTACTCCACGGTGTGTTACGTCATGTGACCTCAGACCTCAGCTACGTCACACAGGTGAAGCACACTCGCAACCATAAAGTAAACAAGTGTAATGTTCGTGACATAGGTCTATATTATATATATTAACAGTGTTGGGGAGTAACGAATTACATGTAACGACGTTACGTAATTTAATTACAAAATGTACGTAATTGTAATCCGTTACTTTACTGGGAGAAAATATGTAATTAAATTACAGTTGCTTTTGGAAATTTCAATGATTACAACTTAAGTTACATTTGAAAAATCGCCGCAAAAGCTCGGATTTATCAAATAGTTTTTCGCCCCCCTGGATTCATGTTTGTTTTTAGTTTTTTTCATATCAACATCCTCCTTCCAAAACTGACGCTTGTGATTGGCTCTCTCTGGTCATGTGCCATTCGACTCAACCGACAAACCGTACGGCGGCAGTCAGACTCAGCAGCAACAGTGTCGGCGGCACACAGATGTTCCTGTGCTGGAAACACGGAAAACACTTCATACAGACAGAAGCCAGGCTTCCCTGTATTACAAAGGTGGCTCTCTTTTAATCCGGCTAGATCACCATGGTAACTTATGCTTAGCTCATAACCTGGTCCCGACCAGGTTCTGTTCAGAGTTTAATCATAAAATCGGCTCTAAAAGCGCAGCTGTTTCACTATTTAACTCATTTACAGCTGGCGTGACCTTTACTTTGAAAGTCCAGTGGAGCTGGATCAGAACATTTGTACGGAGGGAGAGATCGCGCTGACCCGCTGCTGTTTACTTTCTCTCTGAGCGTCTCTACAGATGTTCAGCTGAGGGGAAACGCTGCTCAGCTGTTGATCCGACTCGCGTCAGAAGGTCATTTATTAGGCTATAGCCTGTTTACTTTTATATACAGTCAGTCACCACTGAAAGAAGTTGTGCGCTCGCAGCAGGACAGATACTTTAACTTAATGTGGCCATGAATAAATTAATTGTTTCGCCTGTTATGTGTTGCCCAAACGCAAATCTTGAGTAGTCTACTCTGTTTTCTCACATGTAAAAAGGTCTTTGTACAGAGACAACATGAGATTTGCTTGTAGTTACAGCACCTAAAAAACCCACTGTAACCTATTTTCATAGCACACCAGCCTCGCTTTCAATAAAACACACACTGGCATTTTATAATTGCGATCAGTGAAATATATGAAAACAATATAAAACACAGTTTAACACAACAGTTGTTGTTGCTCTAAAGCTTCATATTTAAAAGCAGCTCAATGTAGAGCTGTCAGAAATTAAAATCAGCCTCCTCTTGTCATATTTGCAGCAACACTGTTGCTTCAGGCTGTGATCAGGCTTTTTTGTATCGCTCATACTCTCTCCATTAAAACAACCTGCTCCTCTTGGCTGAAATCAGCCCGTTGTCGCTCCATTTAGTGAGGAAGTGAGCCTCCTTTGCAGCACAGGCCTAATGTCAGACTCATAATATATGGTTAAACCTTTGAACTGAAAGGTTTATCACACTATAGGTCTTAAAATGTGAAAATGGTTAGCAGTTGAGAGATTTCATTCAAAATTAAGAAAAGTAATCATAATGTAATCAAATGTAATTAGTTACATTACTTTGAGAAAGTAATTGAAATAGTTACACTACTATTACAACAGGGTAACTTGTAATTGTAACCAACTACATTTCCAAAGTAATCTTCCCAACACTGTATATTATATTGTATTGTTGAGCTTGTAACACATTTAGTAGTCACACATGAGGTTAAACTCAGATCGCTGCTCTTTGTATCAGAGTAAGATGACGAGCAGAATCTGTAAAAGATTCACTACATAAAAAACATGTTGGAAAACTCTTTTCTTACAAGCATTAATATTTTATTGATCACATATATATATGAATATATATAATATATTTTTACATAAACAAGAAATAATTTTTAGGCTCGATATCGAGACATTTTTCTCCCTGAACTCAAAATGAATGCAGTTAATTTATCACATGCAGGTAAAATCATGTTAGATGTAATAACAGAAGCACACTAGCAAAGTATTGGTTGTCTATTAACAACAACAACAATAATAATAATAATAATAATAATAATAATAATAATAATAATACATCAGTGTCTTTATTTTTCTTGATGTTTTTCTGACATTAAATACATTCAAATGAAATATTTATGAACAAACTCAGACAACAGTAAATATGTTAATAAATAGAAACTATTAGAGTTTTAGATGATTATTATCAACAGAGGTGGATTGAAACTTAGTACATTTACTCAAATACTGTATTTAGGCTCTAATATTTCTTTTTATGCAACTTTATATTTCTACTCCACGACATTTTAAAGGCAAATATTTGTCTGACAGACTTTAATTCATAGTTAGTTTTCAGTTTCTCCCTGCTGTCCTGCCAAGTGAAGACTCTGTGTCGTTTGGTCTTTAAGATGTCAAAAGTTGTGGAGAACACTTGACAGTTTCTTAGAGCCAAACGTTGTTTAGAATAATAATATTAGCCACAGTTTGTAGAAACTGTCAGCTGACTGTATTTGTCTTTAGTCACTGTTGGTGTGTGTGTGTGTTGCTGTGTAATCTTTGCTTCACGCCTCTTGAATTTAGTCCATTAAACCACCGATAACATTACTGACACAGACACAACATTTAAAATGCTGTTTACTGACATTTGCAGCTCAAATCAGTCAACTTGTGAGCAAAAGACATTATCAGCTGCTACAGACACTGTTTGACCAATTGTTACGACCCCCACGTGCAGCTCGTCCCCAGAGGGCCCAACATAATCACATAAACCAAAAAGTCACAATAATCAATCAATTTATTGAACCAGGAAACAGATTTAGTGTCCCAACAAAGCTTGGTGAGCCAGCAAGGGAAAATATAGAAAACAAAAGGAAGGGAAGACACCCAGGCCAACCCACAAAGGGTCGTAGGACCTGAGGCCTGTACTGCGAAGGGGGCTCAACATAGCCAGGCTTTGCGCTCATGATGCAGCTCAACAAAGCCCCAAGTCCCCAAACAGAGTTAAACGGTACTGCGACGGTGGTTATCAACTTAATTTGTCAAGTCCGGTTCTCTGCTTTGTGCTCTGCGCGTGTACACATAAAAGGGGGCGTTTGACGTCATGTTATTCTACTTCCGTGCGAAAATGGATCGATCCCGGGCCACATATTTTACTCAAGATGAGCAGATTCTTGTTATGCAGGACTATGAAGAATTCAAAGAAACCATCACGGCAAAAAGTAACACTGTCGCAGCCAACAGAGCGAGGGAGGGCTGCGGGCAGAAAACTGCTGACCGTGTAAATGCGTAAGTTAACAATGATTAATATCATGATCAATATTATATTAAGCCCTTAGTGTTTTCATTTCTGAAAGCTCAACATTGTGCAACTTTTACATATTAACCCTTATCCATTTAATAAATAAATACACTGAAGCAACAACTCTCTTTTTTCATTTTTGAATGATGTCTATATTGTTTTCACATTTTACAGATCTCAGTTATAGAATGCGCGTGTGTGTTTTATTGAAAGCGAGGCTGAGTGTGCGTAGGCTATAAATGTTCAGTGTTTTTTTTTTTTCACTGTGTCGGGATGAACAAGCAAATGTAGCTACTGTCCCTGTACAATGACAATAAAGACCTTTTTGACAGTGAAAATAGCTCAAGCCTGTAAGATTTGTGTTTGGGCGTACACTGCCCTACAACGGGTGAAACATTGATCAGTTCATCAGTTTATTCAAGCCACATCAAAGAAATAATTGACTTTACTCATTATCTGTGACAAATAAATACTAGGTTGGCCTAATTAATATTTCATATTGCATTTTATTAAGATGTGGAAGCAGCAGTCGGACATGGCAGCAAGTTAGAGCCAAATACAAAAACATCATTCAGAGTAGTATGTAGCCAAGCTGCCCCATCATTTTGTCAGTGTGTGTTCTTGCTCAGATTTTCTGCATCACCAACTGAATGTAAAAAGGTTCCCGTGGCAAAAAAGACGAAGGGCTACACAAACAGTTTGCCCGACAGTGAGCGCACAGCTTCTTCCAGTGGCATTCCTGACACTCGGCTCAATAAGTGAGCAAATGTACCGTATTCCCTCGGCTGAAAATCTATATCGCTCATAGAGAATTTCATCAGGAAATGCCAGCGGATCAGCGCGATCATGAAGAAGCCGCTCACGTCGTAGTGCTGCCAGAATGATTCTTGCTCCCAGGTCCACCGGGTTCTCAATGAATGGTGACGCCATCTCCGAATGAGTTACACAGTGAAACAGCGGCGCTTTTATAGCCGATTTTAAGCTGAAACTCTGAACATAACCTGGTCGGGACCAGGTTATGAGCTAAGCATAAGTTACTATGGTGATCTAGCCGGGTTAAAAGAGAGCCACCTTCGTAGTACAGGGAAGCCTGGCTTTAGACTCAACATACCTCGCTAAACCACTAAACTGGCTTCGCAGTACACCCCTCTGCTTACTTACTGAAACACAGCCAACACAGACTGACGACAGTTTAACTACCTTGGTTAAACATCTTTGAGTATTTAGAGTTTCACTGTAGAAGCTTAACTTCTTATCATTATTCATATTATTACTCCGCGGTATGTTACGTCATGTGACCTCAGACCTCAGCTACGTCACAAAGGTGAAGCACACTCGCAACCATAAAGTAAACAAGTGTTATGTTCGTGACATAGGTCTATATTATATATTATCTTATATTGTTGAGCTTGTAACACATTTAGTAGTCACACATGAGGTTAAACTCAGATCGCTGCTCTTTGTATCAGAGTAAGATGACGAGCAGAATCTGTAAAAGATTCACTACATAAAAAACATGTTGGACAACTCTTTTCTTACAAGCATTAATATTTTATTGATCACATATGTATGTATATATATAATATATTTTCACATAAACAAGAAATAATTTTTAGGCTCGATATCGAGACACTTTTCTCCCTGAACTTAAAATGAATGCAGTTAATTTATCACATGCAGGTAAAATCATGTTAGATGTAATAACAGAAGCACACTAGCAAAGTGTTGGTTGTCTATTAACAACAACAACAATAATAATAATAATAATAATAATAATAATAAAACATCAGTGTCTTTATTTTTCTTGATGTTTTTCTGACATTAAATACATTCAAGTGAAATATTTATGAACAAACTCAGACAACAGTAAATATGTTAATAAATAGAAACTATTAGAGTTTTAGATGATTATTATCAACAGAGGTGGATTGAAACTTTGTACATTTACTCAAATACTGTATTTAGGCTCTAATATTTCTTTTTATACAACTTTATATTTCTACTCCACGACATATTAAATCTAAATATTTGTCTGACAGACTTTAATTCATAGTTAGTTTTCAGTTTCTCCCTGCTGTCCTGCCAAGTGAAGACTCTGTGCCGTTTGGTCTTTAAGATGTCAAAAGTTGTGGAGAACACTTGACAGTTTCTTAGAGCCAAACGTTGTTTAGAATAATAATTTCATTGGTGTGTGTGTGTTGCTGTGTAATCTTTGCTTCACACCTCTTGAATTTAGTCCATTAAACCACTGATAACCACTGACCAATCAGGAGCTGCGCTGTGTAATTCTGCAGCTCATCTTAGTTTTTAACATTTTCATTTTATTTGTTGAATGTTTCAAACATTTTGTCCTTTCTCTCTTTTTCAAAGGTCACTTTATACTTCTTCTTGTGAAATAATTGTTTCATGTTCAAATTTTCATGGTTGAAATGAATAATAGTCAATTAATGTTCAGTTGATGTGCAGATGAATGATTTGTGTTTCCTCTCCAGATGAAAGTGTGTGTGAGTTGAGCAGCATGAATCAGTGTGAGGACAGAGAGGAGGGAGGCCCTCCCTCTAAAACCACTGGACCTGGACCTGGTGATGGACCTGGACCTGGACCTGAGCCCAGCTGTGTGTCCTTCAAGAGTGACTGGTCAAATCATCGTCTCATTGATTTTAAAGAACAACCAGCTCCTGCTGTAAAGAGGTGAGCTGTTAATAACATTAATATGTGACTGATTCATGTTTTAACTGTGGAGAAAGATGTTTTTTGAAACCTGATGTTTATTTTCAGCTTCGTTCTTCTTCACTTTAATGTATCTTCTCACATTAGAAAGCTGCCCAATAGAACCAGTCTTCAACTCTTCATTTCACTTTATTGAATTAGTTTGGTCCAATATTCTCTGAAGGTTTATTCCTGATGTTTTCCACTATTGTATGGACAGAAGCTTCTGTATCTGAAGACTAGGAAGTGGATTAAAATCTCTGGTGGTCTTCTTCTCTGTCCAACAGGAGACCAGCCTCTACTGGACCTGGACCTGGACCTGGACCTGAGCCCAGCTATGTGTCCTTCAAGAGTGACGAGTCAATAGGTCGTCTCATTAAGTTTTTCAGACAAAAACAAAAACCTCCTGCTGTAAAGAGGTGAGCTGTTGATAACATTAATATGTGACTGATTCATGTTTTATGTTATTTATTCAGAGAAATTTGTATAAACTTGTTTTTTCAGCATCGTTCTTCTTTAGTACATTTATATTCTCACATGTGGAACTAGTCTTCATTTCTTCAGTCCAGTTTAACATTTGTCTGATGACTGTTGAGTGTAACGTCATGATTTTATTCAGGCTAACAGATGCTAGCTGCTAACAAAGGATACTTGTGACTCCACTATATTCCTCCATTAAGTCATCATTTCCTGGTTTTCAGTCATGTGACCACAGAAGTTGAGACATGTCAGTCGTGGACATTCGTCAAAAAAATCTAAATGAAATTGTACACATGCAACACAAGTTCACTGTCCTCCCTTTGTTTGTTTTCTTGCCCTTTTTCTGTGTCTCA
The DNA here is from genome assembly GCF_900880675.1 of Sparus aurata. NCBI lineage: Eukaryota > Metazoa > Chordata > Actinopteri > Spariformes > Sparidae > Sparus > Sparus aurata. Next base: position 167,618 of record NW_022045105.1, read on the forward strand.
TGAGTTCATCACAGCAGGACGATGGTGCACAAAGTGAATAATTACTTTTAACCTCTTCATCATGTTTGACTTCATTTAGTGTGTGTTTGTGAAACGTGCAGTAAAACAGTTTGTAGTTGTTATTTTCACTTTGATTCAGTTGATCTGAGCTCAGTCTCAGTCTTTGACAGTATGTGTTAGCAGCCGACTCCTCCTGTCTTTTCTTAAAGTTTCCTCAGCTGTTAAATCAGCTGCTGTAGTTGATATGAAGTTCACAGACTTTTCAGTCAAACACCTGTTTGCAGCGAGTGTCCATGTTTCTCTGATCAGATCCACTGGGATGTTTTTAGATTGGAAGACAGGAATACTGACCTCCAGCTTGCAAAGGAACGCACCATGAAGCCAGTGTTTTCCCCTCACTGTTTGTTGGTGTGTCAGTTGTGCTCCTGTGTTTCCTGCGTGTCTCACCTGTTCTCTGGTGCTGTGTTGTACTTTTGTCTCACCTGTGTTGTTTAGTTTTACACTTGTGGATTTCTGTTTTGTTTCGACTGCTTTACCTTTTGGATTTTTCTCTGCTTGCCTTTTTGATTTTTGGGATTTCGCTTCAAGTATTAAACAGTATATGTAGCAAAAGGCCAAAGGTTGGACTCGACCTCCTCAGCTTGGCATAGATACAAGAGAGAATAGCTTTCAGCTTTCATCTCGTTCTCTGTCACGGCCTCCAGACTGTCCAGTTCCATCCCCACCACAGAGCTGGCCTTCCTGTCCAGCTTATTCAGTTTGTTTGTACCACAGCTGTTGATGACACCTCCCCATCCACCAGTGCAAACATTGAAGGACCTGAGCCTCCTCAGAAAGAACAGGCTGCTCTGTCCTTTCCTGTCGAAGGCTTCAGTGTTGTCTGACCAGTTCAGCTTGTTACTAAGTTGCATCCCAACGAAACATGGAGGTGTCAATCATCTCCACCTCCTCCCCATTTATTACAACAGGGATGTAGGGCTTCCTCCACATGACCTTCAGCTTGTGTTTGTCTCTGAGTGGACAGACACAGTGTGACTGATTCTTCGTGATTCCTCCACAGAGTCGACCAGGACAGCTCAGAGGTTCCCAGAGGTCCGTCTGTCCAGCAGCATCAGACACACCTGGACTCCATATTTATGGTCTGTACATGAACAACAACTACTTTTACATCCAGTCTGTTCACAATAATCTCCATGCTGCACTTTACAGACCAGTGGTGAATCTGTCCAACATGGATCTGATGTTAAATGTTGTCATTCACATAATATTCTGTTTCAGCTGCTGGAGGAGAACATTGTGACTTTTGTGAAGAACGAGCTGAAGAAGGTCCAGAAGGTTCTAAGTTCAGATTACCCAGAATGCTCAGAGAGTCAGAGGGAGGATGAGGAGGTGTTGGACGGTGAGGATGAAGAACAGAGGAGGAGCAGCAGAGAGGCATTTCTGAAGATCACACTTCACTTCCTGAGGAGAATGAAGCAGGAGGAGCTGGCTGACTGTCTGCAGAGCAGTAAGAGGATTTCTCTAAAGATTTAACATGATGGATCAATGAGAAGTTTACTGAAGTCTGATGGTGATGAATCTGTTTATATATACAATCTTAAGGGGGAAGGAAATTGTCATATTTTCTTTGTAATCAAGTCACTGAACTTTTTTGTTGTGTTTATTTAGAAAGTCATTCTGGAGTTTGTCAGCGTCAACTGAAATCTAACCTTCAGAAGAAGTTCCAGTGTGTGTTTGAGGGGATTGCTAAAGCAGGAAACCCAACCCTTCTGAATCAGATCTACACAGAGCTCTACATCACAGAGGGAGGGACTGCAGAGGTCAATGATGAACATGAGGTCAGACAGATTGAAACAGCATCCAGGAAACCACACAGACCAGAAACAACAATCAGACAAGAAGACATCTTTAAAGCCTCACCTGGAAGAGATGAACCAATCAGAACAGTGATGACAAAGGGAGTGGCTGGCATCGGGAAAACAGTCTTAACACAGAAGTTCACTTTGGACTGGGCTGAAGACAAAGACAACCAGGACATACAGTTCACATTTCCATTCACTTTCAGAGAGCTGAATGTGCTGAAAGAGAAAAAGTTCAGCTTGGTGGAACTTGTTCATCACTTCTTCACTGAAACCAAAGAAATCTTCAGCTTTGAAGAGTTCCAGGTTGTGTTCATCTTTGACGGTCTGGATGAGTGTCGACTTCCTCTGGACTTCCACAACACTAAAATCCTGGCTGATGCCACAAAATCCTCTTCAGTGGATGTGCTGCTGACAAACCTCATCAGGGGAAACCTGCTTCCCTCTGCTCGCCTCTGGATAACCACACGACCTGCAGCAGCCAATCAGATCCCTCCTGGGTGTGTTGACATGGTGACAGAGGTCAGAGGGTTCACTGACCCACAGAAGGAGGAGTACTTCAGGAAGAGATTCAGAGATGAGGAGCAGGCCAGCAGAATCATCTCCCACATCAAGACATCAAGAAGCCTCCACATCATGTGCCACATCCCAGTCTTCTGCTGGATCACTGCTACAGTTCTGGAGGATGTGTTGAAGACCAGAGAGGGAGGAGAGCTGCCCAAGACCCTGACTGAGATGTACATCCACTTCCTGGTGGTTCAGTCCAAAGTGAAGAACGTCAAGTACGATGGAGGAGCTGAGACAGATCCACACTGGACTCCAGAGAGCAGGAAGATGATTGAGTCTCTGGGAAAACTGGCTTTTGATCAGCTGCAGAACGGAAACCTGATCTTCTATGAATCAGACCTGACAGAGTGTGGCATCGATATCAGAGCAGCCTCAGTGTACTCAGGAGTGTTCACACAGATCTTTAAAGAGGAGAGTGGACTGTACCAAGACAAGGTGTTCTGCTTCATCCATCTGAGTGTTCAGGAGTTTCTGGCTGCTCTTCATTACCATCTGACATTCATCAACTCTGGAGTCAATCTGCTGGCAGAGGAACAAACAACAGACCGTCAATCTCCAGAGACACATTTCTACCAGAGTGCTGTAGACGAGGCCTTACAGAGTGTAAATGGACATCTGGACTTGTTCCTCCGCTTCCTCCTCGGTCTTTCACTGCAGACCAATCAGTCTCTCCTGCGAGGTCTGCAGACACAGACAGGAAGTATCACAGAGACAAATCAGGAAACAGTCGGTTACATCAAGAAGAAGTTCGAAGAGACTCTGTCTCCAGAGAGAAGCATCAATCTGTTCCACTGTCTGAATGAACTGAACGATCGTTCTCTAGTGGAGGAGATCCAACAGTACCTGAGATCAGGACGTCTCTCCACAGATAAACTGTCTCCTGCTCAGTGGTCAGCTCTGGTCTTCATCTTACTGTCATCAGAAAAAGATCTGGACGTGTTTGACCTGAAAACATACTCCGCTTCAGAGGAGGCTCTTCTGAGGCTGCTGCCAGTGGTCAAAGCCTCCAACAAAGTTCTGTAAGTGTCGAGAAGTTTCTTTAGAATGCAGTAAATGTGCTGTTATTGACCCAAATAGAAATAATTGTCTTGTTCTGTTCATCTTTATCCAGACTAAGTGGCTGTAACCTCTCAAAGAGAAGCTGTGAAGCTCTGTCCTCAGTTCTCAGTTCCCAGTCCTCTAGTCTGAGAGAACTGGACCTGAGTAACAACAACCTGCAGGATTCAGGAGTGAAGCTACTTTCTGCTGAACTGAAGAGTCCACACTGTGTCCTTGAAACTCTCGGGTCAGGATTCATTTTTTATTTCATTATTTCATGTAATTTTACAATAGGAGCAGGTCTTTTTTTGTTATTAAAGTATTTATTTATTTTCAAACATATACCTTACAACGGACAACATAAACACAGACAAAACCCAAAAGGCAGTCAAAACAGAAAACAACGGATAAGGACAACACCCCTCTGTACCACTATATAATTTGTGATTGGCTGCAAAGTGTTTCAACACATTTTCAATGTATCAGGCCCTTAATATACTCAAAGAAATAGTCCCACACTAAATGAAACTTCCCTTTGACATTATTCTTCTTGGCAATCAATAATTCATAGGATGCAGTCTCTGTCATCAGTTGGGTCCAATCTGCGAGCCCCAGCATACATGTGCTCTTCCAGTTTCTCAGTACCAGCCTTGCTGCAGTGATGAGGCCTACAGTTATTGGCGCATGTTGTCCTTTGTTGACTCCTTGTGGCAACAGTGTGCCATCTCCCAGGAGGCACAACAACTTGGCAACTTGTGTCCTAACCAATCTCCCAATTTCCAGATTTCCAGAAAGGTAATACCAAAGGACATTCCCAAAAGGCATGTAAAAATTTACCAATTTCTCCCTTACATTTCCAACATCTTTTGTCTTCTACTAAGCCCATTCTAAAAAGCTTCACGGGAGTATAGTAGTATCTATGTATAATTTTATAATGGGTAAATTTACTTCTAATATCCCTAGTGGCCCAGCCAACTTTAGAAACTATGTTATTCCATTTCTCCTTACTTATTTCACACTCTAAGACTCTCTGCCATATTAATCTAAGATTCTCAGTATTCACCTTTTGTAATTCCATTATCTCTTTGTAAAATACTGAAGCCCTATGCATTGTACTTGGCAAGTCAAAAAGACTTTGCAGCATATTAGGTTCCTCTATATTTCTATTAAGTGGGAACACACTTCGCACACTGCTCCTTAGTTGTAAATACTTCCAAAATTCACCCCTTCCTTCCAGACCAAATTGGTCTACCAGTTCCTGATACGACATAAAAACTGCATCCTTATATAAATCATCAATCACACATATACCACTCCTCTGCCAAGGATCCCAGCAGAATGAGTGCTTGCCTATCACGATACGTGCGTTATCCCAGACAGAAGAATACCCCTGCTTATATTGTGATTTCCCCATCAACCTATGCACCTCAGACCACACCCATTGAGAGTGTTTCAGAATGGGGGTTTTCCCCCCCCTCTACCACCTTAATCTGAGAGAGAGCCTGTATGGGTCCAGAGGGAGCCACCATGGCCATTTCTATCTTCATCCACTCTGGTTGAGAATCATAATTAGCCCAATGCCTCACCAACTTAGCCAGTTCAAAAGCTAAATTATACATTTCTACATTTGAGGGGGCCAAGCCCCCGTTTTCCCTTGTAGTACATAGCTTCTTAATATTAATCCTAGGTTTTTTCCCATTCCACAAATACTCTTTAATCATTTGATTATATTGTTTGTATATGCCACTAGGAATAATTACTGGCAGCATCATTGATATATAATTAAATTGTGGTGCTATCACCATCTTAATAGTGTTAATTTTACCCCACAAAGTGAGATTGATTATCTTCCATCTTTCCAAATTATTTTTTATCTCTTGAAGTAATGGCACTAGATTAACCTCCATTATATCAGATAGGTCAGCAGTCAACTTTAATCCTAAATATTTCATTCCCACCGGGATCCATCTAAATTGAAAGTCAGAAATCTCAGACCAAAAACGAGACCTAGATACAGGCATCACCTCCGATTTCTGCCACTGAATTTTATATCCAGATATTCGAGAAAATGTTTCAATCTTATTCAAGATTATAGGGATAGAATTAGCCGGGTCCGAGATAAGCAACAGAATATCGTCCGCATACAAAAACAGCTTCTGTTCTGTCCCACCACCCCACACCCCCTTAAAACCTGTATCCGCTCTTAAAGCAATAGCTAATGGTTCCAAAAATATGGTGAAGAGTAGCGGACTCAGTGGATCCCCCTGTTTCTGGCCTCTCATGAGGCCAAAAAAGGGAGATTTCAGGCCATTAGTTAGAACAGATGCCTTCGGGGACCTGTAAATAATCTTAATCCATTTTATGAAATCCCCCCCAAATCCGAACACCCTCAATGTATACAAAAGATAAGCCAGTTCTACTCTGTCATACACTTTTTCTGCGTCCAACGAGAGTGCCGCGGTGGGCGTAACAGCATCACGACTTGCCCACATAAGATGTAATAAAAGCCTAACATTATCCGATGAAGAACGTCCTTTAACAAAACCCACTTGATCTGTATGTATTATATATGGCATAAATCTTTCTATTCTTGTGGCAAGGACTTTGGTAAGAATTTTGCCATCAACATCTATTAAGCTTATAGGTCTATAGCTCCCTGGGTCCGTAGGGTCTCTATCTTTCTTCAGGATCAAGGTAATCAAAGCCTCATTAAACGTGCCTGGTAGTTGCCCCACATCAAATGAGTCTTTATACAGTTTTGTCAAAATGGGTGCCAATAAATCAATATATTTCCTATAGTATTCAACTGGTAGACCATCTAGCCCGGGAGATTTTCCTGTTTTCAGTGATGCTATCGAACCTAATCTCTCAGTTGATCCAATGTTAATGTCAAAAAACATTTTAAGATCTTCCCCTAATAAATTGGCAAAGGTTTCATCCTGAAGCAATGACACATTCATCCTCCATCTATTAGATTTAATAACGTCTGACCCCAAATTTACCCCCCATTGCACAGTAGCATGGTCTGTTAATGCAATGGGTCCAATTGAGCAGTCTACAGTTCCTTCTACCAGATCCCTGGATATCAGAAAATAGTCTATGCGGCTGTGACTTTTATGCATATTTGAATAAAATGTATATTCTCTATCTCTGGGATGTACTAACCTCCAGATATCCATCAGGCCCAAGTCGCTCATCATCAAATGTATGGCTCTTCTGTCTCTCGGCACACTATTTGTAAGAGATGTTTTGTCCAGAACCCCATCTTGTACCTGGTTATAATCGCCCGATATTATAGTGTGACCATCCACTATTTCCCCCATCATTTTATTAACCTTATGAAAAAAGGTTGGCTCTTCTTTATTTGGGGCATATATATTACATATATTAACCTTTACTCCATTTATTTTAGCCTTGACACATATTATCCTCCCTTCTTTATCCTTATGTTGTTTCAACATGACAAAATTTAGATTTTTATGTACCAGTATTGCAACCCCACACTTATTACTAGTATATGAGCTATGAAATATCTGTCCCACCCATCCTATCTTAAATTTAGCTATTTCTGTGTCCACCAGGTGTGTCTCCTGTAACAGGGCCACATCTGCTTGTTGAGATCTAAGATAGGACAGACATTTCTTCCTTTTAGCAGGGTTATGTGATCCATTAATATTCCAGGTAATAAACCTCACCAACTTAACCATATCTAAAGCCCAGTTTATACTCCAGCATATTGAATTATCCAAAACCTACACATTACAGAGTCAATCACATCACTTAATACTAACCATTTAGGGTGTTGTCCAACTGCCAGCCTTACCAAACAAAAATAAAACAGAAACAAAAAATGTGCCCCATGTTTTACACACATAACACTCAGCCACAAAACCAGGCAAACCAAAAACACATCCATGAGTGGGAAAGGAACCATCCACCTGAAAACCATAGATGCAAAAACCTTCACTCCTATCTCCTTGAAAACCTAAGGAGATGGAGAAAGAAAAAAAACAAAAACACAAAAAACAAATCTACCTCAACTAGACTGTGAGTCGTGTTCACCGACCAACCCAAAGAAACCCCCCTTCCCCACCAACCCCTTGCACCATTGATCAAAGCTACTATACTTATTACCAGTGCTTTCCGACATGTGGCATCGGGCTGTCACAGACAGCTCCCCCACAGAAATAAACAAAAACAAAAACAGTGCTGTCTTCATTTATCATTTACAATAGACACACCTAATCCTCCCCACCTAAAACATATACATTTCTATTTACTGTTCCCCACAGGTCATTAAGAACACACACTCTCCTACCATGATACTGGTCTTCCATGCTTCAACATGTCCTTCCCTTGTGTCTCAATTAAGATCAGAACCAGGTAATCTATGTCCGTCATCGGACAGCTTCACAACAGTCCGTCATCCGTTTGGCACATTTATTCTTGATCTTCTCCATCCTCCGCGTCACCGGCGCTGGAGGCTCCAATCGCCTCTTTATTCAAAAATGCCAGTGCCTTACGGTGATCGTCAAATCTCATCCTCTTCCCTTTCCAGGTGAAGCGCATTTGTGCCGGTGGTGCCACAGTAAACCGCACATCCAGAGAGTGCAACTTTTCTCTCACCTCCGAAAACTTTTTCCTCTTCTCTGCCCACTCCCGTAGCAGGTCTTGGAAAAAAGAGAGCTTGCACCCTTTCCACTCCACTCTCTGCCCTTCCCTATACCTCCGTTTCGCGGCAGCGAACACTTTCTCCTTCTCCAAGAAGCACAGGAAGCGGATAACAATAGGTCTGGGCGAGCAGTTCTCATCCATCACTGGTCCTCCAGGGACCCGATGCACTCTCTGCAGCTGTGTCTGGTCCAACGGTATGCCCAGAGCTTCAACAATGATGTTCCTCACACATATCTCCAGCTTGCCCTCTTCCAGCTTCTCTTTCAGCCCCACCAGGACCAGATTCTGGCGTCTGTCACGAAAGTTGGCATCCTGCTGGGCCGCCTCAAGTACTGAGCACTTTGTGACATTTCTCTCCACAATTTCCCGAAGGCCGACGTTCTCGTCTTCCAAATCAGATATTCTGCTTTCAGCTGCCTCCAGACGCTGTAAGACGCCATTAACATCTGTGCGGAGTCCCGCATTGTCTTTTTTCACTTGGTCAATATCAGCTTGCAGGACCAGTAGCAACTTACTGACATGCCCAAGCTCGTCCATAGCTTTTCCGAGTGAGTTTTGCATAGCAGACAGGACGCTTGTATCCATGCTTCGTTTATCACCACCGGAAACGGCCGCAGCAGTTTCTTCTTGTTTATCACCGTCCTGCATGTCCGCCATGTTGTTAGCGTTATTTCGTAGTATTCTGGGAGGCCGCTGACTCTGCCCCGCTGCCATCTACGACTTATATTTGTTACACCGTGCCAAAGGAAAGTTCTCAGTCACACCAGTCCCTTTATAGTAAACTCTATCTATCGCATTTTGAGGTATCGGGTTGTTGGGTTAGGGAGCTCCGTTCCAGGCGGCCATGTTCCTCAGCGTGCTCACGTGACCCCCCCGGAGCAGGTCTTGATCATACTCCTGATCTAATACAAGTGATTTGAGAGACCCAACATTTCCCCCATGGGCAAGCACTTGACACAGAGGTCAGAAAAAAAAGCCTTTTAACAGGCAGAAACCTCGAGCAGAACCGGACAGAAGCCCCACTACACTGCCTCTTCAAGGCAGGAATCTTGCATCCATATTCCACCTCACTGTAGGTGTGAAAGTTACAAAGGTGGAATGGAGGTACGTTTTCATTCTGCCTCTGATCCTCGAACAGAGCCACAACAGGAGTGTGATGTTCTGATAGTGTTCACAGTCTGACAACTTTTCAGATCCTTCACTCATCAAAGTAATAATACAAAACCAATGACACCCCTAATCCATATATATATATTTAAAATGTGGGTCAGTCAGTCTATTCTGCACTAATCCTGACTTGCATATCTCAGCAACCTTTGGATGGGTTGTCATGTGGATTTTGACATTCATGCTCCCCTCAGGATGAACTGTAATTACTTTAGTGATCCTCTGACTTTTCATCTGATGCCATCATCAGGACATCATTTTAATCTGTACAGTATGTTGGTTCATGACCAAATATTTACAAAACTAATGGAATTTCCATCAGCTCCAGTTATACTCTGTGTTCATTGCTGATTAGTAAATTATTGAAATCTAAGATGATGAATATAATAAATGTTAAACCCTTAAACACAGATGTGCACTGAATCATTAAGACCCTCACCTGATGTGTGATGTGTGTTGTTTTGTGTGTCTGCAGGCTGTCAGGCTGTCTGATCACAGAGGAAGGCTGTACTTCTCTGGCCTCAGCTCTGGACTCCAACCCCTCCCATCTGAGAGAGCTGGACCTGAGCTACAATCATCCAGGAGACTCAGGAGTGAAGCAGCTATCTGCTCGACTGGAGGATCCAGGCTGGAGACTGGACACTCTCAGGTATGAAGAGTCCTGCTGCAGCCACAGAAAGTCAGTAGCCCCATTCACACTGCCACGCCAATTCTCCGCCTCCGCCTCTGTGAGAATTTTTCGGAGGTAGTGAGGGGTGAAATTTCGCTCCGGTGTGACAGTTTAACTGGCGTTCATTTTAACTGGCGACAGTGCCAGGTGTGCTGGAGGTGTGGTTTGAGAATCCCATCTCGAGAGGGGTCCTTGGCCATGTCCGCTAACCAGGAAAAACATTCCGAACACCCTGCTCATCGATCCAAGTCATGTATATGTGTATTAATTTTGACGTGGCTTGAACACTACTATTCCACACGGAGATGCCGGGATCTGCGACCTACAAACCACTGTTAGATGAGCGCTACAGAGCACACAGTGACAGTGTAGGTGACTGTGTCGATGCCTGTCTGAAAAAACGCAACTGTCTATAAATCATCCGAAAGTGCATGTTGTCGGTCTTATATCTTTGTCGTGAATGTCTGTGCTCACAAACAACTCGTGGGTGGAACAGTCTGAGGCATTTGTTCACGCCGAGAGGCTCGAGAGCAGCGTAGAGACGCTGTTAGCTGTGGCGTTGAGTGCGCAGCGTCCAGGTTAACTTGTGACATCTGTTTTCATTGAGTATTTCTTTTATTCCACACTGCGTTCAAATGGTTACTTAAAGCCATCGTTCCGAGCCGTATACATCGTTATTAAGCTGAAGGCAAGTCGATGTGAAAACTGTCATACAGCCTGCAGAGTATGTTGACATTCAGCCCGAACTCAACGTGAGGTCAGTCAGCTGCAGCAAAGCATGAGACGTCCAAATCAACCTGTGATACAAACGCTGATCAGCGCATGTCGGTCCTTCACTTAGGCCTGGGCGATAAACCGGAAATTTACCGATTCCAAAATTTACGACGATAACCGACGTCATTTTGGCCATGTCGGTATATTCAGTGTCATAGGCATAACATCCACTAGGGACAGGGGACATGTTCGGTCCACTTGATTAATCTACCCCGGCGTATACCGATGTGCTTATTTTACATTGATTTGATGGCAAACTCCGCCCGCTGATGCAACACCAGCTATGCCAGGTTAGTATTCAAGTGAACCCACTCTCGCTGTGAGTCGCGGACAGTTTGTGTAATGATGCTGCGTTCAAAGGCTGCAACAGGCCACTGTCTTCGGCCGGGCCGGTCCATTGATCAAACATTTGTGTTTTGTTTTTTTATTCACTCAAAATAATGACTGTATTTCCAGCTAGAAAACTGCATCTCTCTCCTCCCTCCATTGTTGTTTGCATTTGTGTCTCTGCGTGGTCTGACACGTGAGTGTCCTCATGCTGTAAAACATGACTTCTCGCATACGTGACGTCACTCCCCGAGATGCAAGGAGAAAGCAAAAATTTATATTGTTTACTAAGGAAAATGACAAAACTAGTAACACGTTACCGGCATCACTGATTGTTTAGCTTAAGTGCAACATGGAGCATGAAGATGTAAAGAAAAAAATAGAAACAGTAGAATTAACTGAAAGTCGGAGGTGTGGACCCATTTTAAACAAGTCTTGGACCGTGATGATAACATTTGTCGGCTTTGTCGAGTGCATTAAGTGCGGCACTTGTTGCATTATTCATTAAGATTTCTGTAGTTCAAACAACTCGCAATTGTAGTCGAGAACGTCAGTTATAACAGCCCACGTATTAAACAGTTGTCAGGTTTAAATCTCGGGCTCATAATTACATTCAATGTGTCGAGCCGGGCTCAGACACAACGTGCACGGGCTCGGACACAACGTGCACGGGCTCAGGTCGGGCTTGATTCTAAGCTCTACTCGGGTCCAGCCGCGACTTTACTGAGGTTCACCCAGTGTGAGCAGCAGGAGGACGGTTAGCTCACCTCCCAGAGCTGCACTGAATCACTGGAAACTGATTTAGGGACTGTCATCAAATTACTTAGCATAAATATATTAATACAAAATAATTGCAGTTCTTTCAATATCTTCCATGTCATGTGACCCAGTGACTCCAGCAGCAGATTGTATTAGTAAACTGGACGAATGAGACACAGCTATGTTTATTGTACTTTAGTGCTTCCTCTATTTTATATGAATATTAATATGCAGAATTTTTTTTCTCAGTAGCTTCCATGTCATGTGACCCACTGACTTCTGAAACAGATTCTGTGTCTATCAAAAATATATAATGATAAAGAAGATAATGATAAAAAAAGTTCTCTAATGCTCAAGAGGTTAACATATTATTAAGCAGCAATGTCAGCTTCTCCACTATTTTGTCTCATGTCTTAGATTCTGATTCTGAAGTCCTCAAAATGTTTATTTTTTTACATCCAACCTCTTCCACCACCTGCAGTACAACCACGTAATTCAATTCGAAGAAATAAAAAAAGCGAGAAGCGAGAAGTTTAGAATTTGTTTATAAGGGACTGTATATTTTATACTTTTAAACTTGTTCAGTTGTTGTTCAAGTAATCTGTGCTTTTCAGCTGTTCAATCGTGTGCTTATCAGTTGTTCTTAACTACTAAATAAATAATATAAATCTTAACTACAATGTACTTTTACAGTCCTTTAAATTGGCATTTCTGTAAATACACAGGATTTTTTTTCCTTTTTTTAGGTGCGGGGGTTTTACTTATCGTTCATTTATCGTTATCGAGGTGAGTTGCTCAATATATCGTGATATTGATCTGAGGCCATATCGCCCAGCCCTACATTCACTCAACTAAATGAATAGAAATTTCCCACAAAGCAACATTACAGGACCAAACTAGGGATCGACCGATTATCGGTCTGGCTGATTATCGGCGCCGATATTCGGCATTTTGACGCATATCGGATCGCATTTTTTTTAAATCCGACGGCCGATAAGAGATCAATTTAAAACTGGGTTATTTTGGCTCTGATGCAGCCGAGCCTCTCTGTCTGCTGCCCCGACTCTGTCTCCAGCATTGTCCCACCCACAGCACCATCTGATTGGTTAAAGGCAGAACGGGTAACAGCCAATCAGTAGTGAAAGCTGTGCATGCACAGTGCTCACACACAGCTGAGAGGAGAAAAAGTTTAGCCACCACGTAAAACTGGATTCACAGCCCGGCTCTGTTCATGGGGGCTTGGTTCTGAAGGTAAGTTAAGGCAGCAGACTCTCCCGAAATTGTAATAAACATCCCAGTCCTCTACAACTCACAACTATTAGTAACATTACTGTGAGCCCGTTATCGTTACATAAACATAAGCGGCAGCTCTGCCGCACGCTGTCCCTCCAGACGAGCCTGTTAATCACTCGCCAATATCAATATGGAAATAGTCCGTGACAGTAGAAGTCTGTGTGAATGAGTGAGAGAGTAAAAACCTAATAAACTCAATTCAGTCCAGTTTTATTGCAGGGAAGCACGTTGAGGTGAAGGCTGATTAGCTTTTAATTAGCATAACGTTAGCCCACCGGTCCGCTTTCTCCTTCTCTGGCTGTAGACGCTCAGCAGACTGTAGAAACTCTACAACTCACGACCACTAACGTTACTGTGAGGCCCAATATGTTAGTGGCAGCTGTCTGTTCATGATAAACACTGATTATTAAAGTGAAGATGCTGCAGGCTATTAAGTGTTTTTAACGGTTTAATCACTTGAAACAAGGTTGCTGATGATATTGATAAGGAAGTAGTCAGTGATAAAAGTAAGAAGTGTGTGTGTGTGTGTGAGAGAGAGTAGAGCACGTTGAGGGGATGGCTGTGTGTGTGTGTGTGTGTGTGTGTGTATGTGTGTGTGTGTGTGTGTGTGTGTAAGCCACACGAGAAGCTGCAGAAAAGCAAAACGGCAAAGCATCGTCTGTCTGAGAGAAAACTGTAGGGCAATAATGGCTGTTTAACTACCAAGTTATTTTACTTTATCTTTTTCTGTGTTGATTGAGTTATCCTAAGCAGCAGAAAATGACATATTGTCATGTAGTGTGTCCTGAAGCTGTCTTTGGCAGTTTCTTGTAGAGAGGAGCAGGATATTGCTGTTCAAGACTTAAGACATAATGCAACTGCATCATAAAGCCTACATGAACTGCCTGGTGTTCAGGGATGAATAGTCTCTTTTGCTATTGTACTAGCTATAGTTACTGTTTTTCAAACACTTATTGCAGATGGATAGACTTAAGTCTATGTGTAAAAACACTCAAAGTTAAGTGTTGGAGTTTGTATTATTCAACATTTTGATGCCAATATTTTCCCTTTTACTGCAAATGAATATCGGCTCCAAATATCGGTTATCGGCCTCCTTGACTACTAATAATCGGTATCGGCCCTGAAAAAACCATATCGGTTTATCTCTAGACCAAACAAAAGTAACGTAGTAACTGTAACTGAGGAAAAAAATACTGCAGTTATACTTGGAGAAGCATCTGTCCTCCCGTCTGTCGTCTCTTTCGTCCTTCCGACTCTAAATCACATTTCTGCCTGAAAAGCAGCGTCTGTCACCGACAAAAAACTTTAAACTTTGAATCAGTTTCACTCTCAGCTGTTCTGGAGTTGTGTTAAGGTTCTGCTCGTGGAAATCCAATGTTTCCTGATTTTGCTGCTTAAAAATAAAAGCTTTGAAATAACTGCATAATGCAGGACTCTTATTTTGAAGGATTTATAGGAATTATTAAACGCAGGAAGATGGCGCGACAACTTTGCATGAATGGACTTTTAATTTCTCTTCTGTGGCAGCAAACAACACATGGTTTCAGTCACTAACTGAGTCTATCCACACACTTTATGTCCGACTACAGTAATAACAGCAGCACTTTACTGTGACTGCAGCAACGTGCTCGTAGCTCTGTCACATACCAGAGAGACTCACTCCCTACCACTACTTTTGTGGACTGACAGCTGTGTGCAGTGATATAGATCATTGGGGACGACGAACACTGAGATGCATCGAGAATCGTTGACAGCTGAATCGTAATGGAATCGTGAGGTGAAGATTCACACCTCTAAAATGTTTGTTACATGAAGAATGGTGTTTCACACACACCAACATCCTGTGGCTCACTCTCAGTGTGTGAGGAGAGTGGCAGAGGTGAAGAGGTTCAGGGAGAACAGGGAGAAGCAGCCTGATGGACAGATTGTGTTTCTGTGTATGAGAGTCATGTCATGTCCATGTTTGCATGCTGAAAGAGGATGTGCTGCTCTGACCCCCCTCCTCCTTTCAGGGTGGAGCCTGCTGGAGTCCGATGGTGGACACCAGGTCCGTGGAGATGTGAGTGTCTTTTTACTGTCATTCATGAAAACACTGTGACATCACTCATTCACATCTGTGATGTCATCATCACACTGATGACACATTAATAACTGCAGCTGTGTTGTGTCTTTTTCTCTCCATCAGATTCCTGTGAGCTCACAGTCGACACAAACACAGTCAACAGAAACATCAAACTGTCTGACAACAACAGGAAGATGACACGTGTGAAGGAGGATCAGTCATATCCTGATCATCCAGAGAGGTTTGGCTGGTGTCCTCAGCTGCTGTGTAGAACTGGTCTGACTGGTCGCTGTTACTGGGAGGTCGAGTGGAGAGGAAATGTTTCTATATCAGTGAGTTACAGAAGAATCAGAAGGAAAGGAGACATTAAAGACTGTGTGTTTGGATACAATGATCAGTCCTGGAGTCTGAGGTGCTTTGATAGTGGTCGTTACTCTGTCTGGCACAACAACAGACAAACAGTCCTCTCCTCCTCCTCCTCCTCCTCCTCCTCCTCCCCCTCCTCCTCCTCCTCCTCCTCCTCCTCCTCCTCCTCCTCCTCCTCCTCTGGTAGAGTAGCAGTGTATGTGGACTGTCCTGCTGGCACTCTGTCCTTCTACAGAGTCTCCTCTGACTCACTGATCCACCTCCACACCTTCAACACCACATTCACTGAACCTCTTTATCCTGGATTTGGGTTCATCTGGTCCAGTTCTGGTTCCTCAGTGAGTCTGTATGGTGTTTAGTGTGCAGAGTCTCCTCCTGTCACAGAAACATTGTCAGTGCTGAACAGTTGAGTCTGTACAGGATCACAGTCACATCAATCTTTCAGCTTCTTGTAATAAATTCATCAGTCAACTTTGTAAAAAATGATTCAAACTGATTGAAAAGATTCTTCATTTACATTTTAAACTTCTTCCATTAAATTGTGTAAATTGCGTTGACTTGTACTTTCTGTCATGTGTTGTTTTGAATTCTGGCTCTTGTTCCAATAAAATCCACAACTATTAGTGAAATGTAAGAAACAGAAAACATTGACTCGTCTGCAGCTTTAATTGTAAAGAATCATTGTGAACAAAGTTGTGAATGGACAGTAAAATCTGATCAAATGTACTCGACACTCCACCTGAAACACTCTGACTTGTTTCATGTGTTTCTAATGATGAAACTAAAAGTTTGATGGTGTTGGTTAACACATGTAATTATGTCCGTAGTGACGTGATAAACTGCACAACATCTGTTCATTTCTGTCTGATTATTATATGAGAAGAAAACACATTTTAATGACAATCATTGTGTTTCTCTCAGTGTTTTGTGGCTGTTGAAGTCCGGCTGTATTTTCAGGACGTTTGTTGGATTTGAATCTCGTCTGTGAAACTAAACAGCTGTGAGAAAAGTCTTTCTCTGTCTGACCCGGTTGGCTGAAGATGTTTGGAAGTCTGAGAGCCGGATGAAATACTGAAACACTTTCAGAGATCACAAACTAAACTGTCCTGATGACGTTTTTAAACAAGTGCTGAAGAGATTTGAGCTCATGTTTGATGCTTCTGAACGTTGATGTTCAGAGCAAAGAGTCCAAAACTTGTACAAATTGTTCCTTTCTGTTTAAATCTGACTGTTTGTGAAACGATCAGCTGACGAGTTTATAATCAGACTGAAAGATGTCGCACAGCATCACTGAAATGTTTCTCCTCTGATAAAGTAGCTCAATATAAGAACATCAAATATTTACAATATTAATGAGGTAATAAGACAATTTTTTTTCCAACAGAACACTGTTTGAAGCTAGAGAGGTGGCAGGGTCCGCCACATATAAACACAGTGAAACAGTATAAAGTTTGTTTCTTTAGTTTATTGATCAGCTGATGAAGATCTTTGTCTGCTCGTTGTTGTTTCTTCCACTAAACTACAGACTGCTCCTTTAAACTTTCTTTCCTGGCATCAGAAATCGAGTGAAGAACAAAAACTTTGACTTGATTTTAGAAAATATCTGAAACAAGTATTATTCTGTCTGATTGCAGCACAGCGAGCACAACTTTAACTCCTCTTTTTATTTCATTATTCTGACTTGTTTCAGGATAAAAGACGTTTTTTTAAAACAGATTTTTAATATTCTTAAAGCTTAAACATGTTTTCTTTTAGAGAAGGAACAAATAAAAAATAAAAGCAAAACAGAATGAGTGTAAAAGTTTGCTGAGACATGAATTGAAGATGAAATGAAAGCAGGTGGCAGCACAGAATCAGTGGGACTCAGAGATCTTCTGTCCTGACGACTCTCATCAATCTGTATGTGACTCATTTGTTTAACACTCACATTCAATCATTCATTTTCTCTTCAGTTCTTTTGTTAAACGCTTTAAGTTCTCACCAAATATGTTCAATGCTTCAATATGTGTGTGAATCAATAAGTCATGTAGTGATTATGGGTCGTTCCAACCAGCCAACTCACCCACAATCCAGAACTTTTCCTGCTTCTCCAGAACACTTCATGTAGAAACTTAAATTAACTGAATGTGATCGTGCAGCTGAACTCCAAATACTTTTTAACTTGTGGATTTTTCAACTTGGACTCTCTAAACTCAATTTCAGGATTTTTGTGAATTTGAGACAAAACAACTATTTGGATTTTACAAGTTGTCATGAATTGAACAAAAGTTTCAACACAAAAGTCTTTAAAAAGAATGTGTGACATGAGCTGGCAGGTCCTGGGTCAGTCGGTGTGGAGCGACCCGTATCTACAGAACATCTAAATATCTTATTTTACTCTGTCCTTTACTGATGTTCTGAAAATAACACGTGTCAACTTCAGTTTTTATATTTAAACACTTTCACCTGAAAAACATTCAGGACGTAAAATCAAACGTCTCTGAAGCTTTATTTAACAAGATGTGTGTCACTCACATGTTGATGTTTCTGGTTGTTTTATGTGTTTTTATCATGATGAGAAGAAAAAAAAAAAACCTGTGATCGTGTTCATGAACTCATCTGATGGTTTCCATGGTGACATAATAAACAGGTGGATGTAAAAACAGGTTGTTTATCAGGATGTTTTATTACAGAAACAGAATATTAACAGCTGATTAGAATACAAAACAAACAAACAAGTCTGTATTATTATGTATATATTCATTAAACTGTCTCATTGTGCTGAAGTGGTGTTTTTCTACTGTTAACTTCATGTTATTTATTGTTTGAAGTGTTTTTTACCGTTCTGACAACAGATGTGACATGTTTAACCAGAGTTTGATCACTTTTACTTTGAAAATACTCAGGATAGAAGAATGAAAGAGGTGGAAACCTTTTAGAAACAGGTGAGCATCATCAAAGATTGTATAGTCTGAGGGTCTCAGCAGGAAGTAGACGGAGCCGGAATGATCTCCTCTGTCAGTAGAAACACCTGGTTTCACCTTTTGGAAACAGGTGAGCATCATCAAAGATCATCAGATGATCTTTGATGATGCTCACCTGTTTCTAAAATGTTTCCATCTTTTCCCAGAGATGATAAAGAGCTCTGTGAGGAGCTGTTGTCTGTAACACCACTGAGACACATCGAGAGGAGAGGACATATATGCAGCAATAAAGGAGATGTTGAGACAGAGAGGTGTCGATCTGAACCAGGTGGTCTCATCACCACAGATGGAGCCCCTGCCATGGTGGGAAGAGAGAAGACGACCCTGATCTCAGAGCTCACCACCGTCTCATCCATCACACTGTTCTGTGTGCTGAAGTCATGAACAAGAGCAGCTCAAGAGTCAGACAGCAACACAGATTTCACTGTTTCTGCAAGATGAGCACAACATGGAGACGGTTGCTGTGTCGGCTGACATCACATCACACCTTCATGAGCTCAAGTTAAAGCTGCAGGACCGGAACATTCAGTGGTTCATTGGATGAAAGCTGTCAGATGTTTCCACAGGAAGCTGCACATTTTCACAGCAGATGTTGAAGGAGAGTGAACACACTTCCCAAAGCTGCAGAACACACTCAGTCTGAGAGAGATGTTCCTCCCTGTGTTGACTTCATACACAAGCTGAGTGGAAACTTCAGTAAAAGCTTTGACAGCTTCAGCCTCGGGCAGCAGCTCCTCCTGCTGACCCACAATCCTCTCCTCATCACAGAACTTTTCACAGGAGGTGACACAGACGTTGAGGTGGGCTCATGTGGGATCTCTGCAGCTGGAGCTCATTGATCTGTGAGGAAGTGATGCATGAAGAGCATTTAGAGGCCACTGACCTGCTGCTTTCTGGCTGCTGCACACTGTTTTCATGGTCTAACCAAAGCAGCGCTGCACACCTGGACCACGTTTGGACCCACTGACGGCTGTGAGTCGGCTTTTTCCACCGTCAACAATATGAAGAACAAGTCTGGTTCCAGGCTCACAGGTGAACACCTACAGATCTGCATGAGATCGGCAGCGACTCCATTCAGCCAAGATTGAAATCAGTGGCAGGACCATCACATGCCCATTCCTCTCAGGAAGACAAGTCAAAGAAAAGAAGCAGATATTCAAAGAGAAAAGGCTGTTTGCACTTTTTATTGACTGTTTTCTGAATATGTTGACGTGTTTTCACTTGAAATGTCTAATTGAAGCATAAAAAAGGTTATTCTGAGCTCTGTTTTCACCTTTTATAGCTTTTATACTGAGGCTTCTGTTTTCTTTAACTTGAAATAAAGGCCTTAAATTAATTCTCCTGGGACGACTTCTATTTCTGGTAAAATATCTGGTTAATGACTGTACAAGTGTTGAACATTGAATGTGGGGAAGACTGTAAGACACAAGCTGGACTTTGTGAGGTTCGAACCTTTTACTGGGAGGAAATTTTTGTAACTTTAAAATCTTTGATTGATTGATTGAATCAATGAATTGAGGCATTGGAACTGGATTTGTTCAAAGAGAATCAGACTCCCCCACAGAAATGGTACATTCCGGGGGCGGGGCCACTGCAGTGCACCTGATCAGCCACCTGTAGCCTATAAAGCTGAGCTGCTGCCACACAGACGGTCTTTTGTTCCTCAGTGTGACATTCGTAGTGATGTGTCTTCTGTGTCGAGTAGTCCAGGAAGATATTTGTGAAGCGCGTATCGAGGTTTGTTCGAAGCCTCACGAGCCGGCCGTACCACGTGACTGATTCAGGAACTGTTTTGTGGTTTTGGCGTTCAATTCGAAATTTAAGGGGCAACAAAATGCAATGGAGGTCCCCCGTTACCTCACATTTTGTGTAGTTTCTGTTTTTTCTTTGTGATCTATTCGAGTGTCATTTGACTTTACGATGGAACCTGCGAGAAAGAAAAGATTTTCCCTGTCTGGGAACAATTTGAGCTGATCTCCCATAATAATGTATACACATAGTAATTACTAGTGTGACATAAATGTGGCAACACAGCATATCCCTTGTTCTGATTTCTTTCTTCTCATGTCTGGTATTTTAAAAGGTGAAGTGTCTGTGTTCCAGAGAACTTGGATACAACAACACCTCCTCTATGCTGAGGCATTATAGGGCCTTACATGGGAACAAGGAGACCAACCAAGGTGGACCAAGCTCAGGTAAGACATTTTAGGATGCAATGATAAGACAGCATACAAACATACAACTACAACATTAATCTATCTTTTAAATGTGACTAATGGCAACTGTAATTGAATACTGCATTTTTTTGTCATCAGGAGGGAAGACTGATGTGGATGAGGCATGGTCACCATGGTTACTGAGGATTCCCAGCCCTTCACTAATGTGGAAGACAAATGGTTCAGAAAGCTTGTGAAATCTTTGAACTCTCCCCATGTTCTCCCCACAAGGCAGGTGCTTATGTGAGCACATGAAGCATTTTTCCCCATTTCCAAATATTTGCCATTACAAGAATGTTCTCTTTTCTTTAGACCTTGAAAGCTGTGGTGGAGGACAGATATAAGGAATCCAGGGACAAAGCCAAAGTCCTTGTGTCCCAGGCATCTGCAGTCAGCCTGACTTCAGATTTGTGGACCTCAGTTAATACTGATGCGTATCTGGCTGTGATTTGCTATTTTGTAGATGCAAGCACCTCATTACAATCCATTGTTTTGGGGGTGCTGCATTTCCCTGAGGCCCACACTGTCGAGGATCTGGCTAGGATGAAAGCAGCACCTTTGTCAGAGTGGAGAATCACCCACAAAGTCACGTGCCTCGTGACTGATGGTGCAGCAAATAGGGGTGCTTGTGCCAAGGAGCTCTGTTTGCATCACACAGTTTGTGTGGCACATATGTTAAATCTATTGATTAAAAAGGCTCTTGGACAAAACACTGTGCTGTCTGACATCAGGGTAAAAGCAAGAAAGATGGTGGGCTATTTCAAGAGCAGCACCACTGCAAAGGTGAGTTCCTTTATTTCATTGCAATATTCTAAATCACTGTTTTCTTTAAGTTGCTGCTGCAGTAGTGACACTTGAATTAATCACTTTTTGTTGGCAAATTTTATAGGAGAGGCTGACAAAGGTTCAGGAGCAAATGGGACGACCTTCTCTAAAGCTCATTCAAGAGGTGGAAACACGTTGGAACACATTTCCTCCAGCGGGTTCACAAACTAAGGGAACCTGTAGGAGCGGCTCTGGCAGGTCTGGTGGAAACTGACACGTTTTACAAATAAACATCCTGATGTTTTGCATTTTAAAGCCGAATTTACAAGAAGTCACCAATGATTAAGGATTTGTCGTAGCTGTTTCACAAAGTCTATAAAGTTTCTTCTCACTCAACAACTCTTATATGTGCCGTATTTAATAATGAATCATGTCCACATCAGCTGTGAAAACATTCTGCCAAGACTTCTGATGTGATCTTTACTTTTCTTTACTTCCACACTGAATATTCAGCATTATTTCACATCAGTAACAGTTTGGCTGTGGAAGAAGAAACGCCTTGTTTCAGCTCAGTGTCTTCTCTTTGTCTCACAGGACACTCAAAGATCAACGACCAACACATTCTACTCTTGATTGGAACTTCAATACCCAGAAATCCTCTGTGGTGACCACACCAACAGTGTGAACATGTCAACCCCCAGACTCCCTGATGAAATGTCTCCATTTAGTGAGTTTTTGAGTTAGGAGACACTTTATAACCTCCTGAAACACTTTTTGTGACGGATTCTTCATTATCTGGGCTTTCTTGTAAATTCGGCATGTGTTCGGCTCCTTGTGGGTCGTGTTGCAGCTAGTGTTGTGACGTTCACTAACGAACCGATTCTATTGAACTGCTCGTTAACATGAACGATGGGAACCGAGTCGCAGCTGGGAACCGTTCTTTTTTCTTTCTTTTTTTTTTTTATATCACTGTGTGCTCCTCCTTTGCTCCTCCCCTGAGTGGGACAGAGAAGTTACATGGGGAGGAGCGCAGCCCAGCTGCACAGTGCTTAATAGATATGCAAATGTAGCATGATGCCATCTGAGTTGTGCACGCTGCCTTTGCATAAAAAGACAAACAAAAAAAATAGAAACACGTCACTGGCCTGCCTCGGAGAGTGCATTGCAGAGTTTATATTAGTAGTAATAGTGGGCTTTATGTTCATATTTTCCTCTTATTTATTCTAGTTTTATCTATTTTTCTAATTATTGAAATATTTTTTGTAATTGAAGTACCATGTTGCAAGTTGTTTTCTAACTTTTTCGAACAAAAATAATAACTGTA
Organism: Sparus aurata; assembly: GCF_900880675.1. Taxonomy (NCBI): domain Eukaryota; kingdom Metazoa; phylum Chordata; class Actinopteri; order Spariformes; family Sparidae; genus Sparus; species Sparus aurata. Next base: position 190,442 of record NW_022045105.1, read on the forward strand.
TAGAATTTGCACTGATGCTCAGGTATAGGCTGCTACTCACCCAAGGACAGTTCAGGAGTCCTCCTCAGGGTTTCACTTTTTTTTTTTTTTTTTTTTTTACAACGCAGCAAAATGCACCCCAGGACAGTCCACCAGTATATGCAGATTTTATATTTATAGTAATAGTGGGCTGTATGTAAATATTTTCCTCTTATTTGTTGTAGTTTTATCTATTTTTCTAATAGGCCTACTTGAAGTATTTTGTTGTAAAATGCTTTTTTGTTTTTCTATCAAAATATTCTTGTGTGAAATGTTTAATCTTATAATAAGCCTTTGTTAAAGTAGTGTAAAATTGTGTGGAAATGTTTGCACTAAAAGCTGTTTTGCACGATTCATTGTAGCCTGCTTTGTTTTTTAATGTTTATTTGTAAGTGTTAAGGTCACAGTGTTGCATGAATAACAAGTCATGGTAGCTTTACACACATACAAACAATTTGTACAAAGGGTAAATCCAAAATAGTGATGTCACTGTCAAAGCAGAGTGATATGGCGCAACCTTGTGGAATATTTACAATGAATCCAGATCAGACTTTGAAATCTAGTCCACACATGTCAAATGAGGTTATAATCAATATTTAAGAATAATTCAAACTCAGATATTGGTGGGATATATAATTTTGTATTATTTTGTTACAAATCTCACCCCATCATACCTCCCGGTGATTATTTCCAAAATAAAATGAGTTACCACCAGGCACGCCTCTCTGGCTGTTTCCTCCTCACAGTTTACTTTCACTTTCTCTGACAAGTGTGTTGCAGATAGTTTTCTCCGTCTGAACCTCCAGCTGAAGGTAATGTAATGAATCTGACATGTTTGACTCGCTAACACAAGCTCTACTTTTCATTGTTACACCGGAAACAGCACAAAAAGTGAAGCTCGTTGTTTATTTCTCGACGAACTCGTTTAAGTTTAAACTCGGGACGACGGAGGAGAAACAACAGCCGATAAGAATATCCGCCATTATGTGCCGATACCTGCTTACTTACTGAAACACAGCCAACACAGACTGACGACAGTTTAACTACCTTGGTTAAGCATCTTTGAGTATTTAGAGTTTCACTGTAGAAGCTTAACTTCTTATCATTATTCATATTATTACTCCACGGTGTGTTACGTCATGTGACCTCAGACCTCAGTTACGTCACACAGGTGAAGCACACTCGCAACCATAAAGTAAACAAGTGTAATGTTCGTGACATAGGTGTATATTATATATTATATATCAGAGGAGGCTCGTCCATAGAGGCAGAGGAGGTTGGTCCTCCTCTATTTTTGAGAGGCAAGAGGAAGATCCATTTTTTTTTTAAGAAAGAGTAACTGGTTGAAATAAATCATTACCAAATCTCAGTATCATTTATAAAATATTATATATATATATATTATATAATAAAAAAAGTTTCTTCTTTGGAAGAAAATCCATTTAAAACGGTTGAACAGTGACAGCTGCAGACGGAGGAGACAGAGCAGTCTGTGAGAGGAGCAGGGAGCAGGAAGGTGGGGGCTAGAGGAGGACGGAGGGCTGCTGTCCTCCGTGGGAGGGATCTCCTTCCATTCACTCAATGCATTCAGGATTTTTTCATGCTGATCTATGATTGGCTAAGACACGTAAAATGACGCGCTAAGGGAGGACGTCCTCCCTTACCAATCAGCAACCAGAATACAAGATTGACAGCAGGTTGGTCCAATAACAGTTCCCAAATTTCATTCTCACGTTTATACAGCCGTAAACAAAAGTACTTCTATGTACCGTATTGACCCGAATATAGTACGAGTTAGCTTTTTTTTCGATTAAAATTATGTGAAAAAGGGGGGTCGTCTTATAATCGGGGTCTAACCGTTGACACATGCTGATAGTTGTCTGGGTCGCTACGCGACCGCAACGGCAGAGGGCGCCATCTTATTGTAGAGACGTCACTGACACTGTGGCTGCGGTTATCTGTCAATCACAGCGGAGAAGACTTGACAGGAGATGAAAAATGGAGAGACGCGGTGATTTTACGGAGCAAAGTGGATCAAGTGTGGCAAGTTAACAGACATCTGAGGCGGAGCTATGATGCTGATTTTAAGATAATGAGATCAATGCAGCGGAGGTGCCAAACAACTGTCAGCCAGCCAAGAAATATGGAGTTACGGAGTGTAACGTCCAAAGATGGTGGGTCCAAAAAGATCGTCCTAAAACGCTAACAGTAAGAGAAAAGCTTATCGTGGTCCTCTAAGCGGCCGCTTCCAAGAGATTGACAGGAAGGTGTGTGAGTTTGTTACTGAGAAACACAATTTGGATATCAGAGTCTTTTTCTGAAGATTAGTCTTGAAAAGAGGGGTCGTCTTATTATCAGGGTCGTCCTATATTCGGGTCAATATGGTATATTACAGCTTTCACTGCCCGCCATGCTCGGACAAGAAATATGGAGTTTTCAGCGATATTGGAATCGGTTTCAAAGGAAATATAAGCACATTTCTGATAGAAAAAAAACTGTTGGGAGAAATCAGAGCGAAGCAGTCAGAAACATAATTCATAGTTTTCGTTTCGTTCGTCCTGCTGGAGGAAATAACGTTAGCGGCACGACCGGGCGATTGTGATGAGTGATGAGTGTGATGTCCTGTGCTGTCCTGAAGTGTGTACATTGATTGTTGTGGTAGCACAGTGAGTAAAGCAGGTGACTGGGGATCAAATTCCGGAAGGGGTATACAGTGGTATTTTTTTTGTCTTGTATATTAGCCATTTAATAAAATGTTTTTTAAAGAATTCTTATAAGTCATTGTTTTATTGCTTAGTTTTCATTAAATATAAGAAAGTAGGGATAAGTAGTTGACTTGTATAAAATAACATGACACCGTGGACTGGTTTTCCTCCTGTCCTCAATTTTTTCAGTCACCAGCCGCCACTGTTATATATATTATATTGTTTAGCTTGTAACATATTTAGTAGTCACACATGAGGTTAAACTCAGATCGCTGCTCTTTGTATCAGAGTAAGATGACGAGCAGAATCTGTAAAAGTTTCACTACATAAAAAACATGTTGGAAAACTCTTTTCTTACAAGCATTAATATTTTATTGATCACATATGTATGAATATATGTAATATATTTTCACATTAACAAGAAATAATTTTTAGGCTCGATATCGAGACATTTTTCTCCCTGAACTCAAAATGAATGCAGTTAATTTATCACATGCAGGTAAAATCATGTTAGATGTAATAACAGAAGCACACTAGCAAAGTATTGGTTGTCTATTAACAACAACAACAATAATAATAATAATAATAAAACATCAGTGTCTTTATTTTTCTTGATGTTTTTCTGACATTAAATACATTCAAATGAAATATTTATGAACAAACTCAGACAACAGTAAATATGTTAATAAATAGAAACTATTAGAGTATTAAATGATTATTATTAACAGAGGTGGATTGAAACTTAGTACATTTACTCAAATACTGTATTTAGGCTCTGATATTTCTTTTTATGCAACTTTATACTTCTACTCCACGACATTTTAAAGGCAAATATTTGTCTGACAGACTGTAATTGATAGTGTCTGTCTCTGTGTCGTTTGGTCTTTAAGATGTCAAAAGTTGTGGAGAACACTTGACAGTTTCTTAGAGCCAAACGTTGTTTAGAATAATAATTTCATTGGTGTGTGTGTGTTGCTGTGTAATCTTTGCTTCACACCTCTTGAATTTAGTCCATTAAACCACTGATAACCACTGACCAATCAGGAGCTGCGCTGTGTGATTCTGCAGCTCATCTTAGTTTTTAACATTTTCATTTTATTTGTTGACTGTGTCAAACATTTTGTCCTTTCTCTGTTTTTCAAAGGTCACTTTATACTTCTTGTTGTGAAATAATTGTTTTATGTTCAAATTTTCATGGTTGAAATGAATAATAGTCAATTAATGTTCAGTTGATGTGCAGATGAATGATTTGTGTTTCCTCTCCAGATGAAAGTGTGTGTGAGTTGAGCAGCATGAATCAGTGTGAGGACAGAGAGGAGGGAGGCCCTCCCTCTAAAACCACTGGACCTGGACCTGGACCTGGACCTGGACCTGAACCTGGACCTGGACCTGGACCTGAACCTGGACCTGGACCTGGACCTGGACCTGGACCTGGTGCTGGTCCTGGTCCTGAACCTGAGCCCAGCTGTGTGTCCTTCAAAAGTGACCAGTCAAATGATCGTGAAATTCTTTTTAAAGGACAACCAGCTCCTGCTGTAAAGAGGTGAGCTGTTAATAACATTAATATGTGACTGATTCATGTTTTAACTGTGGAGAAAGATGTTTTTTGAAACCTGATGTTTATTTTCAGCTTTGTTCTTCTTCACTTAAATTTATCTTCTCACTTTAGAAAGCTGCCCAATAGAACCAGTCTTCAACTCTTCATTTCACTTTATTGAATTAGTTTGTCCAATATTCTCTGAAGATTTATTCCTGATGTTTTCCACTATTTTATGGACAGAAGCTTCTGTGTCTGAAGACTAGAAAGTGAATTAACATCTCTGGTGGTCTTCTTCTGTGTCCAACAGGAGAGCAGCCTCTACTGGACCTGGACCTGGACCTGAACCTGAGCCCAGCTGTGTTTCCTTCAAGAGTGACCGGTCAAAGGAGATTATTATGGTTTTCAAACAAGAACATTCCTCAGACAGACAGTAAGTTGTTGTCATGTTGCTCTCTGTTGATGTTTGTCCTCATTAAATCCAGTCTGACCAGTTGTCCTGATGGTCTTCATGTTCTCAGAGTGATGATGGAGGTCAGAGCAGGATTAGTATTAAAGGACAGGTTCACATTTCTTCATGTCCGTCCCTAAACAGCTCTGACAGGACAGTGTTCCTCCTGTGGACAAACAGCAGTGACTCACCTCCTGCTGAAATCTGACCCTGCTGCTGAGGAGAGGAAGGGCTGTGTGTTATATCTGACGTTACAAGGGCTGAAACCTATATCAAGATTAAAAAATATAAACAGTTATATATAAAATATATAAAAACAAATAATTTATTTTCTGATCTCTAAAATATAGTTCAAACACTTGAGACAAAGATATGAACTGAAGACAGAACATCTTACTGTTTTACAATATTTCTTAAATCTGCAAAAAATGATAAAGTTAATAAAAATAAAAAATATATCTCTATGTTTTTTTTTACTGCAAGTCATGTGTACATGAATATAGCTTGTATTCAGTGTTGTGGTAATTAATTAGAGAGTACTCTAATTACTTTTTTCGTGTAACGTGACACGTTAGTTTCGTGCGTAAAGCAATCAGTAACTTCGTTATTTTTTAAAAAAGTAATCCGAAAGGAAAGAAAGGAAAATCCCGACTGCAGCCTGCTTTTTGTCCGACAGTACTGTGCCACCTGCGGATGTGTCAGCGGAGGCGTCTGTGCCCTGCTGATGACCGACGTTACCTGTGTGTGTGTGTGTGTGTGTGTGTGTGTGTGTGTGTGTGTGTGTGTGTGTGTGTGTGTGTGTGTGAGTGTTTTTCAAACCCCCGGCCAGATGGCAGAGAGAACAGCTTTTGCATCGTGGAAGTACGCACATTATTTTCAATTCGCCAGCGAAAAGGACAAGAACAACATAACGGTAAAATGCACACTCTGCGTTGGTGAAAAGCTTCTGTTGACCGCAAGAAATTCCACTTCAAATTTTAAAAAACAACAGAAAAGGCTAGATGACTTACGTAATTCATCATTGTCACGACTTCTCGGTGCATTTAAAGGAGGCTGTGTGTGTGTCAGTTAAGTTGCAGCATGTGCGAGGCGCTGCAAACGGCGTTTAATTTTTGGTAACGCATGAGTACTCTAACGCGTTTACTCTAACTTTTATTCATAGGTAACGCTGTAACGTAACTGATTACTTTTAATTGATGGTAACGTTGTAACCTAATTACCTACTTTCCAAAGTAACTATACCCAACGCTGCTTATATTTACAAATGATTATTTCGTTATTATCTTTATATTTAGGACGTTGTGTCGTTATTCACCCAAAACAAATCCAATAAATGATTTTAAGGTCACAAATCAGACAAATTAAATATCAAAATCAAGTTTGTACAAAAACAAACCAGTATCTTAGTTTTTGGTGTCATATTCAAATTTCTTGCAGAAATAATATAAATGAAAAAGAAAATGCATAATGAATCATTTTTTCGTTCTCCAATGTTGGAATCTTAATTGAACACAAGTTTATTGAAACTCTGCACCAATTTGCACTGGACAGTTAGCATCCAGCTAGCTTGTGTTAGCTGTGTGTTGCTGTCCACAGTATTAAACGAGTCAATAAGAGCTGGAGGGACTAAACCAGACAAGCTGCTGAACCAACCCAGTAAACTGACTGACTGTTGATTCACAGTGGGATCAGCAGTACGACACTTTGATGTCAGAGGAAACCATCTGATTCAATGATGTCATCAACACTTTAACTCAAAGGACCTTCAGCTTGTGTTTGTCTCTGAGTGGACAGACACAATGTGACTGATTCTTCATGATTCCTCCACAGAGTCGACCAGGAGAGCTCAGAGGTTCCCAGAGGTCCGTCTGTCCAGCAGCATCAGACACACCTGGACTCCATATTTATGGTCTGTACATGAACAACAACTACTTTTACATCCAGTCTGTTCATAATAATCTCCATGCTGCACTTTACAGACCAGTGGTGAATCTGTCCAACATGGATCTGATGTTAAATGTTGTCATTCATATAATATTCTGTTTCAGCTGCTGGAGGAGAACATTGTCACTTTTGTGAAGAACGAGCTGAAGAAGGTCCAGATGGTTCTGAGTTCAGATTACCCAGAATGCTCAGAGAATCAGAGAGAGGATGAGGAGGTGTTGGATGGTGAGGATGAAGAGCAGAGGAGGAGCAGCAGAGAGGCATTTCTGAAGATCACACTTCACTTCCTGAGGAGAATGAAGCAGGAGGAGCTGGCTGACTGTCTGCAGAGCAGTAAGAGGATTTCTCTAAAGATTTAACATGTTGGATCAATGAGACGTTTACTAAAGACTGATGATGAATCTGTTCATATATAAAATCTTTACAGGAGGGAAATTGACATATTTTCTTCATAACTCATCAATAACTCATTTAACTTTTTGATGTGTTTATTTAGAAAGTCATTCTGGAGTTTGTCAGCGTAAACTTAAATCTAACCTTCAGAAGAAGTTCCAGTGTGTGTTTGAGGGGATCGCTAAAGCAGGAAACCCAACCCTTCTGAATCAGATCTACACAGAGCTCTACATCACAGAGGGAGGGACTGCAGAGGTCAATGATGAACATGAGGTCAGACAGATTGAAACAGCATCCAGGAAACCACACAGACCAGAAACAACAGTCAGACGAGAAGACATCTTTAAAGCCTCACCTGGAAGAGATGAACCAATCAGAACAGTGATGACAAAGGGAGTGGCTGGCATCGGGAAAACAGTCTTAACACAGAAGTTCACTCTGGACTGGGCTGAAGACAAAGCCAACCAGGACATACAGTTCACATTTCCATTCACTTTCAGAGAGCTGAATGTGCTGAAAGAGAAAAAGTTCAGCTTGGTGGAACTTGTTCATCACTTCTTCACTGAAACCAAAGAAATCTGCAGCTTTGAAGAGTTCCAGGTTGTGTTCATCTTTGACGGTCTGGATGAGTGTCGACTTCCTCTGGACTTCCACAGCACTGAGATCCTGACTGATGTTAGAGAGTCCACCTCAGTGGATGTGCTGCTGACAAACCTCATCAGGGGGAAACTGCTTCCCTCTGCTCGCCTCTGGATAACCACACGACCTGCAGCAGCCAATCAGATCCCTCCTGAGTGTGTTGACATGGTGACAGAGGTCAGAGGGTTCACTGACCCACAGAAGGAGGAGTACTTCAGGAAGAGATTCAGAGAAGAGGAGCAGGCCAGCAGAATCATCTCCCACATCAAGACATCACGAAGCCTCCACATCATGTGCCACATCCCAGTCTTCTGCTGGATCACTGCTACAGTTCTGGAGGATCTGTTGAAGACCAGAAGGAGAGGAGAGCTGCCCAAGACCCTGACTGAGATGTACATCCACTTCCTGGTGGTTCAGGCCAAAGTGAAGAAGGTCAAGTATGATGGAGGAGCTGAGACAGATCCACACTGGACTCCAGAGAGCAGGAAGATGATTGAGTCTCTGGGAAAACTGGCTTTTGATCAGCTGCAGAAAGGAAACCTGATCTTCTATGAATCAGACCTGACAGAGTGTGGCATCGATATCAGAGCAGCCTCAGTGTACTCAGGAGTGTTCACACAGATCTTTAAAGAGGAGAGAGGACTGTACCAGGACAAGGTGTTCTGCTTCGTCCATCTGAGTGTTCAGGAGTTTCTGGCTGCTCTTCATGTCCATCTGACATTCATCAACTCTGGAGTCAATCTGCTGGCAGAAGAAGAGCAGTCAACATCCTGGTGGTCTGACGTCTTTGGAGGGAAATCAACACGTTTCTACCAGAGTGCTGTGGACAAGGCCTTACAGAGTCCAAATGGACATCTGGACTTGTTCCTCCGCTTCCTCCTCGGTCTTTCACTACAGACCAATCAGAATCTCCTCCGAGGTCTGCAGACACAGACAGGTAGAAGCTCAAAAAACAATCAGGAAACAGTCGAGTACATGAAGAACAAGATCAGTGAGAATCTGTCTCCAGAGAGAAGCATCAATCTGTTCCACTGTCTGAATGAACTGAACAATCGTTCTCTAGTGGAGGAGATCCAACAGTACCTGAGTTCAGGAAGTCTCTCCACAGATAAACTGTCTCCTGCTCAGTGGTCAGCTCTGGTCTTCATCTTACTGTCATCAGATGAAGATCTGGACGTGTTTGACCTGAAGAAATACTCTGCTTCAGAGGAGGCTCTTCTGAGGCTGCTGCCAGTGGTCAAAGCCTCCAACAAAGCTCTGTAAGTGTGGAGAAGTTTCTTCAGAATGCAGTAAATGTGCTGTTATTGACCCAAATACAAATAATTGTCTTGTTCTGCTTATTATTCTTTATCCAGACTGAGTGACTGTAACCTCTCAGAGAGAAGCTGTGAAGCTCTGTCCTCAGTTCTCAGCTCCCAGTCCTCTAGTCTGAGAGAACTGGACCTGAGTAACAACAACCTGCAGGATTCAGGAGCGAAGCTACTTGCTGCTGAACTGAAGAGTCCACACTGTGTCCTTGAAACTCTCAGGTCAGGATTCATTATTTTATTTTATTTTATTTTGAATGTGCTGTTATTGACCCAAATAAAAATTAATTTTCTTCATCATTCTTTGTCAAGACTGAGTGTCTGTAACCTCTCAGAGAGAAACCCTGCTACTTATTATAGTTTAATGTCTGTTTAATCCAGATTTAGTATTAATGATTTTTCATATCTCTGACATATTCGCGTAAAACAGAAAGAAAGTCTACATGTGCTACAATGATATCATGAATACTGCATCGCCTAATGTCTTCTTCACTGTTCACGCTCCAGGCTAGGTGTCTGTAACCTCTCAGAGAGAAGCTGTGAAGCTCTGTCCTCAGTTCTCAGCTCCCAGTCCTCTAGTCTGAGAGAACTGGACCTGAGTAACAACAACCTGCAGGATTCTGGAGTGAAGCATCTGTCTGTTGGATTGGAGAGTCCACAGTGTAAACTTAAAACTCTAAGGTCAGGTAGTTCATAGTTTGTCTCAAACTACTTTTGTTATTTCTTTAGCATTTGAATTCAGTTCTCTCTCTCTGCCTCGTGTTAGAACTATGTTTTGAAACCATACTACTCATTTTTGTTAAATGTCTGTTTATTCCAGATTTCCTTTTGTTGATTACTAATTTCTCTGACATATTAGAGTAAAACAGAAAGCAAGTTCACATGTTCTACAATGATATTATCAATACTGTAAATGTCTTTTTTACTGTTCACGCTCCAGACTTGGTGTCTGTAACCTCTCAGAGAGAAGCTGTGAAGCTCTGTCCTCAGTTCTCAGCTCCCAGTCCTCTAGTCTCCAGGCATAAATCTCAAGCACAACCGGACTAAATAGTGAGACGCCATCTGTCTCAACTGGTTGGGTTGAGACAGACACAGAAGCCCCATTCACACTCTCTCTTCATTCCACCTTACTGTAGATGTGAAAGTTACAAAGGTGGAATGGGGGAACAGTTTCATTCCACCTCTGATCCTCCTAAAACTATAATATATATATTAAGATATATACTTTCCTCAGGATGAACTGTAATTTATTTTCTTGCCATCATCAGTTCATCATTTTAATCTGTACAATATGTTGGTTCATGGCCAAATATTTGCAAAACTAATGGCATTTCCATCGACTTCAGTTATACTCAACGTTTAGTGCTGATTATTGAAAACTAAGATAATGAATATGATAAATATTAAACCCTTAAACGCAGATGTGCACTGAATTATCAGGACCGTCAGCTGATGTGTGATGTGTGTTGATTTGTGTGTCTGCAGGCTGTCAGGCTGTCTGATCACAGAGGAAGGCTGTACTTCTCTGGCCTCAGCTCTGGACTCCAACCCCTCCCATCTGAGAGAGCTGGACCTGAGCTACAATCATCCAGGAGACTCAGGAGTGAAGCAGCTTTCCGCTCGACTGGAGGATCCAGGCTGGAGACTGGACACTCTCAGGTATGTAGAGTCCTGCTGCAGCCACAGACAGTCAGTAGCCACATTCACACTGCACACTGCCAATTCTCCGCATCTGTGTGAATTTTTCGGAGGCGGCGAGGGGTGAAATTTCGCTCCGACGCTGATCCGCCTCTGGAGGTAGTATCAGGGGCGCATTATTGACAGACTGAACCAGTGAATGAATAAGCCAGCTGTGCATATCAAGGGACTGTCGGTCTGACAGTCTGATAACAACACAGGTCCTTCACTCAACTCAGTAAAGAGAAATGTCCCACAAACCAAAGTTACAGGACCAAACAAAAGCTGAGCAAGAAAATACAGCAGATACACGTGACTTCAGTGAATTTTCCCCCAGAAAACAGCCTCCGTCTCTGTTAGTGAGTCAGACAGTGTGGAGTTTACTGATGGAAATTATTTACTTAAGCAAGTGAGGTCCTGACCCACCAAACATCCTTGAGAGTGACAAAGTTAGGTTTTTAGCTCTAAATCACTACACATTATAACAGCATCCATGTAAGGGATAATGCCCGACGAGGCGTCCATAAACAGGAGTTAATGGATGACGCAGAGGCCCATTAACTCCTGTTTATGGACACCTCAAAGAGCATTATCCCAATTATACCATGGTCACTTGCCAAAGAAAAGAAATTCGGACCATTAATTTACATTTTCATGCGTTTTACAATCAAAATATAAAGCTTTTCACAAGCCATAACTTAGTTTCCCTGGTAACGCCTGAGGGTTTGACTAATACCTGGAACAGTCATTACTCTCCCGTAAGGTTCTTATGCAACGGAGACGTTGTTCACTCCTCCAGTAAATAGGACGGACCATAAATACGACTTGGCAACGGGAGATATTCTAGTCCGCTCGGCGATGAGCCAGAAAGCTAATGCTATGCTAGCAAGATTCAAAGTCAATAACATTGCATACGGTTGACAAACAATAAATGTACTTTGACAGTATGCTAGCTAACACGATTAGCTAACTAACCAGTCATGTCATTGTCCCCAAATCAATAGCAAGATTTTCACAAACAATGACGGCCGTGTGTAACGTTACTGCCGCCGCAGCCTGAAGCAGAGAGCTGAACAGTGAACAGGATGTGAGATTATTCGCGTATCAGTAAGTTTAAAGGGGAAGTGAACTTTCTGCAGCTTGTGTGTTACAGTCGCCACCCTGTGGTGTTCAGAGGATACTGATGGACTGATACACTGAACTCAGTGCTGGAAATAAAATATTCAGATTTGGTACGCCAGCTAGCGCATTAATTTGCAGTGGTGAACAGTCAAATTGACTGGAACTACTTAGTAGGTGTCCATATATCAGGGGTTAATTGACACCCTGCAGCCAATCAGAATCGAGTATTCCCCCAGACCATGGTATAAATGATTATAAAGTATTCGTGGGTTTAGATTGACAATGAAAATGGGGAAACACCTTAAAAACACACAGACGTCATCATCATGATGTGTAGGTCACGCCTCTATAGGAGCTGCAGCGTCGGCTTTCTGTGTGAATTACACGTCAGTTTGTAATCAAGGCGGAGCTGCTTCACTCTGTGTGAGCGACCAACGGCAGAGAATTGGTGAAGCGCTGCTGCGTTTGGGTAGTTATCATTATAACAGCCTGCAGGGGCAGGAAAGTTTCAGTGTTTTGCACCACCAGCTAAATCAAATGACAGAAGACATTCTGTGATCAATCATCTGCTCCATTGATAAACATGATATGTGAGCTGTGCAGAGCTGCAGCTCTCTACAGTAGTTGGTGGACCTCTGGTTTAATGCTGTTGTAATTTACTTCAGCCTGGCTCGTAGCTGCTGACTCAGTTTCACTCTCAGCTGTTCTGGAGTCTGTTAAAGTGCAGCTGGTGGAAATCCAATGTTTCCTAAATTTGCTGCTTCCAAGTAAAATCTGTTAAATAACTACATAATGCAGGACCTTCATTTTGAAAGATTTATAGGAAGTGTTGCATGCAGGAAGATCGCGTGACAACGTTGCATGAATGGACTTTTAATTTATCTTCTGTGGCAGCAACACATTGTTTCAGTCACTAACTGAGTCTGTCCACACACTTTATGTCCGACTACAGTAATAACAGCAGCACTTTACTGTGACTGCAGCAACGTGCTCGTAGCTCTGTCACATACCGGAGAGACTCACTCCCTACCAACACAACAAAGAGTAGTGTTTGTTGTCACAAGTTATAGAGCTGCAACTAACAACTATTTTCATAAACCATTAATCACATAAAATCACAAAAGCAGATGTTTTTGTTTTTTTTACATGTCCAGCATTTTATTAAAAGAATAAAACATTGCTCTTACATTTTCCTCTTTAGTCTTGTTCAGTTTACTTTCAAACAACTTACAAATTGTAAAAGCAACATAAATGTATTAGAGGTGATGAAATGTCTCCATTATAAGATGCATCATGCTGCAGAGACAGAGCATCATCAAAAGACTGCAGCTCATGTTGATTGTTGATTGTTCGGCCCCAGTGTTGTATCTTAAAGCTGCCATGTGAAAACTAGATTATTGCAGACAAACGTGAAAGACGCTGCAGATGGATACAGGTTTGATTGAAGAGATGCAGCTTTTATTTTGTAGACTGCTGTAGTCTGATTATTGGAAGGACTTTCAGAATAAAAGATCATTGAGGATTAAGGCCCGACTGATAAAGGATTTTTAAGGCCGATACCGATACAAATATTTGGTGATTTAAAAATCAGATATTATATATATATATATATATATATATAAGATATCGACCGATGTATATACATGTACATTTAAAAAATTAATCCAGAAATGTGTCACAAAACATAAACACATTTCTGTAACATTAGTTATTTGTAGTTACTTATGAGTCCTCAATGAAATAATATGATAATGCAGTTTAAAAATAAACTTGTTTGTTTTATTGTCACAACAGAACAGAGGACCATCAAAATATATCATAGGGTTTGTGGCGTTGTAGAGCAGGGTGCACACACTGTTTTAACTTGTGAGCTACTTTCAAAATGACCAGGTCGAAATGATCTACCTACATTAAAAATACTAAACATCTCTTAATTTATACATACACTGAGTATACTTTATATAACACAATGCATAACTGATGTTGAGAGAGTATTGTAACCCTTGGTGCTGCACATAAACATTGACAGCAGTAATGCACATAGGTGACAAACAGCCGTCAATACTGCACAGTTTACACACCAGGACCTGCTGCTGGTTTTCTCCTGAAAGTCTTTGAATGACTGAAAAATGTCCTCTCCCCACGTGTGTTCTTTCATGAGCAGTAATGTTAACAGCTCCTCTTTTACAGTCATATCTGTAAACATCATCTGAATAAAAATGCACATCTGGGCTGTATCGCTGGTGTCTGTAGACACAGGCGGTGAATAACCCGAGGTTTGTTACCCTTTACCATTTACAATAACTTAAGCAAAATATATGAATCCATTAAACATTTTTTTTACTGTGTTACTGAGTAAAGCTTTAAGCTTCTTGGGGTCCAGAGGCTGCGTCTCTCTGCAGATGGACCGACCTTGTTGACCCCTCCCGTCAGGTTGGACTTCAGTAGGACATCAGTGCTGAACAGGCCCAGCAGAAGGGTGCGGGCCTTTCCTTTCACTGTGGGTTGTGATTTTACAGTCTCCCAACAATGAGCAGACACTCCGGTGGAGTCTCATTCCCTAGTTGCACCTAATTAATTGTAGGAAGGAAAGAAACAGGAATAAAAACAAAGAAAATCACCAGTGACAGAATGTTTTATGTTTTTAATTGATCATTACAAAAATGTACTTACTGATGTTGGTTTGGGAGATGTGGGTTAAGGAGGTGGTGATTGTAGAGCAACACTGGCCTCATATTCACTTTCACCTTCATAGCCTGAGCTCTCTGTGACTTTATCTGAAATGAGGGTCTTCACAGCTGCAAAGAGTGATGGAATTTCTGGGAAATATGGCCCACTGAATTTACCACAACAGGACTCCAAACAAGTTGTAAACACATAATATGTCAACAAAAATAAGCAAAATACACCTGCGCTCATTTTTGGTGTCTCAAAGTGTAACAAAATGTGTGAGGGGTTCTGAAGTAGCTAGCTAGCTAACGGCCGTTAGTCACTTGAGTTCTGCTTCATTAGCTAACGCTAATGTTAGCTAGCTAGCTACAAGTTCAAATGAAGGACTCATGTGACTGATGTTCGCTAGCCAGCTAACATTAGCGGCCGTTAGCGCGCTAGCTAACGGTCGCTATCGATAGCTAGCGCGCTAACGGCCACTAACGTAGCTAACGTTAGCGAACGTTAGCTACGTTAGTTAGCTGGTTAAAGGCCGCCAACGTTAGCTAACAGCCGTTAGTCACGCGAGTCCTGCTTCATTTGAACTTTTAGCTAGCTAGCTAACGTTAGCTAACATGTCTGGAGACATGTGAACCACAGACAGACAGAAAGAAAGACAGATTCCTGGCTTCATAGTCAGATGTTCCTCTGGTCACATCTGGACACATCATGTTCACCACAGCAGATTTCAGACTGAGAGACATTTTCTGTCATTGTTTCTGCTTTTAATGGCATCAAACATGACATGAAGTTCTCCTCACAGTAACTATTACTGCTGTAATATACATCAGATATCAATCCAGCACCAAACTATAGTAACATGAACATGTCAACACATGAAACCATGAAACTGTTTCTATCACAAACAGGTTCAGTGACACTTGTGAGGTTCTGGAGGGAAACAGTCTGGGAGTCTCTGTCACTTGGTTTTGTGGCAGAGGTCGGGAACCAACGTCCAATGTTTTCTGATTGATTTATTACGTATAAATTGTATTTGTTTCTTTGCACAGTAAAACAAAGCAGCAGAAACACAGCAAGAACAAAAAGCAGACTGTGCAGCTGAGATTCAGAAAAGCCCTCCAAGCTTCAAACAGGAATCGGACCTCAAAAGTTCTGACGTCCAAATCCAAAAGTCCTATAATATAGAAACATAAGCACAAGTTGACACTGGATCAAACAGCAAGCGTAAGGTCGCCCACAGGAAACAGCAACAACATCCAATAAAATAAAGATGAAGTGATAAATCCAACAGGAGGTTTGTGTGTGTTCTCAGATGTTGTGGTCTTCTTTCACACACACCAACATCCTGTGGCTCACTCTCAGTGTGTGAGGAGAGTGGCAGAGGTGAAGAGGTTCAGGGAGAACAGGGAGAAGCAGCCTGATGGACAGATTGTGTTTCTGTGTATGAGAGTCATGTCATGTCCATGTTTGCATGCTGAAAGAGGATGTGCTGCTCTGACCCCCCTCCTCCTTTCAGGGTGGAGCCTGCTGGAGTCCGATGGTTGACACCAGGTCTGAGGAAGTGTGAGTGTCTTTTTACTTTCATTCATGAAAACACTGTGACATCACTCATTCACATCTGTGATGTCATCATCACACTGATGACACATTAATAACTGCAGCTGTGTTGTGTCTTTTTCCCTCCATCAGATTCCTGTGAGCTCACAGTCGACACAAACACAGTCAACAGAAAGATCAAACTGTCTGACAACAACAGGAAGATGACACGTGTGGAGGTTCAGTCATATCCTGATCATCCAGAGAGGTTTGACTGGTATCCTCAGCTGCTGTGTAGAACTGGTCTGACTGGTCGCTGTTACTGGGAGATCGAGTGGAGAGGAAATGTTTCTATGTCAGTGAGTTACAGAAGAATCAGAAGGAAAGGAGGCAGTGATGACTGTGGGTTTGGATTCAATGATCAGTCCTGGAGTCTGAGGTGCTCTGATGATGGTCGTTACTCTGTCTGTCACAATAACAGACAAACAGACATCTCCTCCTCCTCCTCCTCCTCCTCCTCCTCCTCCTCCTCCTCTGGTAGAGTAGCAGTGTATGTGGACTGTCCTGCTGGCACTCTGTCCTTCTACAGAGTCTCCTCTGACTCACTGATCCTCCTCCACACCTTCAACACCACATTCACTGAACCTCTTTATCCTGGATTTGGGTTCTGGTCCAGTTCTGGTTCCTCAGTGAGTCTGTGTGGTGTTTAGTGTGCAGAGTCTCCTCCTGTCACAGAAACATTGTCAGTGCTGAACAGTTGAGTCTGTACAGGATCACAGTCACATCAATCTTTCAGCTTCTTGTAATAAATTCATCAGTCAACTTTGTACAAAATGATTCAAACTGATTGAAAAGATTCTTCATTTACATTTTAAACTTCTTCCATTAAATTGTGTAAATTGCGTTGACTTGTACTTTCTGTCATGTGTTGTTTTGAATTCTGGCTCTTGTTCCAATAAAATCCAGAACTATTAGTGAAATGTAAGAAACAGAAAACATTGACTCGTCTGCAGCTTTAATTGTAAAGAATCATTGTGAACAAAGTTGTGAATGGACAGTAAAATCTGATCAAATGTACTCGACACTCCACCTGAAACACTCTGACTTGTTTCATGTGTTTCTAATGATGAAACTAAAAGTTTGATGGTGTTGGTTAACACATGTAATTATGTCCGTAGTTACGTGATAAACTGCACAACATCTGTTCATTTCTGTGTGATTATTATATGAGAAGAAAACACATTTTAATGACAATCATTGTGTTTCTCTCAGTGTTTTGTGGCTGTTGAAGTCCGGCTGTATTTTCAGGACGTTTGTTGGATTTGAATCTCGTCTGTGAAACTAAACAGCTGTGAGAAAAGTCTTTCTCTGTCTGAGCCGGTTGGCTGAAGATGTTTGGAAGTCTGAGAGCCGGATGAAATACTGAAACACTTTCAGAGATCACAAACTAAACTGTCCTGATGACGTTTTTAAACAACTGCTGAAGAGATTTGAGCTCATGTTTGATGCTTCTGAACGTTGATGTTCAGAGCAAAGAGTCCAAAACTTGTACAAATTGTTCCTTTTTGTTTCAATCTGACTGTTTGTGAAACGATCAGCTGACGAGTTTATAATCAGACTGAAAGATGTCGCACAGCATCACTGAAATGTTTCTCCTCTGATAAAGTAGCTCAATATAAGAACATCAAATATTTACAATATTAATGAGGTAATAAGACAATTTTTTTCCAACAGAACACTGTTTGAAGCCAGAGAGGTGGCAGGGTCCGCCACATATAAACACAGTGAAACAGTATAAAGTGTGTTTATTTAGTTTGTTGATCAGCTGATGAAGATCTTTGTCTGCTCGTTGTTGTTGATTCAACTAAACTACAGACTGTTCCTTTAAACTTTCTTTCCTGGTATCAGAAATCGAGTGAAGAACAAAAACTTTGACTTGATTTTAGAAAATATCTGAAACAGAGTATTATTCTGTGTGATTGCAGCACAGCGAGCACAACTTAAACTCCTCTTTTTATTTTATTATTCTGACTTGTTTCAGGATAAAAGACGTTTTTAAAACAGATTTTTAATATCCTTAAAGCTTAAACATGTTTTCTTTTAGAGAAGGAACAAATAAATAATAAAACCAAAACAGAATGAGTGTAAAAGTTTGCTGAGACATGAATTGATGATGAAATGAAAGCAGGTGGCAGCACAGAATCAGTGGGACTCAGAGATCTTCTGTCCTGATGACTCTCATCAATCTGTATGTGACTCATTTGTTTAACACTCACATTCAATCATTCATTTTCTCTTCATTTCTTTTGTTCAACGCTTTAAGTTCTCACCAAATATGTTCAATGCTTCAACATGTGTGTGAATCAATAAGTCATGTAGTGATTATGGGTCGTTCCAACCAGCCAACTCACCCACAATCCAGAACTTTTCCCGCTTCTCCAGAACACTTCATGTAGAAACTTAAATGAACTGAATGTGATCGTGCAGCTGAACTCCAAATACTTTTTAACTTGTGGATTTTTGAACTTTGACTCTCTAAACTCAATTTCAGGATTTTGGTGAAATTTGGGACAAAACAACTATTTGGATTTTACAAGTTGTCATGAATTGAAGCAAAGTTTCAGCACAAATGTCTTTAAAAAGAATGTGTGACATGAGCTGGCAGGTCCTGGGTCAGTCGGTGTGGAGCGACCCGTATCTACAGAACATCTAAATATCTTATTTTACTCTGTCGTTTACAGATGTTCTGAAAATAACACGTGTCATACTTTCCATACGACTTCAGTTTTTATATTTAAACACTTTCACCTGAAAAACATTCAGGACGTAAAATCAAACGTCTCTGAAGCTTTATTTAACAAGATGTGTGTCACTCACATGTTGATGTTTCTGGTTGTTTCATGTGTTTTTATAACGATGAGAAGAAAAAAAAAACCTGTGATCGTGTTCATAAACTCATCTGATGGTTTCCATGGTGACATAATAAACAGATGGATGTAAAAACAGGTTGTTTATCAGGATGTTTTATTACAGAAACTGAATATTAACAGCTGATTAGAATACAAAACAAACAAACAAGTCTGTATTATCATGTATATATTCATTAAACTGTCTCATTGTGCTGATGTGGTGTTTTTCTACTGTTAACTTCATGTTATTTATTGTTTTAAGTGTTTCTACCGTTCTGACAACAGATGTGACACGTTTAACCAGAGTTTGATCACTTTTACTTTGAAAATACTCAGGATGGAAGAATGAAAGAGGTGGAAACCTTTTAGAAACAGGTGAGCATCATCAAAGATTGTATAGTCTGAGGGTCTTAGCAGGAAGTAGACGGAGCCGGAATGATCTCCTCTGTCAGTAGAAACACCTGGTTTCACCTTTTAGAAACAGGTGAGCATCATCAAAGATCGTCTAGAGTCTAGATGATCTTTGATGATGCTCACCTGTTTCTAAAAGGTTTCCATCTTTTCCCAGAGATGATAAAGAGCTCTGTGAGGAGCTGTTGTCTGTAACACCACTGAGACACATCGAGAGGAGAGGACATATATGCAGCAATAAAGGAGATGTTGAGACAGAGAGGTGTCGATCTGAACCAGGTGGTCTCATCACCACAGATGGAGCCCCTGCCATGGTGGGAAGAGAGAAGACGACCCTGATCTCAGAGCTCACCACCGTCTCATCCATCACACTGTTCTGTGCGCTGAAGTCATGAACAAGAGCAGCTCAAGAGTCAGACAGCAACACAGATTTCACTGTTTCTGCAAGATGAGCACAACATGGAGACGGTTGCTGTGTCGGCTGACATCACATCACACCTTCATGAGCTCAAGTTAAAGCTGCAGGACCGGAAACATTCAGTGGTTCATTGGATGAAAGCTGTCAGATGTTTCCACAGGAAGCTGCACATTCTCACAGCAGATGTTGAAGGAGAGTGAACACACTTCCCAAAGCTGCAGAACACACTCAGTCTGAGAGAGATGTTCCTCCCTGTGTTGACTTCATACACAAGCTGAGTGGAAACTTCAGTAAAAGCTTTGACAGCTTCAGCCTCGGGCAGCAGCTCCTCCTGCTGACCCACAATCCTCTCCTCATCACAGAACTTTTCACAGGAGGTGACACAGACGTTGAGGTGGGCTCATGTGGGATCTCTGCAGCTGGAGCTCATTGATCTGTGAGGAAGTGATGCATGAAGAGCATTTAGAGGCCACTGACCTGCTGCTTTCTGGCTGCTGCACACTGTTTTCATGGTCTAACCAAAGCAGCACTGCACACCTGGACCACGTTTGGACCCACTGACGGCTGTGAGTCGGCTTTTTCCACCGTCAACAACATGAAGAACAAGTCTGGTTCCAGGCTCACAGGTGAACACCTACAGATCTGCATGAGAACGGCAGCGACTCCATTCAGCCAAGATTGAAATCAGTGGCAGGACCATCACATGCCCATTCCTCTCAGGAAGACAAGTCAAAGAAAAGAAGCAGATATTCAAAGAGAAAAGGCTGTTTGCACTTTTTATTGACTGTTTTCTGAATATGTTGACGTGTTTTCACTTGAAATGTCTAATTGAAGCGTAAAAAAGGTTATTCTGAGCTCTGTTTTCACCTTTTATAGCTTTTATACTGAGGCCTTCTGTTTTCTTTAACTTGAAATAAAGGCCTTAAATTAATTCGCCTGTGACGACTTCTATTTCTGGTAAAATATCTGGTTGATGACTGTACAAGTGTTGAACATTGAATGTGGGGAAGACTGTAAGACACAAGCTGGACTTTGTGAGGTTCAGACCTTTTACTGGGAGGAAATTTTAGTAACTTTAAAAGCTTTGATTGATTGATTGAATCAATGAATTGAGGCATTGGAACTGGATTTGTTCAAAGAGAATCAAACTCCCCCACAGAAATGGTACATTCCGGGGGCGGGGCCACTGCAGTGCACCTGATCAGCCACCTGTAGCCTATAAAGCTGAGCTGCTGCCACACAGACGGTCTTTTGTTCCTCAGTGTGACATTCGTAGTGATGTGTCTTCTGTGTCGAGTAGTCCAGGAAGATATTTGTGAAGCGCGTATCGAGGTTTGTTCGAAGCCTCACGAGCCGGCCGTACCACGTGACTGATTCAGGAACTGTTTCGTGGTTTTGGTGTTCAATACGAAAGTTAATGGGGCAACAAAATGCAATGGAGGTCCCCCGTTACCTCACATTTTGTGTAGTTTCTGTTTTTTCTTTGCGATCTATTCGAGTGTCATTCGACTTTATGATGGAACCTGCGAGAAAGAAAAGATTTTCCCTGTCTGGGAACAATTTGAGCTGATCTCCCATAATAATGTATACACATAGTAATTACTAGTGTAATATAAATGTGGCAACACAGCATATCCCTTGTTCTGATTTCTTTCTTCTCATGTCTGGTATTTTAAAAGGTGAAGTGTCTGTGTTCCAAAGAACTTGGATACAACAACACCTCCTCTATGCTGAGGCATTATAGGGCCTTACATGAGAACAAGGAGACCAACCAAGGTGGACCAAACTCAGGTAAGCCATTTTAGGATGCAATGATAAGACAGCATACAAACATACAACTACAACATTAATCTATATTTTAAATGTGACTAATTAATGACATCTGTAATTGAATACTGCATTTTTTTGTCATCAGGAGGGAAGACTGATGTGGATGAGGCATGGTCACCATGGTTACTGAGGATTCCCAGCCCTTCACTATTGTGGAGGACAAATGGTTCAGAAAGCTTGTGAAAGCTTTGAACTCTACCCATGTTCTCCCCACAAGGCAGGTGCTTATGTGAGCACATGAAGCATTTTTCCCCATTTCCTAATATTTGCCATTCCAAGAATGTTCTCTTTTCTTTAGACTTTGAAAGCTGTGGTGGAGGACAGATATAAGGAATCCAGGGACAAAGCCAAAGTCCTTGTGTCCCAGGCATCTGCAGTCAGCCTGACTTCAGATATGTGGACCTCAGTTAATACTGATGCGTATCTGGCTGTGATTTGCTATTTTGTAGATGCAAGCACCTCATTACAATCTGTTGTTTTGGGGGTGCTGCATTTCCCTGAGGCCCACACTGTCGAGGATCTGGCTAGGATGAAAGCAGCACCTTTGTCAGAGTGGAGAATCACCCACAAAGTCACGTGCCTCGTGACTGATGGTGCAGCAAATAGGGGTGCTTGTGCCAAGGAGCTCCGTTTGCATCACACAATTCGTGTGGCACATATGTTAAATCTATTGATTAAAAAGGCTCTTGGACAAAACACTGTGCTGTCTGACATCAGGGTAAAAGCAAGAAAGATGGTGGGCTATTTCAAGAGCAGCACCACTGCAAAGGTGAGTTCCTTTATTTCAGTGCAATATTCTAAATCACTCTGTTTTGTTTAAGTTGCTGCTGCAGTAGTGACACTTGAATTAATCACTTTTTGTTGGCAAATTTTATAGGAGAGGCTGACAAAGGTTCAGGAGCAAATGGGACGGCCTTCTCTAAAGCTCATTCAAGAGGTGGAAACATGTTGGAACACACATGCTCCAGCCGTTCACAAACTAAGGGAACCTGTAGGAGCGGCTCTGGCAGGTCTACGTATGGACATTGTCCCCCTGACAACAGAACAGCACGACATCATTGCAGAATCTCTGAAAGTGCTGTCCCGCTTCAACGATGCCACAGTGGAGCTGTCAGAGGAGAAGAGGGTGTCGGGATCAGAGTAATTCCCATCATCGTCATCAAATTGTGTTATTGTAGGCCTGTTTAGTCACTTACAGCCTGTTTCTCTATCCTCAGTAGCAAACTGTGGCATCGGTTGGACGCCACAGTTGTGCAGAAGAGGACCACAAACGTCACAGCTGATGCAACAGAGGTCCAAAAATACCTTCAACCATCATTCTATCAGAAAAACAGACATTATGACTATATTATGTTTATTGGCATTATCATTTAAGCACAATTCAAGTCAAAGCTTCTTGCACCAAAGCCATGAAGCTTCGGCCCAAGTGTGAACCAACTGGATGGAAAGCTTCAATGCTTCATGAAGCTTCATCTCGCCATCACTAGCCGTGCGTACCTGCTCAGGTGAGTGATGTCATGACTTGGTGTTGGTGACGTGATGCTACTTTAGGTTTGGACACATTCTGGGAGCTGCTGTTGGGTTCTGGATCACATGTGTTGGGCTGTTGGTCCACTGGGTCTCTATTTAATGATCATTATGGTTGACTGTCACTTCTGATGCACTTATGGTGTTGCTGAAGAGCACTTTGGTGAAATCAAAGGAGAATTTACAATTATGAATTTCCTTTGTAAAGTCACCAGTCTGAGTTTGTTACTAATTATTTCTGTTTGTTTCTTTTATAGGAGACCACTCCTACTGAACTGTTTCCAAATCATCACACTCAATCTTCAATAAAATAACTGAACAGAATCTGAAATCCTGAACTTCTGATTCTAATAGATCATCTATGGTGGTTAGTTTATCTGCACAGGCAACAGTTTTTCAGGAGAGCTGAAGTCAGCCGATCCTCCGTCACAAGATTTCTGAGACAACACAACAGGCTGAGGGGTAAATGAATTCAGAACCAGCTGACAGATGATCCAGTCTGATTTAAATGTACTTTTAATGTTTCCACAATAACAACTTCCATGTTACAGTTTCTGAATGATGAAAAGGCCAGGAGGATTAATGTACAGACGGACAGCAGCAGTCCAGGAACGATTCTAATATAAAAGTAGAAACGGGTGACAGAGGAGCACAACAGTTCTGGGAGTTGCTCCTCTTTGTCCTCACAGAACCTCAGATGAGCTGATTTCTTCTTCTGGTCCTGTGTGCTGGTGAACCTCTGGTCCAGCAGCTTCTTGCTGTAGTAGATCTGCCAGGCGTGCAGCTGCACAGCGATAACCATCAGCAGGTACGTGGGACACCAGGCTCAGCTGGCTGACTGTCACCTGAGAATGAAAAGACAACAGCCACAACAAGTAGAAAATAAACAGTTTGAAGGTTTGTGTCAGTTTCTACATCCTGTAGTGTTTCTGTCTGATTCTGTCTGCATTTGATTTGTTTCAGATGTTCAGCAGAAACAAAGCCCTGCACGATGAGAAGAGGGGCGGACCCCGGGACCAGAACTTTAAAACCAGCTGCCGTCCAGCTGACGAGGCCTGAAGGACTCGCTGGTGAAAAGGTAGCAGGTGAGAACAGATGAGGCATTTGTAAACCATCCTGTAATGAGGAACTAAGTTTATCATCTGTCAGATTCTTGTTGCTAACAGGAAACTTTAACTTTGTTTCTTCTTCTTCCAGGTGCGTCAGATCCTGAGAGGGAACTCACCGTTATGTCTTTTACACCAAATAACTTCCATACACATTAAAACAAAATCAACATTTAAACATGCTTGCAAAATGTAGAATATGTCTAGAAGATAACACAGCAGCCTTTCACAATAAAATGTAGTTCAGCTGTTTGAACCTCTCGTCTTCTTCATGAACTGAGACCAAGATGAAAAAGTTTTTTTTGTTCACTTTCAATATGTCAACTATTATTGCATTTCTAAGTATAATACATTGTTATACTTGAAAATGCATTAATAGTTACTTTAAAATCATTTTTGTTTTTTTAATGAAAGTTTTAAGCAGCTGCTTCATCTTAATGATGACCATTTTGGTATGATGAGTCTGTAAATCCAATTAGAAATCCTTTTAAAAGAAGTTCATGTGCAGAACTTGCCTCAGAAACTTCACAATTTTAAGTTTCCATCAGTATGAAAGTAATCTGGTGACAGTAGCGTGTATATCCACAGGCACACTGCAAACAGGAAGTTCTGATAACTAATTCAGCAAAGTTTAATTGAGCTCCAGAGATGTTCTGTGGACTACGACACTTCACCTGACTCTCCATCAGCACGGAGCTGAAAAGACGAGGACTGAATTCCTATTTTCAGTTGAATTTACCCTTTAATATCTGACAGCAGCTCTGGGTAGATACAGATGAGGTTCATTTCAAACTCAGAAAAATAAGAACATGAACAAAAAGGAGAAAAATTAAAGCTTTCAACCCCCCTGATGATAATTCATGGAGCACTTTCTGAATCAAATCACACATGAAAAGAAAATATAAACGAGTAAAGTGACAGAAAACAGTGAAACAGGTCAAAGAGATTTATTAAAGTGTGTTTTTGTGTCTCCTGGTGCTTCTCCTCTGCTCTGCTGCCCTTTAGCTCCCTCTTGTGGTGAATCTCGTGTCCTGCGCTCTCAGTCTGACAGCTCTGACTCTTCATCCAGCCCTGAACTGATCTTGTAACAAAGCTGCTTTTATATTCAACATGACTAAGAAGTAGCTCATATTACAGTAGTTACTGTTTAATGTAGGCTGGTGCAAACTGACACGTTTTACAAGGAAATAAACATCCTAATGTTTTGCATTTTAAAGCCGAATTTACAAGAAGTCACCAATGATCTAGGATTTGTTGTAGCTGTTTCACAAATTCTAGAAAGTTTCTCCTCACTCAACAACTCTTATAAACAGACGATTTGTTAAGGGAGTCTGGTTATATTGTATTTATAATCCTTGCCGAATTAACAAGTAGGTCCAGATAGTTAGGAATATGTGGAGAAAGCATTTTAAAACATTTGTTACATTTTTTAATTGAATTCTGCTTCCATCTCGTGCTTCTTTGCTGTAAAAAGGTGGAAACCAGGTGAGCATCATCACAGATTGTATAGTCTGAGGGTTTTCTGCTCCAGTGTGATAAAAACACATTTGTTTTTTATCACAGCAGCATCACACAGACAAATATATTCAAGGATATTCATTGAAATGTGCCGTATTTAATAATGAATGGTGTCCACATCAGCTGTGAAAACATTCTGACCAACACATTCTACTCTTGATTGGAACTTCAATACCCAGAAAGCCTCTGTGGCGACGTGACTAACAGTTTGAACATGTCAACCCCCAGACTATGAAATCTCTCCATTTAGTGAGTTTTTGAGTTAGGAGACACTTTATAAACTCCAGAAACGCTGTTTGTGACTGATTCTTCATTATTTGGGCCTTCTTGTAAATTCGGCATGTGTTAGCTCGTTGTGGGTCGTGCTGCAGCTCTCAGTCTAACAGGAAGACTCCCAGTCAGTCACACGCCTTTCTGGCTGTTTCCTGCTCACAGTTTAGTTTCACTTTCTCTGACAGGTGTGTTGCAGATAGTTTTCTCCGTCTGAACCTCCAGCTGAAGGTAATGTAATGAATCTGACATGTTCGACTCGCTAACACAAGCTCTACTTTTCATTGTTACACCGGAAACAGCACAAAAACTGAAGCTCGGTTGTTTATTTCTCGACGAACTCGTTTAAGTTTAAACTCGGGACGACGGCGGAGAAACAACTGCCGATAAGAACATCCGCCATTTTGTGCCGATACTTGCTTACTTACTGAAACACAGCCAACACAGACTGACGACAGTTTAACTACCTTGGTTAAACATATTTGAGTATTTAGAGTTTCACTGTAGAAGCTTAACTTCTTCTCATTATTCATATTATTACTCCACGGTGTGTTACGTCATGTGACCTCAGACCTAAGCTACGTCACACAGGTGAAGCACACTCGCAACCATAAAGTAAACAAGTGTTATGTTCGTGACATAGGTGTATATTATATATTATGTTATATTGTTGAGCTTGTAACACATTAAGTAGTCACACACGAGGTTAAACTCAGATCGCTGCTCTTTGTATCAGAGTAAGATGACGAACAGAATCTGTAAAAGATTCACTACATAAAAAACATGTTGGAAAACTCTTTTCTTACAAGCATTGATATTTTATTGATCACATATATATAAATATGTATAACATATTTTCACATAAACAAGAAATATTTTTTGGGCTCGATGTCGAGACATTTTTCTCTCTGAACTCAAAATGAATGCAGTTAATTCATCACATGCAGGTAAAATCATGTTAGATGTAATAACAGAAGCACACTAGCAAAGTGTTGATTGTCTATTAATAACAATAATAATAATAATAATAATAATAATAATAATAATAATAAAACATCAGTGTCTTTATTTTTCTTGATGTTTTTCTGACATTAAATACATTCAAATGAAATATTTATGAACAAACTCAGACAACAGTAAATATGTTAATAAATAGAAACTATTAGAGTTTTAGATGATTATTATCAACAGAGGTGGATTGAAACTTAGTACATTTACTCAAATACTGTATTTAGGCTCTAATATTTCTTTTTATGCAACTTTATATTTCTACTCCACGACATATTAAATCTAAATATTTGTCTGACAGACTTAATTAATAGTTAGTTTTCAGTTTCTCCCTGCTGTCCTGCCAAGTGAAGACTCTGTGTCGTTTGGTCTTTAAGATGTCAAAAGTTGTGGAGAACACTTGACAGTTTCTTAGAGCCAAACGTTGTTTAGAATAATAATTTCATTGGTGTGTGTGTGTTGCTGTGTAATCTTTGCTTCACACCTCTTGAATTTAGTCCATTAAACCACTGATAACCACTGACCAATCAGGAGCTGCGCTGTGTAATTCTGCAGCTCATCTTAGTTTTTAACATTTTCATTTTATTTGTTGAATGTTTCAAACATTTTGTCCTTTCTCTCTTTTTCAAAGGTCACTTTATACTTCTTGTTGAGAAATAATTGTTTTATGTTTAAATGTTCATGGTTGAAATGAATAATAGTCAATTAATGTTCAGTTGATGTGCAGATGAATGATTTGTGTTTCCTCTCCAGATGAAAGTGTGTGTGAGTTGAGCAGCATGAATCAGTGTGAGGACAGAGAGGAGGGAGGCCCTCCCTCTAAAACCACTGGACCTGGACCTGGACCTGGACCTGAACCAGGACCTGGACCTGAACCTGGACCTGAACCTGGACCTGGACCTGAGCCCAGCTGTGTGTCCTTCAAGAGTGACCAGTCAAATGATCTTCTCATTGATTTTAAAGGACAACCAGCTCCTGCTGTAAAGAGGTGAGCTGTTAATAACATTAATATGTGACTGATTCATGTTTTAACTGTGGAGATGTTTTTTGAAACCTGATGTTTATTTTCAGCTTTGTTCTTCTTCACTTAAATTTATCTTCTCACTTTAGAAAGCTGCCCAATAGAACCAGTCTTCAACTCTTCATTTCACTTTATTGAATTAGTTTGGTCCAATATTCTCTGAAGGTTTATTCCTGATATTTTCCTCTATTTTATGGACAGAAGCTTCTGTGTCTGAAGACTATAAAGTGAATTAACATCTCTGGTGGTCTTCTTCTCTGTCCAACAGGAGACCAGCCTCTACTGGACCTGAACCTGAACCAGGACATGGACCTGGCCCTGGACCCAGCTGTGTTTCCTTCAAGAGTAACAAGTCGAACGAGTTTGTTATTGAATTTAAAGAAGCACATTCCTCAGACAGACAGTAAGTTGTTGTCATGTTGCTCTCTGTTGATGTTTGTCCTCATTAAATCCAGTCTGACCAGTTGTCCTGATGGTCTTCATGTTCTCAGAGTGATGATGGAGGTCAGAGCAGGATTAGTATTAAAGGACAGGTTCACATTTCTTCATGTCCGTCCCTCAACAACTCTGACAGGACAGTGTTCCTCCTGTGGACAAACAGCAGTGACTCACCTCCTCCTGAAATCTGAGTCCTGCTGCTGAGGAGAGGAAGAGCTGTGTGTTATATCTGATGTTACAAGGGCCCGACCCATCCGGACTTCATGGGGCCGGTACTGAAACCCATATGAAGGAATAAAAAACTCTGATAACTGATACATCGGCTAATTAGATATAAAATATATAAAAACAAATAACTCATTTTCTGATCTCTTAAATATAGTTTGGACACTTGAGAAAAAGTTATGAATGAAGGCAGAACATTTTACTGTTTTACAATATTTATTAGATATCCAAAATAATAAACTGTTACAAATATGTCTAAAGTTACGTGGAGCATTTTTAAACTCAGAGATAAGTATTACAAGTCATGTCTACATGAGTATAGCTTGTTTTTACAAATTATCAATTCATTGTTATCTTTATAATTAGGTCATTGTGTCGTTAATCGCCATAAAGCAACACACAAAATAGTCAAAATCAAGTTTGTACGACAGTCAGATTCAAATTTATTGCAGAAACAATTTAAATGAAAACAAAAAGATGTAATGAATAATTTTTTCATTCTCCAATGTTGGAATCTAGATTGAATACAAGTTTATTGAGACTCTTCACCAATTTGCACTGGACAGTTAGCATCCAGCTAGCTTGTGTTAGCTGTGTGTTGCTGTCCACAGTATTAAACGAGTCAATAAGAGCTGGAGGGACTAAACCAGACAAGCTGCTGAACCAACCCAGTAAACTGACTGACTGTTGATTCACATTGGGATCAGCAGTACGACCAACACTTTGATGTCGGAGGAAACCATCTAATTCAATGATGTCATCAACACTTTAACTCAAAGGACCTTCAGCTTGTGTTTGTCTCTGAGTGGACAGACACAATGTGACTGATTCTTCATGATTCCTCCACAGAGTCGACCAGGAGAGCTCAGAGGTTCCCAGAGGTCCGTCTGTCCAGCAGCATCAGACACACCTGGACTCCATATTTATGGTCTGTACATGAACAACAACTACTTTTACATCCAGTCTGTTCACAATAATCTCCATGCTGCACTTTACAGACCAGTGGTGAATCTGTCCAACATGGATCTGATGTTAAATGTTGTCATTCACATAATATTCTGTTTCAGCTGCTGGAGGAGAACATTGTGACTTTTGTGAAGAACGAGCTGAAGAAGATCCAGAAGGTTCTGAGTTCAGATTACCCAGAATGCTTAGAGAGTCAGAGGGAGGATGAGGAGGTGTTGGACGGTGAGGACGAAGAGCAGAGGAGGAGCAGCAGAGAGGCATTTCTGAAGATCACACTTCACTTCCTGAGGAGAATAAAGCAGGAGGAGCTGGCTGACTGTCTGCAGAGCAGTAAGAGGATTTCTCTAAAGATTTAACATGATGGATCAATGAGACATTTACTGAAGTCTGATGATGATGAATCTTTTGGGGAAGGAATTTGACATATTTGCTTTATAAATAACTTAATGATATTTTTTGTTGTCTGTCCATTTAGAACTTCTTGCTGTAGTTTGTCAGCGTACACTTAAATCTAATCTTCAGAAGAAGTTCCAGTGTGTGTTTGAGGGGATCGCTAAAGCAGGAAACCCAACCCTTCTGAATCAGATCTACACAGAGCTCTACATCACAGAGGGAGGGACTGCAGAGGTCAATGATGAACATGAGGTCAGACAGATTGAAACAGCATCCAGGAAACCACACAGACCAGAAACAACAATCAGACAAGAAGACATCTTTAAAGCCTCACCTGGAAGAGATGAACCAATCAGAACAGTGATGACAAAGGGAGTGGCTGGCATCGGGAAAACAGTCTTAACACAGAAGTTCACTTTGGACTGGGCTGAAGACAAAGACAACCAGGACATACAGTTCACATTTCCATTCACTTTCAGAGAGCTGAATGTGCTGAAAGAGAAAAAGTTCAGCTTGGTGGAACTTGTTCATCACTTCTTCACTGAAACCAAAGAAATCTGCAGCTTTGAAGAGTTCCAGGTTGTGTTCATCTTTGACGGTCTGGATGAGTGTCGACTTCCTCTGGACTTCCACAACACTGAGATCCTGACTGATGTTAGAGAGTCCACCTCAGTGGATGTGCTGCTGACAAACCTCATCAGGGGGAAACTGCTTCCCTCTGCTCGCCTCTGGATAACCACACGACCTGCAGCAGCCAATCAGATCCCTCCTGAGTGTGTTGACATGGTGACAGAGGTCAGAGGGTTCACCGACCCACAGAAGGAGGAGTACTTCAAGAAGAAATTCAGAGATGAGGAGCAGGCCAGCAGCATCATCTCCCACATCAAGACATCAAGGAGCCTCCACATCATGTGCCACATCCCAGTCTTCTGCTGGATCACTGCTACAGTTCTGGAGGATCTGTTGAAGACCAGAGCGGGAGGAGAGCTGCCCAAGACCCTGACTGAGATGTACATCCACTTCCTGGTGGTTCAGGCCAAAGTGAAGAAGGTCAAGTATGATGGAGGAGCTGAGACAGATCCACACTGGACTCCAGAGAGCAGGAAGATGATTGAGTCTCTGGGAAAACTGGCTTTTGATCAGCTGCAGAACGGAAATCTGATCTTCTATGAATCAGACCTGAAAGATTGTAGCATCGATATCACAGCAGCCTCAGTGTACTCAGGAGTGTTCACACAGATCTTTAAAGAGGAGAGAGGACTCTACCAGGACAAGGTATTCTGCTTCATCCATCTGAGTGTTCAGGAGTTTCTGGCTGCTCTTCATGTCCATCTGATGTTCATAAACTCTGGAGTCAATCTGTTGTCAGAAGAAGAGCAGTCGACATCCTGGTTGTCTGACGTCTTTGGAGGCAAATCAACACGTTTCTACCAGAGTGCTGTGGACAAGGCCTTACAGAGTCCAAATGGACATCTGGACTTGTTCCTCCGCTTCCTCCTCGGTCTTTCACTGAAGACCAATCAGACTCTCCTCCGAGGTCTGCAGACACAGACAGGTAGAAGCTCAAAAACCAATCAGGAAACAGTCGAGTACATGAAGAAGAAGATCAGTGAGAATCTGTCTCCAGAGAGAAGCATCAATCTGTTCCACTGTCTGAATGAACTGAACGATCGTTCTCTAGTGGAGGAGATCCAACAGTACCTGAGTTCAGGAAGTCTCTCCACAGATAAACTGTCTCCTGCTCAGTGGTCAGCTCTGGTCTTCATCTTACTGTCATCAGAACAAGATCTGGACGTGTTTGACCTGAAGAAATACTCTGCTCCAGAGGAGGCTCTTCTGAGGCTGCTGCCAGTGGTCAAAGCCTCCAACAAAGCTCTGTAAGTGTGGAGAAGTTTTTTCATAATGCAGTAAATGTGCTGTTATTGACCCAAATACAAATAATTTTCTTCATTCTGCTCATTATTCTTTATCCAGACTGAGTGACTGTGACCTCTCAGAGGGAAGCTGTGAAGCTCTGTCCTCAGTTCTCAGCTCCCAGTCCTCTAGTCTGAGAGAACTGGACCTGAGTAACAACAACCTGCAGGATTCAGGAGTGAAGCTACTTTCTGCTGAACTGAAGAGTCCACACTGTGTCCTTGAAACTCTCAGGTCAGGATTCATTATTTTATTTTATTTTGAATGTGCTGTTATTGACCCAAATAAAAATTAATTTTCTTCATCATTCTTTGTCAAGACTGAGTGTCTGTAACCTCTCAGAGAGAAACCATGCTACTTATTATTGTTTAATGTCTGTTGAATCCAGATTAAGTATTAATGATTTTTCATATCTCTGACATATTCGCGTAAAACAGAAAGAAAGTCTACATGTGCTACAATGATATTATGAATACTGCATTGCCTAATGTCTTCTTCACTGTTCACGCTCCAGACTGAGTAGCTGTGACCTCTCAGAGAGAAGCTGTGAAGCTCTGTCCTCAGTTCTCAGCTCCCAGTCCTCTAGTCTGAGAGAACTGGACCTGAGTAACAACAATCTGCAGGATTCTGGAATGAAGCATCTGTCTGTTGTACTGGAGAGTCCACAGTGTAAACTTGAAACTCTAAGGTCAGGTAGTTCATAGTTTGTCTCAAATTATTTTTGTTATTTCTTTAACATTTGAATTCAATGTTCTCTCTCTCTCACGTCAGAACTCTTATGTTTTGAAACCATACTACTTATTTTTGTTAAATGTCTGTTCAATCCAGATTTAGTTTTGTTGATTTTTCATATCTCCCAACATATTAGAGTAAAACAGAAAGCAAGGTCACATGTGCTCCAATGGTATCATGAATACTGCATCATCTAATGTCTTTTTTACTGTTCACGCTCCAGGCTAGGTGACTGTAACCTCTCAGAGAGAAGCTGTGAAGCTCTGTCCTCAGTTATCAGCTCCCAGTCCTCTAGTCTGAGAGAACTGGACCTGAGTAACAACAACCTGCAGGATTCTGGAGTGAAGCATCTGTCTGTTGGATTGGAGAGTCCACAGTGTAAACTTAAAACTCTAAGGTCAGGTAGTTCATAGTTTGTCTCAAACTACTATTGTTATTTCTTTAACATTTGAATTCACTGTTCTCTCTCTCTCACGTCAGAACTCTTATGTTTTGAAACCATACTACTTATTATGTTAAATGTCTGTTCAATCCAGATTTAGTTTTGTTGATTTTTCATATCTCCCAACATATTAGAGTAAAACAGAAAGCAAGGTCACATGTGCTCCAATGGTATCATGAATACTGCATCATCTAATGTCTTTTTTACTGTTCACGCTCCAGGCTAGGTGACTGTAACCTCTCAGAGAGAAGCTGTGAAGCTCTGTCCTCAGTTATCAGCTCCCAGTCCTCTAGTCTGAGAGAACTGGACCTGAGTAACAACAACCTGCAGGATTCTGGAGTGAAGCATCTGTCTGTTGGATTGGAGAGTCCACAGTGTAAACTTAAAACTCTAAGGTCAGGTAGTTCATAGTTTGTCTCAAACTACTATTGTTATTTCTTTAACATTTGAATTCACTGTTCTCTCTCTCTCACGTCAGAACTCTTATGTTTTGAAACCATACTACTTATTTTTGTTAAATGTCTGTTCAATCCAGATTTAGTTTTGTTGATTTTTCATATCTCCCAACATATTAGAGTAAAACAGAAAGCAAGGTCACATGTGCTCCAATGGTATCATGAATACTGCATCATCTAATGTCTTTTTTACTGTTCACGCTCCAGGCTAGGTGTCTGTAACCTCTCAGGGAGAAGCTGTGAAGCTCTGTCCTCAGTTCTCAGCTCCCAGTCCTCTAGTCTGAGAGAACTGGACCTGAGTAACAACAACCTGCAGGATTCTGGAGTGAAGCATCTGTCTGTTGGATTGGAGAATCCACAGTGTAAACTTAAAACTCTAAGGTCAGGTAGTCAGGTAGTTCATAGTTTGTCTCAAACTACTTATTTTACTTTATTTTGAATGTGCTGTTATTGACCCAAATAAAAATTAATTTTCTTCATCATTCTTTGTCAAGACTGAGTGTCTGTAACCTCTCAGAGAGAAACCATGCTACTTATTATTGTTTAATGTCTGTTGAATCCAGATTTAGTATTAATGATTTTTCATATCTCTGACATATTCGCGTAAAACAGAAAGAAAGTCTACATGTGCTACAATGATATTATGAATACTGCATCGCCTAATGTCTTCTTCACTGTTCACGCTCCAGACTGAGTAGCTGTGACCTCTCGGAGAGAAGCTGTGAAGCTCTGTCCTCAGTTCTCAGCTCCCAGTCCTCTAGTCTGAGAGAACTGGACCTGAGTAACAACAACCTGCAGGATTCTGGAGTGAAGCATCTGTCTGTTGGATTGGAGAATCCACAGTGTAAACTTAAAACTCTAAGGTCAGGTAGTTCATAGTTTGTCTCAAACTACTATTGTTATTTCTTTAACATTTGAATTCAATGTTCTCTCTCTCTGCCTTGTGTTAGAACTATGTTTTGAATCCATACTACTTATTTTTGTTAAATGTCTGTTTATTCCAGATGTTCTTTTGTTGATTATTAATTTCTCTGACATATTAGAGTAAAACAGAAAGCAAGTTCACATGTTCTACAATGATATTATCAATACTGTAAATGTCTTTTTTACTGTTCACGCTCCAGACTTGGTGTCTGTAACCTCTCAGAGAGAAGCTGTGAAGCTCTGTCCTCAGTTCTCAGCTCCCAGTCCTCTAGTCTGAGAGAGCTGGACCTGAATAACAACAACCTGCAGGATTCAGGAGTGAAGCTACTTTCTGCTGAACTGAAGAGTCCACACTGTGTCCTTGAAACTCTCAGGTCAGGATTCATTATTTTATGTCATTAGTTCATTTAACTTTACAATTGGAGCAGGTCTTGATCATACTCCTAATATAATTCAATTTATTTAAGAGACCCAACATTTTCCTCATGAGCAAGCAGTATTTACAGTGGAATGAAAAAACTGACTTTTAACAGGCATAAATCTCAAGCACAACCGGACTAAGTAGTGAGACGCCATCTGTCTCAACTGGTTGGGTTGAGACAGACACAGAAGCCCCATTCACACTGTCTCTTCATTCCATCTTACTGTTGATTCATTTCACCTCTGATCCTCCTAAAACTATAATATATATATTAATATTTATGCTTTCCTCAGGATGAACTGTTATTTCTTTTCTTGCCATCATCAGGTCATCATTTTAATCTGTACAATATGTTTATTCATGGCCAAATATTTGCAAAACTAATGGCATTTCCATCGACTTCAGTTATATTCAACGTTTAGTGCTGATTATTGAAAACTAAGATAATGAATATGATAAATGTTAAACCCTTAAACACAGATGTGCACTTAATTATCAGGACCGTCAGCTGATGTATGATGTGTGTTGCTTTGTGTGTCTGCAGGCTGTCAGGCTGTCTGATCACAGAGGAAGGCTGTACTTCTCTGGCCTCAGCTCTGGACTCCAACCCCTCCCATCTGAGAGAGCTGGACCTGAGCTACAATCATCCAGGAGACTCAGGAGTGAAGCAGCTATCTGCTCGACTGGAGGATCCAGGCTGGAGACTGGACACTCTCAGGTATGTAGAGTCCTGCTGCAGCCACAGACAGTCAGTAGCCACATTCACACTGCACACTGCCAATTCTCCGCCTCTGTGAATTTTTCGGAGGCGGCGAGGGGTGAAATTTCGCTCCGACGCTGATCCGCCTCTGGAAGTAGTATCAGGGGCGCTTTATTGGTGAACTGAACCAGTGTGAATGAATAAGCCAGCTGTGCATATCAAGGGCGTGTCGGTCTGACAGTCTGATAACAACACAGGTCCTTCACTCAACTAAGTAAAGAGAAATGTCCCACAAACCAAAGTTACACGACCAAACAAAAGCTGAGCAAGAAAATACAGCAGATCCACGTGACTTCAGTGAAACAGCCTCTGTCCCCGTTAGTGAGTCAGACAGTGTGGAGTTTACTGATGGAAATTATTTACTTAAGCAAGTGAGGTCCTGACCCACCAAACATCCTTGAGAGTGACAAAGTTAAGTTTTTAGCTCTAAATCACTACACATTATAACAGCATCCACTGAGATACACTGAACTCAGTGCTGGAAATAAAATATTCAGATTTGGTACGCCAGC
Source organism: Sparus aurata (assembly GCF_900880675.1). Classification (NCBI taxonomy): domain Eukaryota; kingdom Metazoa; phylum Chordata; class Actinopteri; order Spariformes; family Sparidae; genus Sparus; species Sparus aurata. The sequence continues at coordinate 226,641 of NW_022045105.1, forward strand.
TAGTGCATTAATTTACAGTGGTGAACAGTCAAATTGACTGGAACTACTTAGTAGGTGTCCATATATCAGGGGTTAATTGACACCCTGCAGCCAATCAGAATCGAGTATTCCCCCAGACCATGGTATAAATGATTATAAACTAATCGTGGGTTTAGATTGACAATGAAAATGGGGTAACACCTTAAAAACACACAGAGGTCATCATCATGATGTGTAGGTCACGCCTCTATAGGAGCCGCAGCGTCGGCTTTCTGTGTGAATTACACGTCAGTTTGTAATCAAGGCGGAGCTGCTTCACTCTGTGTGAGCGACCAACGGCAGAGAATTGGTGAACCGCTGCTGCGTTTGGGTAGTTATCATTATAACAGCCTGCAGGGGCAGGAAAGTTTCAGTGTTTTGCACCACCAGCTAAATCAAATGACAGAAGAAGACATTCAGTGATCAATCATCTGCTCCATTGATTAACATGATATGTGACCTGTGCAGAGCTGCAGCTCTCTACAGTAGTTGGTGGACCTCTGGTTTAATGCTGTTGTAATTTACTTCAGCCTGGCTCGTAGCTGCTGACTCAGTTTCACTCTCAGCTGTTCTGGAGTCTGTTAAAGTGCAGCTGGTTGAAATCCAATGTTTCCTAAATTTGCTGCTTCAAAATAAAAGCTTTCAAAATAACTACATAATGCAGGACCTTCATTCTGAAAGATTTATAGGAAGTTTTGAATGCAGGAAGATCGCGCGACAACGTTGCATGAATGGACTTTTAATTAATTTAAATTTTTCTTCTGTGGCAGCAAACAACACATGGTTTCAGTCACTAACTGAGTCTATCCACACACTTTATGTCCGACTACAGTAATAACAGCAGCACTTTACTGTGACTGCAGCAACGTGCTCGTAGCTCTGTCACATACCAGAGAGACTCACTCCCTACCAACACAACACAGAGTAGTGTTTGTTGTCACAAGTTACAGAGCTGCAGCTAACAACTATTTTCATAACCCATTAATCACATCAAATCACAAAAGCAGATGTTTTTTTTGTTTTTTTTTACATGTCCAGCATTTTATTAAAAGAATAAAACATTGCTCTTACATTTTCCTCTTTAGTCTTGTTCAGTTCACTTTCAAACAACTTACAAATTGTAAAAGCAACATAAATGTATTAGAGGTGATGAAATGTCTCCATTATAAGATACATCACGATGCAGAGACAGAGCATCATCAAGAGTCTGCAGCTCATGTTGATTGTTGATTGTTCGGCCCCAGTGTTGTATCTTAAAGCTGCCATGTGAAAACTAGATTATTGCAGACAAACGTGAAAGACGCTGCAGATAGATACAGGTTTAATTGAAAAGATGCAGCTTTTATTTTGTAGACTGCTGTAGTCTTATTATTGGAAGGACTTTCAGAATAAAAGATCATTAAGGTTTAGAGCCCGACAGATAAAGGATTTTTAAGGCCGATACCGATACAAATATTTGGTGATTTAAAAATCCGATATTCCAATATATCGGCCAACATATATATATTTATATTTTTAAAAAATCCAGAAACACGTCACAAAACATAAACACATTTCTGTAACATTAGTTATTTGTAGTTACTTATGAGTCCTCACTGAAATAATATGATAATGCAGTTTAAAAATAAACTTGTTTGTTTTATTGTCACAACAGAACAGAGGACCATCAAAATATATTATAGGGTTTGTGACGTTGAGCAGGGTGCACACACTGATTTGGACATATAAAAGTAGTAGATCTACTTTTGAAAGTAGATCTACTTTCAAAATGACCAGGTTGAAATGATCTACCTACATAAAAAATACTAAACATCTCTTTATTTATACATACACTGAGTATACTTTATATAACACAATGCATAACTGATATTGAGAGAGTAAAGTAACCCTTGGTGCTGCACATAAACATTGACAGCAGTAATGCACATAGGTGACAAACAGCCGTCAATACTGCACAGTTTACACACCAGGAGCTGCTGCTGGTTTTCTCCTGAAATTCTTTGAATGACTGAAAAATGTCCTCTCCCCACGTGTGATCTTTCATGAGCAGTAATGTTAACAGCTCCTCTTTTACAGTCATATCTGTAAACATCATCCCAATAAAAATGCACATCTGGGCTGTATCGCTGGTGTCTGTAGACTCTATGCTATGCTAACAGCTAAGAAGGAAAGAAACACAGGAATAAAAAAAAAGAAAATCACCAGTGACAGAATGTTTTATGTTTTTAATTGATCATTTCAAAAATGTACTTACTGATGTTGGTTTGGGAGATCTGGGTTAAGGAGGTGGCGATTGTAGAGCAACACTGGCCTCATATTCACTTTCACCTTCATAGCCTGAGCTCTCTGTGACCTTATCTGAAATGAGGGTCTTCACAGCTGCAAAGAGTGATGGAATTTCTGGGAAATATGGCCCACCGAATTTACCACAACAGGACTCCAAACAAGTTGTAAACACATAACATGTAAACAAAAATAAACAAAATACACCTGTGCTCATTTTTGGTGTCTCAAAGTGTAACAAAATGTGTGAGGGGTTCTGAAGTAGCTAGCTAGCTAACGGCCGTTAGTCACTTGAGTCCTGCTTCATTAGCTAACGCTAACGTTAGCTAGCTAGCTACAAGTTCAGATGAAGAAGGACTCATGTTAGCTAGCCAGTTAACGTTAGCGGCCTTTAGCGCGCTAGCTAACGGTCGCTAACGATAGCTAGCTGGCTAAACGCGGATAACATAGCTAACATTAGCGACCGTTAGCTAGCTGGCGCTTACGGCCGCTCATGTTAGCAAACAGCCGTTAATCAAGCGAGTCAAGCGTGAGTCCTGCTTCATTTGAACTTTTAGCTAGCTAGCTAACGTTAGCTAACATGTTAGCTAACGTTAGCTAACATGTCTGAAGACATATGAACCACAGACAGACAGAAAGAAAGACAGATTCCTGGCTTCATAGTCAGATGTTCCTCTGGTCACATCTGGACACATCATGTTTACCACAGCAGATTTCAGACTAAGAGACATTTTCTGTCATTGTTTCTGCTTTTAATGGCATCAAACATGACATGAAGTTCTCCTCACAGTAACTATTACTGCTGTAATATACATCAGATATCAATCCAGCACCGAACTACAGTAACATGAACATGACAACACATGAAACCATGAAACTGTTTCTATCACAAACAGGTTCAGTGACACTTGTGAGGTTCTGGAGGGAAACAGTCTGGGAGTCTCTGTCACTTGGTTTTGTGGCAGAGGTCGGGAACCAACGTCCAATGTTTTCTGATTGATTTATTACGTATAAATTGTATTTGTTTCTTTGCACAGTAAAACAAAGCAGCAGAAACACAGCAAGAACAAAAAGCAGACTGTGCAGCTGAGATTCAGAAAAGCCCTCCAAGCTTCAAACAGGAATCGGACCTCAAAAGTTCTGATGTCCAAATCCAAAAGTCCTATAATATAGAAACATAAGCACAAGTTGACATTGGATCAAACAGCAAGCGTAAGGTCGCCCACAGGAAACAGCAACAACATCCAATAAAATAAAGATGAAGTGATAAATCCAACAGGAGGTTTGTGTGTGTTCTCAGATGTTGTGGTCCTCTTTCACACACACCAACATCCTGTGGCTCACTCTCAGTGTGTGAGGAGAGTGGCAGAGGTGAAGAGGTTCAGGGAGAACAGGGAGAAGCAGCCTGATGGACAGATTGTGTTTCTGTGTATGAGAGTCATGTCATGTCCATGTTTGCATGCTGAAAGAGGATGTGCTGCTCTGACCCCCCTCCTCCTTTCAGGGTGGAGCCTGCTGGAGTCCGATGGTTGACACCAGGTCTGAGGAAGTGTGAGTGTCTTTTTACTTTCAGTCATGAAAACACTGTGACATCACTCATTCACATCTGTGATGTCATCATCACACTGATGACACATTAATAACTGCAGCTGTGTTGTGTCTTTTTCTCTCCATCAGATTCCTGTGAGCTCACAGTCGACACAAACACAGTCGACAGATACATCAAACTGTCTGACAACAACAGGAAGATGATATATGTGAAGGAGGAGGATCAGTCATATCCTGATCATCCAGAGAGGTTTGAGTCCGTGTGGCCTCAGCTGCTGTGTAGAACTGGTCTGACTGGTCGCTGTTACTGGGAGGTCGAGTGGAGAGGAAGAGTTTCTATATCAGTGAGTTACAGAAGAATCAGAAGGAAAGGAGACATTAAAGACTGTGTGTTTGGACTGAATGATCAGTCCTGGAGTCTGTGGTGCTTTGATGATGGTCGTTACTCTGTCTGTCACAATAACAGAGAAACAGTCCTCTCCTCCTCCTCCTCCTCCTCCTCCTCCTCCTCCTCCTCCTCTGGTAGAGTAGCAGTGTATGTGGACTGTCCTGCTGGCACTCTGTCCTTCTACAGAGTCTCCTCTGACTCACTGATCCACCTCCACACCTTCAACACCACATTCACTGAACCTCTTTATCCTGGATTTGGGTTCTTCTGGTCCAGTTCTGGTTCCTCAGTGTGTCTGTGTGGTGTTTAGTGTGCAGAGTCTCCTCCTGTCACAGAAACATTGTCAGTGCTGAACAGTTGAGTCTGTACAGGATCACAGTCACATCAATCTTTCAGCTTCTTGTCATAAATTCATCAGTCAACTTTGTAAAAAATGATTCAAACTGATTGAAAAGATTCTTCATTTACATTTTAAACTTCTTCCATTAAATTGTGTAAATTGCGTTGACTTGTACTTTCTGTCATTTGTTGTTTTGAATTCCGGCTCTTGTTCCAATAAAATCCAGAACTATTAGTGAAATGTAAGAAACAGAAAACATTGACTCGTCTGCAGCTTTAATTGTAAAGAATCATTGTGAACAAAGTTGTGAATGGACAGTAAAATCTGATCAAATGTACTCGACACTCCACCTGAAACACTCTGACTTGTTTCATGTGTTTCTAATGATGAAACTAAAAGTTTGATGGTGTTGGTTAACACATGTAATTATGTCTGTAGTGACGTGATAAACTGCACAGCATCTATTCATTTCTGTCTGATTATTATATGAGTAGAAAACACATTCGAATAACAATCATTGTGTTTCTCTCAGTGTTTTGTGGCTGTTGAAGTCCGGCTGTATTTTCAGGACGTTTGTTGGATTTGAATCTCGTCTGTGAAACTAAACAGCTGTGAGAAAAGTCTTTCTCTGTCTGAGCCGGTTGGCTGAAGATGTTTGGAAGTCTGAGAGCCGGATGAAATACTGAAACACTTTCAGATATCACAAACTAAACTGTCCTGATGACGTTTTTAAACAAGTGCTGAAGAGATTTGAGCTCATGTTTGATGCTTCTGAACGTTGATGTTCAGAGCAAAGAGTCCAAAACTTGTACAAATTGTTCCTTTTTGTTTCAATCTGACTTTGTTTGTGAAACGATCAGCTGACGAGTTTATAATCAGACTGAAAGATGTCGCACAGCATCACTGAAATGTTTCTCCTCTGCTAAAGTAGCTCAATATAAGAACATCAAATATTTACAATATTAATGAGGTAATAATACATTTTTTTTTCCAACAGAACACTGTTTGAAGCCAGAGAGGTGGCAGGGTCCGCCACATATAAACACAGTGAAACAGTATAAAGTTTATTTAGTTTGTTGATCAGCTGATGAAGATCTTTGTCTGCTTGTTGTTATTTCTTCAACTAAACTACAGACTGCTCCTTTAAACTTTCTTTCCTGGCATCAGAAATCGAGTGAAGAACAAAAACTTTGACTTGATTTTAGAAAATATCTGAAACAAGTATTATTCTGTCTGATTGCAGCACAGCGAGCACAACTTAAACTCCTCTTTTTATTTTATTATTCTGACTTGTTTCAGGATAAAAGACGTTTTTAAAACAGATTTTTAATATTCTTAAAGCTTAAACATGTTTTTTTTTAGAGAAGGAACAAATAAATAATAAAAGCAAAACAGAATGAGTGTAAAAGTTTGCTGAGACATGAATTGATGGTGAAATGAAAGCAGGTGGCAGCACAGAATCAGTGGGACTCAGAGATCTTCTGTCCTGACGACTCTCATCAATCTGTATGTGACTCATTTGTTTAACACTCACATTCAATCATTCATTTTCTCTTCATTTCTTTTGTTAAATGCTTTAAGTTCTCACCAAATATGTTCAATGCTTCAACATGTGTGTGAATCAATAAGTCATGTAGTGATTATGGGTCGTTCCAACCAGCCAACTCACCCACAATCCAGAACTTTTCCCGCTTCTCCAGAACACTTCATGTAGAAACTTAAATGAACTGAATGTGATCGTGCAGCTGAACTCCAAATACTTTTTAACTTGTGGATTTTTGAACTTTGACTCTCTAAACTCAATTTCAGGATTTTGGTGAAATTTGGGACAAAACAACTATTTGGATTTTACAAGTTGTCATGAATTGAACCAAAGTTTCAACACAAATGTCTTTAAAAAGAATGTGTGACATGAGCTGGCAGGTCCTGGGTCAGTCGGTGTGGAGCGACCCGTATCTACAGAACATCTAAATATCTTATTTTACTCTGTCGTTTACTGATGTTCTGAAAATAACACGTGTCATACTTTCCATACGACTTCAGTTTTTATATTTAAACACTTTAACCTGAAAAACATTCAGGACGTAAAATCAAACGTCTCTGAAGCTTTATTTAACAAGATGTTTGTCACTCACATGTTGATGTTTCTGGTTGTTTTATGTGTTTTTATAATGATGAGAAGAAAAAAAAACAACCTAAGATCGTGTTCATAAACTCATCTGAACGTTTCCATGGTGACATAATAAACAGATGGATGTAAAAACTGGTTATTAGGATGTTTTATTACAAAAACTGAATATTAACAGCTGATTAGAATACAAAACAAACAAACAAGTCTGTATTATCATGTATATATTCATTAAACTGTCTCATTGTGCTGAAGTGGTGTTTTTCTACTGTTAACTTCATGTTATTTATTGTTTTAAGTGTTTCTACCGTTCTGACAACAGATGTGACACGTTAAACCAGAGTTTGATCACTTTTACTTTGAAAATACTCAGGATGGAAGAATGAAAGAGGTGGAAACCTTTTAGAAACAGGTGAGCATCATCAAAGATTGTATAGTCTGAGGGTCTTAGCAGGAAGTAGACGGAGCCGGAATGATCTCCTCTGTCAGTAGAAACACCTGGTTTCACCTTTTAGAAACAGGTGAGCATCATCAAAGATCGTCTAGAGTCTAGATGATCTTTGATGATGCTCACCTGTTTCTAAAAGGTTTCCATCTTTTCCCAGAGATGATAAAGAGCTCTGTGAGGAGCTGTTGTCTGTAACACCACTGAGACAAATCGAGAGGAGAGGACATATATGCAGCAATAAAGGAGATGTTGAGACAGAGAGGTGTCGATCTGAACCAGGTGGTCTCATCACCACAGATGGAGCCCCTGCCATGGTGGGAAGAGAGAAGACGACCCTGATCTCAGAGCTCACCACCGTCTCATCCATCACACTGTTCTGTGCGCTGAAGTCATGAACAAGAGCAGCTCAAGAGTCAGACAGCAACACAGATTTCACTGTTTCTGCAAGATGAGCACAACATGGAGACGGTTGCTGTGTCGGCTGACATCACATCACACCTTCATGAGCTCAAGTTAAAGCTGCAGGACCGGAAACATTCAGTGGTTCATTGGATGAAAGCTGTCAGATGTTTCCACAGGAAGCTGCACATTTTCACAGCAGATGTTGAAGGAGAGTGAACACACTCAGTCTGAGAGAGATGTTCCTCCCTGTGTTGACTTCATACACAAGCTGAGTGGAAACTTCAGTAAAAGCTTTGACAGCTTCAGCCTCGGGCAGCAGCTCCTCCTGCTGACCCACAATCCTCTCCTCATCACAGAACTTTTCACAGGAGGTGACACAGACGTTGAGGTGGGCTCATGTGGGATCTCTGCAGCTGGAGCTCATTGATCTGTGAGGAAGTGATGCATGAAGAGCATTTAGAGGCCACTGACCTGCTGCTTTCTGGCTGCTGCACACTGTTTTCATGGTCTAACCAAAGCAGCACTGCACACCTGGACCACGTTTGGACCCACTGACGGCTGTGAGTCGGCTTTTTCCACCGTCAACAGCATGAAGAACAAGTCTGGTTCCAGGCTCACAGGTGAACACCTACAGATCTGCATGAGAACGGCAGCGACTCCATTCAGCCAAGATTGAAATCAGTGGCAGGACCATCACATGCCCATTCCTCTCAGGAAGACAAGTCAAAGAAAAGAAGCAGATATTCAAAGAGAAAAGGCTGTTTGCACTTTTTATTGACTGTTTTCTGAATATGTTGACGTGTTTTCACTTGAAATGTCTAATTGAAGCATAAAAAAGGTTATTCTGAGCTCTGTTTTCATCTCTTATAGCTTTTATACTGAGGCCTCTTTTTTCTTTAACTTGAAATAAAGGCCTAAAATTCATTCTTTTATTTCTGGTAAAATATCTGGTTGATGCCTGTACAAGTGATGAACACTGAATGTGGGGAAGACTGTAAGACACAAGCTGGACTTTGTGAGGTTCAGACCTTTTACTGGGAGGAAATTTTAGTAACTTTAAAAGCTTTGATTGATTGATTGAATCAATGAATTGAGGCATTGGAACTGGATTTGTTCAAAGAGAATCAAACTCCCCCACAGAAATGGTACATTCCGGGGGCGGGGCCACTGCAGTGCACCTGATCAGCCACCTGTAGCCTATAAAGCTGAGCTGCTGCCACACAGACGGTCTTTTGTTCCTCAGTGTGACATTCGTAGTGATGTGTCTTCTGTGTCGAGTAGTCCAGGAAGATATTTGTGAAGCGCGTATCGAGGTTTGTTCGACCACGTACCACGTGACTGATTCAGGAACTGTTTTGTGGTTTTGGCGTTCATTTCGAAATTTAAGGGGCAACGAAATGCAATGGAGGTCCCCCGTTACCTCACATTTTGTGTAGTATCTGTTTTTTCTTTGCGATCTATTCGAGTGTCATTTGACTTTACGATGGAACCTGCGAGAAGGAAAAGATTTTCCCTGTCTGGGAACAATTTGAGCTGATCTCCCATAATAATGTATACACATAGTAATTACTAGTGTAATATAAATGTGGCAACACAGCATATCCCTTGTTCTGATTTCTTTCTTCTCATGTCTGGTATTTTAAAAGGTGAAGTGTCTGTGTTCCAAAGAACTTGGATACAGCAACACCTCCTCTATGCTGAGGCATTATAGGGCCTTACATGGGAACAAGGAGACCAACCAAGGTGGACCAAGCTCAGGTAAGCCATTTTAGGATGCAATGATAAGACAGCATACAAATATACAACTACAACATTAATCTATATTTTAATTGTGACTAATTAATGACATCTGTGATTGAATACTGCATTTTTATGTCATCAGGAGGGAAGACTGATGTGGATGAGGCATGGTCACCATGGTTACTGAGGATTCCCAGCCCTTCACTAATGTGGAGGACAAATGGTTCAGAAATCTTTGAACTGCTCGCCTCAGAAACTTGACATTTTTAAGTTTTCATCAGTATGAAAGTAATCTGGTGACAGTTCAGTTCAGACAACTTTATTAGTCCCCGGGGGGCAATTCAGTTCAAGCAGTTCTGGCATAGAAAAACACAAACAACAACCATGACATAACAATGAGCAGCAAGGCGACAAACAGGAGTACACTAATATGCAGATCAGTACATATCCCCAGGGGGCCAAGGCACTTAGGCCACTGTCACATAATTGTGTAGAGTGGCACAACTAAATAACAGAGACCAAGAATAAGAGTAAAAAAAGTAATAAATTATAAGTGGCACATTAAGTTACAGGGACACTGGGACACAAGTTTACAATGTTACACATAGTGGCTGCCACTGTCCATGTTCAAGAGCTTGATAGCAGATGGGATAAAAGAATTGGCATACCTATTTGTCCTCCAAATAGGTGCTATAAAACGGCGGCCCGAAGGCATCGTCGTAAACTCAGAGGACAGGATGTGGCCATACTGGGAAATTATTCCTTTGGCTTTCTGAACCACCTGCCTCTCCCACAAAGACCCCAAGTCCCTCTGCTGGATGCCAATTATTTTAGAGCAGACCTTTACAATGCTGCAGAGGCTGTTTTTGTCTCTTACAGCCAGGCCACCAAACCAGCAGATGAAGGAAAAAGTTAAAATGCTCTCGACAAAAGACTGATAAAACATACACAACATTTTGTTACAGACTTTAAAAGAGTTCAGCTTTCTTAGTAAGTGGATTCTCTGCTGGCCTCGTTTGACAATGGACTCAATATTTTTGTCAAACTTCAGCTGTGAATCAAAAACAGTGTCTAAGTACTTATAAGTTTCAACAATTTCGACTTTATTCCCATGAATTGTACTTGCCTTAGGTTTTCCACCATTTTTTTTTTTTTAAATCAATGATTTTGTTCACGTTAAGATCGAGGAAATTTTCATCACACCAGCTAACAAAGTCTGGCAGGGCACTACCGTGGTCTGACTCTGACCCCTGGAGGAGAGTCAGAAGTGCCGTGTCGTCCGAGAATTTCAGCAGGTAGCTGCCCTCTTTGTGAGACCTGCAACTGTCTGTATACAAAATAAAAAGAAGGGGAGATAGAACGCAACCCTGTGGGGAGCCTGTATTTGTAACCACAACATCTGACAAAGCTCCATTAACTAAGACCTGCTGCTTCCTATCAGTTAAAAAGTTTAGAAGCAACAATAAGAACTGATCAGGTAGATTAAAATATGAGGAAAGTCGTTGAATTAAAATATGTGGTTGCATCTTGTTAAAAGCTAAAGAGAAGTCAGCAAATAAAAGTCTCACATGTGATTTTGGCTTCTCCAAGTGCTTGTAGATTTTGTCAAGGATGAGGAGCTTAGCATCCTCCACACCTTTTCCAGGTTGATATGCAAACTGTAAGGGGTCTAATTTGTCATACACTAAAGAGACAATCTCATCTTTCAGAATTTTCTCAAAGATTTTCATAATAAGTGATGTAAGAGCGACAGGCCTAAACTCAGTAAGTTGCTCAGGATTTTTTGTTTTGGGGATTGGAATTATTGTTGAGCTTTTCCAAATTAAAGGAAGCTGACAGTGATTGACACACATCTGAAAGAGTGTAGAGAAAACTCACTGAGCTGGTTGGCACAGTACCTCAGTGTGCGCCCACAGACAGCATCTGGGCCCGCAGCCTTCCTTATGTTGGTTTTCTTCAACAAAGCTGTAACCTGATCTTTGCATATAACAAAATCAGTCAGGGGTACAAGAGAATTCTTCAATGCAGAGATATTCTGAGTAAAATCACAACTTTCAAAACGAGAAAAAGAACAATTGAAAGCGTTTGGTAACTCAGCATCCGGTACTCCTTTAATGGTGGTGTGCTGCTTGGCCTCATCTGCCTGCTTGTTAACACAGGCTATTGATTTAAGTCCTTGCCAAGCTGCTCTGATATTGCCACCTGCAAACCTCATTTCGATTTTATTCTTGTAGTTTACTTTAGCCTTTGCTATTTCTTTCCTCACCTCCCTGGAGAGGGCCCTTTTCTCAAGAAGATCACCTGTGAAGAAGGTCCTTTTCTTTTTGTTAATAACGGTTTTGAGCTCCTTAGTTACCCAGGGTTTGTTATTAGGATAAACAACAACTTTATTTGATGGGATAATAGAGTTTACACAGAATGAAATATAGGAGGAAACCGTGTCACCGAGGACGTCAATATTCTCACAGCTATCATAGAAACAGTCCCAATCAGTGCAGTCCAAACAGGCCTGGAGAGATGAAACACTGTCCTCCGACCAGATTTGGACTTCTTTCTCTTCATGCTCAAGACGTCTGAGGGCAGGCTTATACGTGGGCATTAAAAACACACAGTTGTGGTAGGAAGCACCAAGAGACGGCATGGGCAAGGATTTATAAGCACTGCTTACTGAACCATAGCATAGATCAATCGTTGAGTTTCTTATAGTGGTGGCACAAGACACATATTGTTCATAGGTTTTCAGTGACTTGGTCAAGGTGCAATGATTAAAATCCCCGAGGATAAACTTTGGAGCATCAGGGCAGATGGAGTCGAGTCTATGGCTGTGTCCAAATTCAGGGGCAGCATCCTTCGGAGTGCGTATCTGAAGTGCAATTACGTCACTAAGCCGCGCAAAGCCTGTCCAAATTCAAAGTGTGCTCCAAATGCTCCCCACAAATGCCTCCTTCTTTTGCCTGTTCATGGAGGACACACCGCTACTATCCTTCGCGGCTACAAATTGCCCAAGATTTATTGCGCGCCTAAAGAGAAGAAATAAATAAACACATAATGGCGACCTCAAGTGGCGCAGATCTCGCATTCAAATGTTATAGACTCGTTTTACTTCTTGTACATAAATGGACCAAGATGAACAGATTTAGATCAGGCAGTGATCCCTGTAAAGTCTAGTTAAACGTTGGAATAAAGAGCTATGTTTATGATTATTATCCTTATGATTATATTATTTTGCTGTATTAGAACTCTTTGGTGTGTTTCACATTCCATCGTGTTTTAGGGAGTAAACAGAGAAGCTTCATCACTGTCCGAAGTCAGAACAACATTTGTTCACAGGGCAAAACATTCCGCCGACTGGATGGGAGTATGGCTATAATATATAATAATAAATAATAAATAGCCGATTTGTCAGTCCTGATGTCACTTTTTGTAAATCTTTGCATCCCTGTGTTAATGTGATCTTGAGTTTACCTTTTCTCTTGCTTCGAGGAGGATGAAGGAGGACATGAGGCTGCAGAGAGGATGGAGAGGCTCTTCTCTGCTCCAGAGGACAATCCTTACATTATATCTGTTATTTAGTTAAATATATGAGTTATTTTTAAATTATTTGTTCATAATTGTTCATGTTATATAATTCATGAAATAAAATATTGTTTTATTGTAACACATTCTCTATTCCACTCAGTATTTACAACTTAAGTACAATTTATAACAGCAAACAGCATCAAGTGCTACTTTTCAGGAACAACAAGGGATTGAATGTTTTCTTTTATCTTGAAGGTCTTAACATTTACAACTATTTACAAAATTACAGCATAAATAACTATTTACAGATTATTATTAACTATTAACAAAAACAATCATTATTAAAAAACATATTCAAACACTTATAGATGATGTACAGTAACAGGCTGAGCAGGAGTCCCTGCAGTGCTGCTGGGCTGGATGGTGTCAGTGGGACATCATCTGGGTCGGTACTCAGGGTGTTTGGGGGTCCAGTCTCCTCTGTCCACCACATCCTCCATCTACTGGGTCTGCAGTTCTGACTCGACCGACGGCTGTCAGGTCACTAAGAATGTTTTAAGAAAGAGGCAAGAATTATAATTTCATGCTCTAATTATAATAATAATAATCATAATAAATTACAGCAAACAAAACTATCTACCAAACATTTTAAATACAACGCCTTTAAAATCTAAATTAAAACCCTAAGTGGCGATCAGCAGTTTATATGTCAGCATTAATGTAATGTATCTGTATGTTAATGACCCCAAACTGTTAGCTAGCTAATAATGATTATATTGATAACATTACTGTGGGTTCAATAACAGGTTTACCTCTCCACGGTCCTCTCAGCCGGAGATAAACCAGCTGCTTCTCCTCTTCCTCCACAAGCAGGAGGATTAAAAAGGAAATCAGGAAATCCTGAAGCTCAAACAGACCTGACAGTCAAACTTTACTCTTCTTGTCACTTTCGCGGACCTTACCTCACCAGAAATAGTGAGGTGCGGGGCGGGAACAAATGGTGACGCAACCAGGAAATGCTGCGAAGGGTAGACCGTCCAATTTCACAACAGGCTGACGCTGCCTGCAGGTCTCTCTGAAGGACCCTGCCTTTGCTGGCTGAGGAAGGGTGGGTCCTTGAAGGATGCTGCCCCTGAATTTGGACACAGCCTGTGTGTCCGTCCTGTCTCCTAACAGCACTCTGTAGCTCAGAGGTGACAGTCTGACAGCCTGTAGCTTCAGCTGGAGATGGAAAAGCAGCCAGTTCACTACTGAGTCTAATAAGTCAGCAACATAAACTCACTAGATGTCAAGAAAGGAAATATTTTGACTCCTACTTATATATATAAACAGAAAAATCCAACCGTCCGTCAGCACAGCTGAAGGATTTTATAACACAAGTTTTTACCTGAATGTTTCTTCATGACAACTTGTGAGTTGTGTGTGAGTTGTTGTGTAGTGACCTCATAGAAACTAACAGTCAGTTAAAGTGATGTTGGTCTGTAAAAGTCACTAAAGCTGCTTTGTTGAACCAAAGTAACAACAACTGAACATGTTTTTGACCTTTACACTCTCATTAAACACACAAGTCATCAGATTTCACTCATATGATTCATACGATGTGATTAATGTGTAACTCTAACAGCCTCTTCGGGCGGCGCCGGTCCAAAGTCTCATTCACTGTGATGGTTGTGGTGCAGACAGTCGTGTCCGTGTGAACCTCCAGCTGAAGGTAATGTTACACATTTAAAATGTTTGACTCGTTAACACAAGCTGTCGTTAGCTTAGCAACACTAGAAACAGCAACAATCTGCCGCTCCATTGTTCATTTCTACAAACTCACAGCTGTGAGTTCAAACAGCCGCCATTACAAACATCATCCTCCATGTTGAGAGGAGAACGGTGGAGGAAGAGCAGAGGTGGAGTTAGTTGGTCGTCAGTAGTTGATGTGGAGACAGCAGGAAGCAGCATTCAGAGGAAGCTGAGCAGACGAAAGCTTTTATTTTGTAATGAAAGAATAAAAATGTCAGTGTGTCACTAAATGAGCTGTCAGAGCTGTGAACACTCCTCCAACAGGAAGTGTCGCCTCTTTCTGTCACTGTTGACTGAAATGTGATCAATAATCAAATCAAACACATTTACTCCACATCAACTGACACACTTTTATTTTGAAGGATTTGTCTGCTGTACTAACTTCCACAGGTGATAGTAACTAATTACTGCAGTGTCTGGCTTAGCAGGATAGACTGGTGAGAGAGAAGCTGCAGGCTGGAACATGAACTAGTGTTTACTGCTCACTGTCATGGTGCTTCTTCCTCTTCTGGTGACCAGATGTTACTGATGAGATCAGAGGACGAAGCAAAACCTAAATCAAAGTTTTAAACAATTACACCTGCATTCACACGAGGGGAAGACGTGTTGCATCATTTGGATCATTGTGGGAGTGTAGCCGGAGAAATGAGAGTAGAAGTGGAGTTAGTTGGTCAGTGTTTGAACACAGAGTGGTTGTTACTGTGTAGCTCCACTTACTGATGACTGATACAAGGCTGGAGAGAAGCTGTTCACCTGGATGCAGGAGCTGGAGGTGCTGATGGGGCTGCAGCACCTCCTAAAACGAGGCTGTAACATATGCCGAATTTACTAGAAGGCCCGAATCATGAAGAATTTGTCATCGACAGCGTTTCACACAGTTAATAAATGTTCTCTTAACTCAACAACTCTCCAAATGGAGTGATTACTCAAGGGAGTCTGGGGACTTCCTGTCGCTCCTCCTCTCCCTGCTGCTTTTGACTGTAGCTGATGTGACTTATAATATGTTGGTGTTCTGGTTCTTGTTCGTAATCATCAGATACATGTTATCCTGGAAGTTCAACTGAGCCCAAACACATGAATGTGGCCCACCATTTACTATGACGTCATCATAAAGATTGAGCCCTCAGCACCAACTGTGACTGACTTCCTGGTGTGGAGACGCTCCACCAACAGTCTCTTCTTTATGTCACTTTGACCTGAAATGTGATCAATAATCAATCACATTGCCCTTGAATTAGTTTTTTTAGTGTACTCTCTTTGTATGTAACTGAGTACATTATCTCAGTACAGTGCTAAAGTACAACCTGGATCTCAGCCCTCTGATATACTGAACTTTTAACTTCTCTACATGTTGTTGTGAATATGAAAGAGAATCCTGACAGACAGATGTGTGACGGCGCCCTGATGGAGTGACAGTCGCTTTTCTTGGGAATAAAAACCATTCAGTCAGATTTTATGGACATGGAAGTGAAATAATGTTTGTATTGAGCCGAGGAGCTGATACAAATATTTAGTCCTGACGCAGTGAACAAGATGACATCATCTAGTCTGCATCAATCAAACCATCAACAGCTGTGACTTGAAGATTCCCAGAAGTGGATAAAAAAAGAAGAGGCTCAGTAGGTTTCAAACAGAGAGAAACCCTTGAAGATAACACAATACAAGCCTGTGAAATAAAAGCAGTGAATGTGATATTACAGCCAGTGATGAGAGAGAGATTCTAATTTTTACTTTGCAGATAAATGTTTTAAATAAACAACAGATGACCAGATTGACTCTTTTAGATTAAAAGATATCAGAGAAACGTGTGTGTTGACTCCACCACAGCGTCATGATGTCATCTAGTGGACTGATCCAAGTCCAGCAGCTGATGTTCTGACAGGAGACGTGACATCAGTGAGACGTCATAGCCTCTACAGACCAAACCCACCTGAACACACCTGAGACTTTCATATTTTATAATAACACAACAGGTTATTAGAACAATTTCTGCCTCTTGGTTAAATCAACTTGTCAGTATTTGTTTTAATCAGTTATTTAACACTCCAAGCTCCACAGAAAGTCTCCACAGTCATGTACAGAAGGAAAGTGACTGTTATTATACCCTTTAAAATGTGATAATGTTTACGTAGAAATGACATAGATAAAATTCAAAGTAAATATTATAAAACATATAATGAGAGATCGTCTTCTGGAGTCACTGGTGTTACTGTGTGACAAAAGTCTTTTATTTTGAAATACAACTCAGACTGATGACATCACTTTCCTTCCTGCAGATCAGTGAAGACAGGTCCTGGATCAGTCCACTGTCTCTTTTCTGTCAGAAGACATTTTCACATTTGTCTCCAGATTTCTGCTGTGAGCGACTTTATTAGTAGAGAACAATAAAAAACAGAATAGAAACAGATTTAATGACATGATTTACTTTTGGTTTGTTGTCCTGTAGCAGCCATTTAGTGAAATATGTATTAATAGAGTCAGTGAGTTCTGGAATAATGTGCTCTGAGTTTAAATGTTAGAAGAGGAAGTCGACTTTCAGACATTTTGTCCTTCAAGAGTGTTTCTGACCCAAAGGCTGATTTCAGTTGATGTGCAGATGAGTGATTTGTGTTTCCTCTCCAGATGAAAGTGTGTGTGAGATGAGCAGCATGAATCAGTGTGAGGACAGAGAGGAGGGAGGCCCTCCCTCTAAAACCACTGGACCTGGACCTGGACCTGGACCTGAACCTGGACCTGGACCTGAGCCCAGCTGTGTGTCCTTCAAGAGTGACAAGTCAAACGATCGTCCCATTCATTTTAAAGGACAACCAGCTCCTGCTGTAAAGAGGTGAGCTGTTAATAACATTAATATGTGACTGATTCATGTTTTTCATGATTCATGTGGAGAAAGATGTTTTTTGAAACCTGATGTTTATTTTCAGCTTCATTCTTCATTCACTTCTTAACATGAAAATCTGACTGATTCATGTTTTATATTTATTCAGATACATTTGTTTAAACTTGTTTTTTTATCATCGTTCTTCTTTAGTACATTTATATTCTCACATGTGAAAGCTGCCCAGTAGAACCAGTCTTCATCTCTTCAGTCCAGTTTAACATTTGTCTGATGATTTAACCTCTTCATCATGTTTGACTACATATAGTGTTTGTTTGTGGAACGTGCAGTAAAACAGTTTGTAGTTGTTATTCTCACTTTGATTCAGTTGATCTGAGCTCAGTCTCAGTCTCAGTCGTTGACAGTATGTGTTAGCAGCCGACTCCTCCTGTCTTTTCTCAAGGCGCCCTCAACTGTTAAATCAGCTGCTGTAGTTGATCTGAAGTTCACAGACTTAAATACCTGTTTGCAGCGAGTGTCCATGTTTCTCTGATCAGATCCACTGGGATGTTGTCTTTAGATTGGAAGACAGGAATACTGACCTTCAGCTTGCAAGGAACCATGAAGCCAGTGTTTTCCCCTCACTGTTCTCTGGTGTGTTAGTTTTGCTCCAGCCTCCAGACTGTCTAGTTCCATCCACACCACATAGCTGGCCTTCCTGTCCAGCTTATTCAGTTTGTTTGTACCACAGCTGCTGATGCCACCTCCCCATCCACCACAACACAGATAACACTGAACCACAGACTGGTAGAACATCCGTAGCAGACTAGTGCAAACATTGAAGGACCTGAGCCTCCTCAGAAAGAACAGCCTGCTCTGTCCTTTCCTGTTGAAGTTTTCAGTGTTGTCTGACCAGTTCAGCTTGTTATTCAGTTGCACCCCAACGAAACATGGAGGTGTCAAGCATCTCCACCTCCTCCACATTTATTACAACAGGGATGTGGGGCTTCTTCCACATGACCTTCAGCTTGTGTTTGTCTCTGAGTGGACAGACACAATGTGACTGATTCTTCATGATTCCTCCACAGAGTCGACCAGGAGAGCTCAGAGGTTCCCAGAGGTCCGTCTGTCCAGCAGCACCAGACACACCTGGACTCCATATTTATGGTCTGTACATGAACAACAACTACTTTTACATCCAGTCTGTTCACAATAATCTCCATGCTGCACTTTACAGACCAGTGGTGAATCTGTCCAACATGGATCCGATGTTAAATGTTGTCATTCACATAATATTCTGTTTCAGCTGCTGGAGGAGAACATTGTTACTTTTGCGAAGAACGAGCTGCAGAAGGTCCAGAAGGTTCTGAGTTCAGATTACCCAGAATGCTCAGAGAGTCAGAGGGAGGATGAAGAGGTGTTGGATGGTGAGGATGAAGAGCAGAGGAGGAGCAGCAGAGAGGCATTTCTGAAGATCACACTTCACTTCCTGAGGAGAATGAAGCAGGAGGAGCTGGCTGACTGTCTGCAGAGCAGTAAGAGGATTTCTCTAAGGATTTAACATGATGGATCAATGAGTCATACTTTAAGGGAAGGAAATTGTCTTATTTTATTTAGGAATAACTTAATGATGTTTGTTGTTGTGTCTTCATTTAGAAAATCTTGCAGCAGTTTGTCAGCGTAAACTTAAATCTAACCTGCAGAAGAAGTTCCAGTGTGTGTTTGAGGGGATCGCTAAAGCAGGAAACCCAACCCTTCTGAATCAGATCTACACAGAGCTCTACATCACAGAGGGAGGGACTGCAGAGGTCAATGATGAACATGAGGTCAGACAGATTGAAACAGCATCCAGGAAACCACACAGACCAGAAACAACAGTCAGACAAGAAGACATCTTTAAAGCCTCACCTGGAAGAGATGAACCAATCAGGACAGTCATGACAAAGGGAGTGGCTGGCATCGGGAAAACAGTCTTAACACAGAAGTTCACTCTGGACTGGGCTGAAGACAAAGACAACCAGGACATACAGTTCACATTTCCATTCACTTTCAGAGAGCTGAATGTGCTGAAAGAGAAAAAGTTCAGCTTGGTGGAACTTGTTCATCACTTCTTCACTGAAACCAAAGAAATCTGCAGCTTTGAAGAGTTCCAGGTTGTGTTCATCTTTGACGGTCTGGATGAGTGTCGACTTCCTCTGGACTTCCACAAAACTAAAGTCCTGACTAATGCCACAAAATCCACCTCAGTGCATGTGCTGCTGACAAACCTCATCAGGGGGAAACTGCTTCCCTCTGCTCGCCTCTGGATAACCACACGACCTGCAGCAGCCAATCAGATCCCTCCAGGGTGTCTTGATATGGTGACAGAGGTCAGAGGGTTCACTGACCCACAGAAGGAGGAGTACTTCAGGAAGAGATTCAGAGACGAGAAGCAGGCCAGCAGAATCATCTCCCACATCAAGACATCACGAAGCCTCCACATCATGTGCCACATCCCAGTCTTCTGCTGGATCACTGCTACAGTTCTGGACGATGTGTTGAAGACCAGAGAGGGAGGAGAGCTGCCCAAGACCCTGACTGAGATGTACATCCACTTCCTGGTGGTTCAGGCCAAAGTGAAGAAGGTCAAGTATGATGGAGGAGCTGAGACAGATCCACACTGGACTCCAGAGAGCAGGAAGATGATTGAGTCTCTGGGAAAACTGGCTTTTGATCAGCTGCAGAAAGGAAATCTGATCTTCTATCAATCAGACCTGAAAGATTGTAGCATCGATATCAGAGCAGCCTCAGTGTACTCAGGAGTGTTCACACAGATCTTTAAAGAGGAGAGAGGTTTGTACCAGGACAAGGTGTTCTGCTTCATCCACCTGAGTGTTCAGGAGTTTCTGGCTGCTCTTCATGTCCATCTGACATTCATCAACTCTAGAGTCAATCTGTTGACAGAAGAAAAGCAGTCAACATCCCGGTGGTCTAAACTATTCAAAGACAAACCAACACATCCCATCAACTCCCAGAAGTCTGAAGCACGAAAAAACGTAGTTGCAATGACACAGTACCTCCAGAGTGCTGTGGACGAGGCCTTACAGAGTCCAAATGGACATCTGGACTTGTTCCTCCGCTTCCTTCTCGGTCTTTCACTGAAGACCAATCAGAATCTCCTCCGAGGTCTTCAGACACAGACAGGAAGTATCTCGCAGAACAACCAGAACATAGTGAAGTATATAAAGAACAAGATCAGTGAGAATCTGTCTCCAGAGAGAAGCATCAATCTGTTCCACTGTCTGAATGAACTGAACGATCGTTCTCTAGTGGAGGAGATCCAACAGTACCTGAGATCAGGACGTCTCTCCACAGATAAACTGTCTCCTGCTCAGTGGTCAGCTCTGGTCTTCATCTTACTGTCATCAGAAAAAGATCTGGACGTGTTTGACCTGAAGAAATACTCTGCTTCAGAGGAGGCTCTTCTGAGGCTGCTGCCAGTGGTCAAAGCCTCCAACAAAGCTCTGTAAGTGTGGAGAAGTTTCTTTAGAATGCAGTAAATGTGCTGTTATTGACCCAAATAGAAATAATTTTCTTGTCCGCTCATTATTCTTTATCCAGACTGAGTGGCTGTAACCTCTCAGAGAGAAGCTGTGAAGCTCTGTCCTCAGTTCTCAGCTCCCAGTCCTCTAGTCTGAGAGAACTGGACCTGAGTAACAACAACCTGCAGGATTCAGGAGTGAAGCTACTTTCTGCTGAACTGAAGAGTCCACACTGTGTCCTTGAAACTCTCAGGTCAAGATTCATTATTTTATTTTATTTTAAATATGCTGTTATTGACCCAAATAGAAAATAATTTTCTTCATTATTCTTGTCAAGAGTGTCTTTAACCTCTCAGAAAGAAACTAGGGATGCACCCATCGATATTAAGATCGGATATCGGCTCCGATATTGAAAAAACGTTCCTTTGTTTGGTTTGTTCCACTTTGTTACTTGTGTCCTTGGGTACCCTGACAGGCGCTATATAAATTAATTGTATTATTATTATTATTATTATTATTAATGTTACACATGTTTGCAATGTTCGGTAACTGTTTGATTATTTTGTATTAGTTAAGAAAATCTGGTGCCTTTAGTCCCTTTCACATGGTGGAAGGTATACAGTTTATTATTAATTCAACAACGGTATCGGATCGGTATCGGGTATCGGCCGATACACTCAGTCCAGGTATCGGTATCGGGATTGGATCAGAAAAAACTGGATCGGTGCATCTCTTAAAGAAACCCTGCTACTTATTATTGTTTAATGTCTGTTTAATCCAGATTTAGTTTTGTTGATTCTTCATATTTCTGACATATTACAGTAAAACAGAAAGCAAGTTTACATGTGCTACAATGATATTATGAATACTGCATCATCTAATGTCTTTTTTACTGTTCACGCTCCAGGCTAGGTGACTGTAACCTCTCAGAGAGAAGCTGTGAAGCTCTGTCCTCAGTTCTCAGCTCCCAGTCCTCTAGTCTGAGAGAACTGGACCTGAGTAACAACAACCTGCAGGATTCAGGAGTGAAGCTACTTTCTGCTGAACTGAAGAGTCCACACTGTGTCCTTGAAACTCTCAGGTCAGGATTCATTATTTTATGTCATGAGTTCATGTAACTTTACAATTGGAGCAGGTATTGATCATACTCCTAATATAATTCAATTTATTTAAGAGAACCATGAGCAAGCAGTTGTTACAGTGGAATGAAAAAACTGACTTTTAACAGGCAAGCACAACCGGACTAAATAGTGAGACGCCATCTGTCTCAACTGGTTGGGTTGAGACAGACACAGAAGCCCCATTCACACTGTCTCTTCATTCCACCTTACTGTAGATGTGAAAGTTACAAAGGTGGAATGGGGGAACAGTTTCATTCCACATCTGATCCTCCTAAAACTATAATATATATATTAAGATATATGCTTTCCTCAGGATGAACTGTAATTTCTTTTCTTGCCATCATCAGTTCATCATTTTAATCTGTACAATATGTTGGTTCATGGCCAAATATTTGCAAAACTAATGGCATTTCCATCGACTTCAGTTATATTCAACATTTAGTGCTGATTATTGAAAACTAAGATAACGAATATGATAAATATTAAACCCTTAAACACAGATGTGCACTGAATTATCAGGACTCTCAGCTGATGTGTGATGTGTGTTGTTTTGTGTGTCTGCAGGCTGTCAGGCTGTCTGATCACAGAGGAAGGCTGTACTTCTCTGGCCTCAGCTCTGGACTCCAACCCCTCCCATCTGAGAGAGCTGGACCTGAGCTACAATCATCCAGGAGACTCAGGAGTGAAGCAGCTTTCTGCTCGACTGGAGGATCCAGGCTGGAGACTGGACACTCTCAGGTATGAAGAGTCCTGCTGCAGCCACAGACAGTCAGTAGCCACATTCACACTGCACACTGCCAATTCTCTGCCTCCGCCTCTGTGTGAATTTCTCGGAGGCAGCAAGGGGTGAAATTTGGCTCCGGCGCTGATCCACCTCTGGAGGTAGTATCAGGGGCGCTTTATTGACGAACTGAACCAGTGTGAATGAATAAGCCAGCTGTGCATATCGAGGGCATGCCGGTCTGACTCTAAATCACTACACATTATAACAGCATCCATATGATTATAAACCATTCGTGGGTTTAGATTGACAGAATGAAAACAGGGAAACACCTTAAAAACACACTGAAGTCATCATCATGATGTGTAGGTCACGCCTCTATAGGAGCCGCAGCGTCGGCTTTCTGTGTGAATTACACGTCAGTTTGTAATCAAGGCGGAGCTGCTTCACTCTGTGTGAGCGACCAACGGCAGAGAATTGGTGAACCGCTGCTGCGTTTGGGTAGTTATCATTATAACAGCCTGCAGGGGCAGGAAAGTTTCAGTGTTTTGCATCACCAGCTAAATCAAATGACAGAAGAAGACATTCTGTGATCAATCATCTGCTCCATTGATTAACATGATATGTGACCTGTGCAGAGCTGCAGCTCTCTACAGTAGTTGGTGGACCTCTGGTTTAATGCTGTTGTAATTTACTTCAGCCTGGCTCGTAGCTGCTGACTCAGTTTCACTCTCAGCTGTTCTGGAGTCTGTTAAAGTGCAGCTGGTGGAAATCCAATGTTTCCTGATTTTGCTGCTTCAAAATAAAAGCTTTCAAATAACTACATAATGCAGGACCTTCATTTTGAAAGATTTATAGAAAGTGTTGAATGCAGGAAGATGGCGTGACAACGTTGCATGAATGGACTTTTAATTTATCTTCTGTGGCAGCAAACAACACATGGTTTCAGTTACTAACTGAGTCTATCCACACACTTTATGTCCGACTACAGTAATAACAGCAGCACTTTACTGTGACTGCAGCAACGTGCTCGTAGCTCTGTCACATACCAGAGAGACTCACTCCCTACCAACACAACACAGAGTAGTGTTTGTTGTCACAAGTTATAGAGCTGCAACTAACAACTGTTTTCATAACCCATTAATCACATCAAATCACAAAAGCAGATGTTTCTTTTTTTACATGTCCAGCATTTTATTAAAAGAATAAAACATTGCTCTTACATTTTCCTCTTTAGTCTTGTTCAGTTCACTTTCAAACAACTTACAAATTTTAAAAGCAACAGAGGTGATGAAATGTCTCCATTATAAGATGCATCACGATGCAGAGACAGAGCATCATCAAGAGTCTGCAGCTCATGTTGATTGTTGATTGTTCGGCCCCAGTGTTGTATCTTAAAGCTGCCATGTGAAAACTAGATTATTGCAGACAAACGTGAAAGACGCTGCAGATGGATACAGGTTTGATTGAAGAGATGCAGCTTTTATTTTGTAGACTGCTGTAGTCTGATTATTGGAAGGACTTTCAGAATAAAAGATCATTAAGGTTTAGAGCCCGACAGATAAAGGATTTTTAAGGCCGATACCGATACAAATATTTGGTGATTTAAAAATCCGTGTTCCAATATATCGGCCAACATATATATATTTATATTTTTAAAAAATCCAGAAACACGTCACAAAACATAAACACATTTCTGTAACATTAGTTATTTGTAGTTACTTATGAGTCCTCACTGAAATAATTTGATAATGCAGTTTAAAAATAAACTATAAGAATAACTTTATTGTCACAACAGAACAGAGGACCATCAAAATATATTATAGGGTTTGTGGCGTTGTAGAGCAGGGTGCACACACTGATTTAGCTTGTGAGCTACTTTCAAAATGACCAGGTCGAAATGATCTACCTACATGAAAAATACTAAACATCTCTTTATTTATACATACACTGAGTATACTTTATATAACACAATGCATAACTGATGTTGAGAGAGTAATGTAACCCTTGGTGCCGCACATAAACATTGACAGCAGTAATGCACATAGGTGACAAACAGCCGTCAATACTGCACAGTTTACACACCAGGAGCTGCTGCTGGTTTTCTCCTCAAAGTCTTTGAATGATTGAAAAATGTCCTCTCCCCACGTGTGTTCTTTCATGAGCAGTAATGTTAACAGCTCCTCTTTTACAGTCATATCTGTAAACATCATCCCAATAAAAATGCACATCTGGGCTGTATCGCTGGTGTCTGTAGACACAGGCGGTGAATAACCCGAGGTTTGTTACCCTTTACCATTTACAATAACGTAAGCAAAATATATGAATCCATTAAACATTTTTTTTACTGTCTTACTGAGCAAAGCTTTAAGCTTCTTGGGGTCCAGAGGCTGCGTCTCTCTGCAGATGGACCGACCTTGTTGACCCCTCCCGTCAGGTTGGACTTCAGTAGGACATCAGTGCTGAACAGGCCCAGCAGAAGGGTGCGGGCCTTTCCTTTCACTGTGGGTTGTGATTTTGCAGTCTCCCAACAATGAGCAGACACTCTGGTGGAGTCTCATTCCCTAGTTGCACCTAATTAATTGTAAGAAGGAAAGAAACACAGGAATAAAAACAAACAAAATTACCAGTGACAGAATGTTTTATGTTTTTAATTGATCATTACAAAAATGTACTTACTGATGTTGGTTTGGGATATGTGGGTTAAGGAGGTGGTGATTGTAGAGCAACACTGGCCTCATATTCACTTTCACCTTCATAGCCTGAGCTCTCTGTGACCTTATCTGAAATGAGGGTCTTCACAGCTGCAAAGAGTGATGGAATTTCTGGGAAATATGGCCCACCGAATTTACCACAACAAGACTCCAAACAAGTTGTAAACACATAACAAAAATAAACAAAATACACCTGCGCTCATTTTTGGTGTGAGGGGTTCTGAAGTAGCTAGCTAGCTAACAGCCGTTAGTCACTTGAATCCTTCTTCATTTGAAATTTTAGCCAGCTAGCTAACGTTAGCTAACATGTCTGGAGACATGTGAACCACAGACAGACAGAAAGAAAGACAGATTCCTGGCTTCATAGTCAGATGTTCCTCTGGTCACATCTGGACACATCATGTTCACCACAGCAGATTTCAGACTAAGAGACATTTTCTGTCATTGTTTCTGCTGTCAAACATGACATGAAGTTCTCCTCACTGTACTTGCCAACATTGGGTTGTCATCATTTCTTGCCTGGTATTTTAAACCACACAGTCAGTGTTTCCTCTAATTTTTTTTATAGCAGCGGTGCTCTGAGTCGGTAACCAAGCAACAGTAGGGGGGTCCGGGGGCAAGCCCATCCCCCGAAGAACATTTTGAAAAATGACCCTTTCACCTACTGTCGAGATTTCTAAAAAAAAAAATTCATTTTCAGAATTTCAGAATCAAAGTCTAAGACATGAGACACGATAGTGAAGAAACTGACATTGATGCTTGAACATATGTTAACCTCTTGAGCATAAGAGAACTTTTTTAACATTGTTTTTCAGAAGTCAGTGGGTCACATGACACGGAAGCTATTGAGAAAGAAATCATAATTTCTGCATATTAGTATTCAGATAAAACAGAGGAAGCACTAAAATACGATAGAAAGAGCTGCGTCTCATTCATCAAGTAATTAAATGACAGTCCCTAAATCAGTCTCCAGTGGCTCAGTGCGCGGCTCTGGAGGTGAGCTAACCGTCCTCCTGCTGCTCACACTGGGCAAACCTCAGTAAAGTTGCGACCTGAGTGAATATCTGCCAAATATCCAACCTGAAACTAACTTCACCCTGGTGCGATGAGTCGCCTATTGCAGCTTGTGAATAGGATGATGAGGATTTCAGTCACTCAACTTAAACGGTGACTTGTAGAAATTACACAAATAGCAATAATGACAATAATAATCGGTTTCAAGATAACTGTAGTGCTTTCACTGTGTGCCACTTAAATTCGTCATTCGCCCGTAATATTATACCTACAAAAATCATCATCAAAATCAAATTACATTATGTTTATCAATACCTGAAAACAACTGATTTGCATGATTCTCAAGGGCATTTTCAGGTCTGAAAAGCCAGATTGCCGAAAATATCTGGAAGAATGACACCCCTGCTCATCCGTGCAGGCAGGCTAGGGTTGCCAGATACTGAGACAAATATCCCCCACAATCTTACTTGTTTCCTTCACTGTAAAATTGGGAGATTAACGGGAGATGTTACTGACCGGGAGCATCGACGGAGATGGGGTTAAAAATCATGAGTCTCCCGCGTGAATTGGGAGAGTTGGCATCCCTGCCTCACAGTAACTATTGCTGCTGTAATATACATCAGATATCAATCCAGCACCAAACTATAGTAACATGAACATGTCAACACATGAAACCATGAAACTGTTTCTATCACAAACATGTCCAGTGACACTTGTGAGGTTCTGGAGGGAAACAGTCTGGGAGTCTCTGTCACTTGGTTTTGTGGCAGAGGTCGAGAACCAACGTCCAATGTTTTCTGATTGATTTATTACGTATAAATTGTATTTGTTTCTTTGCACAGTAAAACAAAGCAGCAGAAACACAGCAAGAACAAAAAGCAGACTGTGCAGCTGAGATTCAGTAAAGCCCTCCAAGCTTCAAACAGGAATCGGACCTCAAAAGTTCTGACGTCCAAATCCAAAAGTCCTATAATATAGAAACATAAGCACAAGTTGACATTGGATCAAACAGCAAGCGTAAGGTCGCCCACAGGAAACAGCAACAACATCCAATAAAATAAAGATGAAGTGATAAATCCAACAGGAGGTTTGTGTGTGTTCTCAGATGTTGTGGTCCTCTTTCACACACACCAACATCCTGTGGCTCACTCTCAGTGTGTGAGGAGAGTGGCAGAGGTGAAGAGGTTCAGGGAGAACAGGGAGAAGCAGCCTGATGGACAGATTGTGTTTCTGTGTATGAGAGTCATGTCATGTCCATGTTTGCATGCTGAAAGAGGATGTGCTGCTCTGACCCCCCTCCTCCTTTCAGGGTGGAGCCTGCTGGAGTCCGATGGTTGACACCAGGTCCGTGGAGATGTGAGTGTCTTTTTACTGTCATTCATGAAAACACTGTGACATCACTCATTCACATCTGTGATGTCATCATCACACTGATGACACATTAATAACTGCAGCTGTGTTGTGTCTTTTTCTCTCCATCAGATTCCTGTGAGCTCACAGTCGACACAAACACAGTCAGCAGAAAGATCAAACTGTCTGACAACAACAGGAAGATGACACGTGTGGAGGAGGATCAGTCATATCCTGATCATCCAGAGAGGTTTGAGTCCTGGTGTCCTCAGCTGCTGTGTAGAACTGGTCTGACTGGTCGCTGTTACTGGGAGGTCGAGTGGAGAGGAAGAGTTTCTATATCAGTGAGTTACAGAAGAATCAGAAGGAGAGGAGACAGTGAAGACTGTGTGTTTGGATGGAATGATCAGTCCTGGCGTCTGGAGTGTTTTGATGGTGGTCATTATTCTGTCTGTCACAATAACAGACAAACATTCTCCTCCTCCTCCTCCTCCTCCTCCTCCTCCTCCTCCCCCTCCTCCTCCTCCTCCTCCTCCTCCTCCTCCTCCTCTGGTAGAGTAGCAGTGTATGTGGACTGTCCTGCTGGCACTCTGTCCTTCTACAGAGTCTCCTCTGACTCACTGATCCACCTCCACACCTTCAACACCACATTCACTGAACCTCTTTATCCTGGATTTGGGTTCATCTGGTCCAGTTCTGGTTCCTCAGTGTGTCTGTGTGGTGTTTAGTGTGCAGAGTCTCCTCCTGTCACAGAAACATTGTCAGTGCTGAACAGTTGAGTCTGTACAGGATCACAGTCACATCAATCTTTCAGCTTCTTGTAATAAATTCATCAGTCAACTTTGTACAAAATGATTCAAACTGATTGAAAAGATTCTTCATTTACATTTTAAACTTCTTCCATTAAATTGTGTAAATTGTGTTGACTTGTACTTTCTGTCATGTGTTGTTTTGAATTCTGGCTCTTGTTCCAATAAAATCCACAACTATTAGTGAAATGTAAGAAACAGACAACATTGACTCGTCTGCAGCTTTAATTGTAAAGAATCATTGTGAACAAAGTTGTGAATGGACAGTAAAATCTGATCAAATGTACTCGACACTCCACCTGAAACACTCTGACTTGTTTCATGTGTTTCTAATGATGAAACTAAAAGTTTGATGGTGTTGGTTAACACATGTAATTATGTCTGTAGTGACGTGATAAACTGCACAACATCTGTTCATTTCAGTGTGATTACTATATGAGAAGAAAACACATTGTAATGACAATCATTGTTAGCATCTTTGTCTGCTTGTTATTTCTTCAACTAAACTACAGACTGCTCCTTTAAACTTTCTTTCCTGGCATCAGAAATCGAGTGAAGAACAAAAACTTTGACTTGATTTTAGAAAATATCTGAAACGAGTATTATTCTGTGTGATTGCAGCACAGCGAGCACAACTTAAACTCCTCTTTTTATTTTATTATTCTGACTTGTTTCAGGATAAAAGACGTTTTTTTAAAACAGATTTTTAATATTCTTAAAGCTTAAACATGTTTTCTTTTAGAGAAGGAACAAATAAATAATGAAAGCAAAACAGTGCTAAGTAAAGTGTAAAAGATTGATGAGACATGAATTGATGGTGAAATGAAAGCAGGTGGCAGCACAGAATCAGTGGGACTCAGAGATCTTCTGTCCTGACGACTCTCATCAATCTGTATGTGACTCATTTGTTTAACACTCACATTCAATCATTCATTTTCTCTTCATTTCTTTTGTTCAACGCTTTAAGTTCTCACCAAATATGTTCAACGCTTCAATATGTGTGTGAGTTCAATATGTGTGTGAGTCATGTAGTGATTATGGGTCGTTCCAACCAGCCAACTCACCCACAATCCAGAACTTTTCCCGCTTCTCCAGAACACTTCATGTAGAAACTTAAATGAACTGAATGTGATCGTGCAGCTGAACTCCAAATACTTTTTAACTTGTGGATTTTTGAACTTTGACTCTCTAAACTCAATTTCAGGATTTTGGTGAAATTTGAGACAAAACAACTATTTGGATTTTACAAGTTGTCATGAGTTGAACCAAAGTTTCAACATAAATGTCTTTAAAAAGAATGTGTGACATGAGCTGGCAGGTCCTGGGTCAGTCGGTGTGGAGCGACCCGTATCTACAGAACATCTAAATATCTTATTTTACTCTGTCGTTTACTGATGTTCTGAAAATAACACACGTGTCATACTTTCCATACAACTTCAGTTTTTATATTTCAACACTTTCACCTGAAAAACATTCAGGACGTAAAATCAAACGTCTCTGAAGCTTTATTTAACAAGATGTGTGTCACTCAGATGTTGATGTTTCTGGTTGTTTTATGTGTTTTTATAATGATGAGAAGAAAAACAAACAAACCTGTGATCGTGTTCATAAACTCATCTGATGGTTTCCATGGTGACATAATAAACAGATGGATGTAAAAACAGGTTGTTTGTCAGGATGTTTTATTACAGAAACAGAATATTAACAGCTGATTAGAATACAAAACAAACAAACAAGTCTGTATTATTATGTATATATTCATTAAACTGTCTCATTGTGCTGACGTGGTGTTTTTCTGCTGTTAACTTCATGTTATTTATTGTTTTCAGTGTTTCTACCGTTCAGACAACAGATGTGACACGTTTAACCAGAGTTTGATCACTTTTACTTTGAAAATACTCAGGATGGAAGAATGAAAGTGGATCAGGTCCAAAAGTTCATCCTGTCCAAACTTTTGTCAGTCAGCCTGTCCAACAAACAAATCCTGCTGCTCATTAAAACTCTGAACAATAAGTGACTAAAGGGACAGACACTACAGATCAGTGTAGACAGCTTCTGGGTTTGAAACCTTTACTAAGTCACCGTGCCGAGTCTCCTTCACCTGTAGTGGCTCCGACCTGCTTTCTCTTCAGAGGCCTGTACTGCGAAGCCAGTTTAGTGGGTTAGCGAGGTATGTTGAGTCTAAAGCCAGGCTTCCCTGTACTACAAAGGTGGCTCTCTTTTAACCCGGCTAGATCACCATGGTAACTTATGCTTAGCTCATAACCTGGTCTCGACCAGGTTATGTTCAGAGTTTCAGCTTAAAATCGGCTATAAAAGCGCCGCTGTTTCACTGTGTAACTCATTCGGAGATGGCGTCACCGTTCATTGAGAACCCGGTGGACCTGGGAGCAAGAATAATTCGGGCAGCACTGCGACGTGAGCGGCGCTGATCCGCTGGCATTTCCTGATGAAATTCTCTATGAGCGATATAGATTTTCAGCCGAGGGAATACGGTACACTCACATATTGAGCAGAGTGTCAGGAATGCCACTCGAAGAAGCGCTCACTGTTTGTGTAGCTCTTCGTTTTTTTTGCCACGGGAACCTACTTACATTCAGTTGATGATGCAGAAAATCTGAGCAAGAACCCACACTGACAAAATGATGGGGCAGCTTGGCTACATACCACTCTGAATGATGTTTTTGTATTTGGCTCTAACTTGCTGCCATGTCCGACTGCTGCGTCCACATCTTAATAAAATGCAATATGAAATATTAATTAGGCCAACCTAGTATTTATTTGTCACAGATAATGGGTAAAGTTAATTATTTCTTTGATGTGGCCATGAATAAACTGATGAACTGATCAATGTTTCACCCGTTGTAGGGCAGTGTACGCCCAAACACAAATCTTACAGGCTTGAGCTGTTTTCACTGCCAAAAAGCTCTTTATTGTCATTGTACAGGGACAGTAGCTACATTTGCTTGTTCATCCCGACACAGTGATACAAAACAAAAACAACACTGAACATTTATATCCTACGCACACTCAGCCTTCAATAAAACACACACGCGCTGAGATCAGTAAAATGTGAAAACAATATAGACATCATTCAAAAATGAAAAAAGATAGTTGTTGCTTCAGTGTATTTATTTATTAAATGGATGAGGGTTAATATGTAAAAGTTGCACAATGTTGAGCTTTCAGAAATTAAAACACTAAGGGCTTAATATAATATTGATCATAATATTAATCATTGTTAATCGCATTTACACGGTCAGCAATTTTCTGCCAGCAGCCCTCCCTCGCTCTGTTGGGGGTGACAGTGTTACTTTTTGCCGTGATGGTTTCTTTGAATTCTTCATAGCCTTGCATAATAAGAATCTGCTCATCTTGAGTAAAATATGTGGCCCGGGATCGATTCATTTTCGCACGGAAGTAGAATAATATGACGCCAAACGCCCCCTTTTATGTGAATGCGCGCAGAGCACAAAGCAGAGAACCGGACTTGACAAAGTAAGTTGATAACCACCGTCGCAGTACCGTTTAACTCTGTTTGGGGACTTGGGGCTTTGTTGAGCTGCATCATGAGCACAAAGCCTGGCTATGTTGAGCCCCCTTCGCAGTACAGGCCTCAGGTCTCAGTGATGTGGTGCTACCGGGCCATGTGAGATCAGCTCTGCACATCTTGTAGCTGTTTTCTTTGAAGACTTTAATATAAAGTGCTGCCACACTTTTGATGACTTGGCTCGTACACTTTTCTCTTCTATAATGTTTGTAGTTTTTGTTCCTTCGTGGCCTCCGCTATGTTGCAAATGTGGAACGGAGCCGATTCAGAAAGGAGACGGCAGAACTCTGAGGGCCTGATTTACTAAAGGTTTGCGTGTGTAAAAGCGTGTGCAAACTTGATTGCACACGCAAACACGTGTTAAAGCTGATCTACTAACCGGACGCAAGGAGGATTGCGTCCCTCAAACGGGCAAAATAGCACGCGCAATCCATTTAGCGTGTTTGCCTTAATGAATATGTAAATATGGGCGTCTCTGCCAGAACACGCAAAATATTGGGAGGAGTAGATGCAAATAGATTAATTTAGCGCACGCAATGTGATTTACCAAACCTAGAACTAATTGCGTTCGCTGATTTTGCGTCTTTATTTAGCACTTTTGAAAGTCATGTATTAAAGCTAGGGTCTACAATCCTGGAGAGCTAGCAAGATTTGAAAGTGGCACCTCCTCTAAGCCCCTCCCCCCCCTCCCCATCCCGTCAGTGCTCCGTCTAAAGCCACTCCCCCACAAACTTGAACGTGCATCTGTTAGTGAGACTCAGCAGGAGAAGGAGATGCCAGAGCAAGACGCAGCAATTCAGCTGAATTTAGCACGGAGCAGACAGGAAGTCAAGCGCCAAAATAACAAACTATATCCGGTTACTTTTCCAAAATAAAACACTCCGTGTTGACACTAGCACACATCGTGAGGCCAGCTGTCTACCGTACTGCGCGGCGGCGACAAACCGCAACCGGTGGGGATTGCCGAACGGCGGAGCAAAACCGGATCGGAGCCGCAACACAGCGGACCATATCCAGTGGAAATTGGGCTGACTCATTAGTCAGAAGCTAACGTTAGCATTGGGCTAATATGAGCTACAAACGTAGCCAGGTTGGCAAACCTCACATATTTCATGAAAACAAATCCCCCTGAAACAGAACACATAATTACCTGTCCAACAGAAAGAGAGCAACCTCTGCATCACTTTTCAAGCCCTTCACATGCCCCAGTTGTCTCCGCCACTCAAACGCAGCACCGATGTTGACTCGGTCCGACTTCTTTCTTTATCAGAGCCTTTTTCATTGCAGCCTTTTCTGCCTCAGTCTCTCTTTTCTTTGCCTTTGTAGCGGGTTGAGCTGTTACAAGTAACGCTGGCTGCATTTTCTCTGCCATTGTGACCAAATGAAAGTCTTCTCCTGCAACTCCGTATTTCTGCAGAAGAGTGTCTGAATATTTCCGGCAACAGTGAAACCTAACGTGTGCACGCGGAGGAGGGAGGGACAGAACGTGACATGAAAGCATCTGACCAATCCGTGCATCTGACCAATCCGTACTTGGATTGGTCAGCTTTTTCTCAGTCCTGCAGCTGCCACAGAGGTCCGATTATTTTCGTTCCTTTTTCTGAATACATAATGTATTGACTACTCTCAGGATAGCAGGATCATTTCACCCAGTATAACAAAATGTGTGTCTGAACAACATTACAGACCCTAGCTTTAACTGGCACAGCTTTACGCACATCGTCGTACGTCGTTGTAGCAAGGAGGAGGCATAGGCACAACGAACGAACTTTCTCTAACAAACAAAACAAACAATAACAGCCACCAAAAAACGACGACCCAGCCTAAATTTAAACAAAATGAATGTTGAATTTGCCATTATCTATTTTCTTTCCGTTTTCGCAGGCTGCGCTGGTGTCCACTAATGCCTAACGCGCTTCCATCTCCTCCTGCGATCTCCCCTCCCTCTCCCGGCTGCTCAGATGAAACACCACTGATGTTTAATGACCTCCCGGCTCCCTGTACGCCACCCTCGATCCCCTTTGCCAGGGCATTGATGGCCATCGTCAGCCCAGATACAGCACTGACTAGCTGCCTGGTGTGCGTAACGATGGCACGAGTGTCCCGCCTGAGCGCGCGCGTCACAGAGGCCACAGCTCGCACCTCCTGTGCCATGGCATGTAACCCGTCCTCAAGTGCCACAGACTGTTTCATCATGGGGAAAAACATCTTGTGATGCTGTAAAATGAAACGCACACACTTCTGCGTCACTGTTGGAAAATAAAATTCTCTGAGAAATGCAGAAGCAAAAATACTTTTGTAGCCTAAATTATGAAATTACGCGTTTTCAGTGCATATTCAACTCAACGTTAACACAGGAAGCACATTCTTTTTCTTTTCTTTTTTTTGGCTCATATCTGAATAAATTAAATGTATCCAATAAAAGAAATGCGTGTTTGTGCTATTATGGGCATACCTTGCTCTGCAGTTTCTGGCTCAAGGGTGTCAAATCTGTTCATCGGAGAAGGTCAGCAGTACCTGCTGCTCAATTGAAGACAGGGGATGTCCTCTGTCGGTCCACCACCTGTTTTATTTGCCGAGGTTTTATTATAACCCATTTTTTCTTTTGCTCTTCTTCTTACATCTTGCCATCCCCTCTTAATTTCATCGGCCGTTCTTCTTGTTTTGCTGACAGCATTGACTTTGTCACAGATATCCTCCCATATTTCCTCCCGTTTCTCCTGGATATATTAATGATTCTTTGTTGTAACTCGTGAATATGTTTGTTTGCCTCCTCCACTAACACCTCCAATTCAATAGCTTCAAATTTCATCTTTCGTTTGCGCCCACTCTCTCCCACGTTCTCCATGGTGAAAACTAGTAACACACGCAAAAACCTCATTTAAATAGGGCGGTTTCCAACACGTTTGCCCCTGTTATTCATTGCGCGAGGAATCTTAGTTGATCACCCACAACACGCAAACCAACAGCGCGTGCAATCTTTTAGCGCACGCAAGCAATTTAGCGCCCCTTATCTGGGATCTTAGTAAATCAGGCCTGATTTACTGAGAGTGTGAGAGCTCACCTGGGCTCCTCCTCCTGTGATGAAGCACACCTGAGAGACCGTCAGCAGCTGAGGACGGACTGTGTTTACTCTCACCTGCTGCTTTCAGTCCTTTAAAGGTAAGATATGATTTAACTTTACAATAACATTCAGCTAACCAGCTAACATTCAGCTAACCAGCTAATATTCAGCTAACCAGCTAACATTCTGAGCAGAGTGAAGAACAACAGTGTTGACGTCCTGTCAAAGACGTCTCTGTGTGTCCGTCCTGTCTCCTAACAGCACTCTGTAGCTCAGAGGTGACAGTCTGACAGCCTGTAGCTTCAGCTGGAGATGGAAAAGCAGCCAGTTCACTACTGAGTCTAATAAGTCAACAACATAAACTCACTAAATGTCAAGAGAGGAAATATTTTGACTCCTATTTTCATTATAAACAGAAAAATCCACAGTTTGAACTCAGTTTTCTGTCTCTGACTGAACTGAGATCAGTTTAATCTGCTCGTTAATTCGTCGTCAAACTCACTTCATTCAAACTGGACCTGAACTGAATCACAAACACTAACATGTAACTTTACTGTGAGTTTGACGAAGAGCTCGTGTGGATCAACAGCACAGCTCCATGTGTTGTTAGCTGATGAACACTGTTTACATATAACTTTGACTGTGACTTTATAGGATTTGATGTAAAATGGCAGATGAGCTGTTTGGACATGTTAATGTGGTTTAAAGGGTCAAGTGAACATAAATCTGATGAGAAATTACATCATTTTCCATTCAATGTGCTGTAAAGAACACAAACTGAAAGCAGGATGCTATTTTGTTTAAAGTCCACAAGGGTTCTTTCTCATGAAAACTGATTCTTTCCATCCAAACTTTGCACACAGCTGTCATATAAATATGTGACAGCATCATTTAGACACTGGTGTGATGGATTTTAAACAGCAGCATCAAAATACTTGTGTCTTCTTTAAATAGGCGACAGGCAGTGTAAATGTACATATTAGCTAAATATTTAGTTTCACCCGCGACATTTATATTTAACATTTATATTTAGATTTAACATTTAGATTTAGATTTAACAATTGACATTTTATTTTCACAAGAGAAGTAAATATCACAAAATTCACAAATATTGCTGTACATCTGATCAAAAGTAATCACATATGTTTTTTAACGTGATTTGTCGCTAAATGTGGTGAAAAGTTGCTGTTTATTTTAGGATGTGCATCTTTACAGTCGGCGCCCCGTACACTGAGCCTCTCCATGTTTACTGCGATTTAATCGGTTTGTCCTTGTGTGTTTTGAGTCGACCGTCACTGTGAAAACAACCAAAGTTAAAACTGAACTGGTGCCAACAAACCAACCCAACCTGTTTGTTCAGATGAAGGTTTGTTAACTTGTCATCAGTTGTGAAATGCAGGAAAACCAGTTTTCAGTCTCTGTGTGCTGCCAGCTGCTGGTTTGAGGCGGTGTTGTTGAACATAGCCTCCTCTTCTCTTCTTCCTCTGCCTGTCTGCTCTGATGCAGCATTTAATCTGTGATGTAACTAAAGTTATCACACAGATGTAGTTGAATAAAAAGTAGAATAATTGACCCTAAAATGTGGAAGAATAAAGTTGCAGTGCAGGACAGACGGATCAGGAGCTGCAGTGTCCGGCTCAGCAGGATAGACTGATGAGAGAGAAGCTGCAGGCTGGAACATGAACTAATGTTTACTGCTCACTGTCATGGTGCTTCTTCCTCTTCAGATGTTCCTGATGAGATTAGAGGACGAAGCAAAACCTCCATCATAGTTTTATACAATTACACCTGCATTCACACGAGGGGAAGACGTGTTGCATCATTACTGGGGCCCGACGCAACTTGAATAGTCAGAATGCAGCGTCGTTATTAGATCGCTGTGGGAGTGTAGGCGGTGACATGAGAGTAGAAGTGGAGTTAGTTGGTCAGTGTTTGAACACAGAGTGGTTGTCACTGTGTAGCTCCACTTACTGATGACTGAAGGCAGCTTCTCCTGCCTGAATCAGCCTGTGGAGGAGGCCGAGACGAGCCGCCGCTCTCCCGCTGTGTGACGCACTAAACGCGGCTGGAGAGCAGCTGTTGGTGTCGGTGAACAGTGTTGGGGAGTAACGAATTACATGTAACGACGTTACGTAATTTAATTACAAAATTTACGTAATTGTAATCCGTTAAATTACTGGGAGAAAATATGTAATTAAATTACAGTTGCTTTTGGAAATTTCAATGATTACAACTTAAGTTACATTTGAAAAATCGCCGCAAAAGCTCGGATTTATCAAATAGTTTTTCGCCCCCCTGGATTCATGTTTGTTTTTAGTTATTTTCATATCAACATCCTCCTTCAAAAAACTGACGCTTGTGATTGGCTCTCTCTGGTCATGTGCCATTCGACTCAACCGACAAACCGTACGGCGGCAGTCAGACTCAGCAGCAACAGTGTCGGCGGCGCACAAGATGTTCCTGTGCTGGAAACACAGAAAACACTTCATACAGACAGAAGCCAGGCTTCCCTGTATTACAAAGGTGGCTCTCTTTTAACCCGACTAGATCACCATGGTAACTTATGCTTAGCTCATAACCTGGTCCCGACCAGGTTCTGTTCATTGTTTAATCATAAAATCAACTGTTTCACTATTTAACTTATTTACAGCTGGCGTGACCTTTACTTTGAAAGTCCAGTGGAGCTGGATCAGAACAGAGCATTTGTACGGAGGGAGAGATCGCGCTGATCCGCTGCTGGTTACTTTCTCTCTGAGCGTCTCCGCCTACAGATGTTCAGCTGAGGGGAAACGCTGCTCAGCTGTTGATCCGACTCGCGTCAGAAGGTCATTTATTTACTTTTATATACAGTCAGTCACCACTGAAAGAAGTTGTGCGCTCGCAGCAGGACAGATAATTTAACTTAATGTGGCCATGAATAAATTAATTGTTTCGCCTGTTATGTGTTGCCCAAAAGCAAATCTTGAGTAGGTCTACTCTGTTTTCTCACATTTAAAAAGGTCTTTGTACAGAGACAACATGAGATTTGCTTGTACCTACAGCACCTAAAAAACCCACTGTAACCTATTTTCATATGCACACCAGCCTCGCTTTCAATAAAACACACACTGGCATTTTATAATTGCGATCAGTGAAATATATGAAAACAATATAAAACACAGTTTAACACAACAGTTGTTGTTGCTCTAAAGCTTCATATTTAAAAGCAGCTCAATGTTGAGATGTCAGAAATTAAAATCAGCCTCCTCTTGTCATATTTGCAGCAACACTGTTGCTTCAGGCTGTGATCAGGCTTTTTTGTATCGCTCATACTCTCTCCATTAAAACAACCTGCTCCTCTTGGCTGAAATCAGCCCGTTGTCGCTCCATTTAGTGAGGAAGTGAGCCTCCTTCAGTACAGGCCTAATGTCAGACTCATAATATATGGTTAAACCTTTGAACTGAAAGGTTTATCAAACTATAGGTCTTAAAATGTGAAAATGGTTAACAGTTGAGAGATTTCATTCAAAATTAAGAAAAGTAATCATAATGTAATCAAATGTAATTAGTTACATTACTTTGAGAAAGTAATTGAAATAGTTACACTACTATTACATTTTCAACAGGGTAACTTGTAATTGTAACCAACTACATTTCCAAAGTAATCTTCCCAACACTGTCGGTGAATAATCTGTGGTTGTATTTACAGTCCAGGACTGATGAGGAGGCAGTAAGAGGACATCCAGGAGTCTGAAGCTTTATTTAATTAATACAAATATAACTTCATCACTGAGCAACAGTCAGCAGGAACACGTCGGCTCTCAGTGTAAGTGCCCGTTACGTTACTTGAGTATTTCTGCTCCTGATTACTTCTCAGAGGAAGAGATTCTAATTTTTACTCTGCAGATAAATGTTTTCAATGAACAACAGATGGCCAGATTGACTCTTTTAGATTAAAAGATATCAGAGAAACGTGTGTGTTGACTCCACCACAGCGTCATGACGTCATCTAGTGGACTGATCCAAGTCCAGCAGCTGATGTTCTGACAGGAGACATGACGTCAGTGAGAGACGTCATAGCCTCTACAGACTAAAACCCACCTGAACACACCTGTGACTTTCATATTTTATAATAACACAACAGGTTATTAGAACAATTTCTGCCTCTTGGTTAAATCAACTTGTCAGTATTTGTTTTTAATCAGTTATTTAACACTCCAAGCTCCACAGAAAGTCTCCACAGTCATGTACAGAAGGACAGTGACTGTTTTTATACCCTTTAAAATGTGATAATGTGTACATAGAAATGACATAAATAAAATCCAAAGTAAATATTATAAAACATGTAAGAGACTGTCCTCTGGAGTCACTGGTGTTACTGTGTGACAAAAGTCTTTTGTTTTTAAATGAACCTCACACTGATGACATCACTCTCCTTCCTGCAGATCAGTGAAGACAGGACTTAGTGTTAGTACTTAAAGTGCCGGTTACGTTACTTGAGTATTTCTGCTCCTGATTACTTCTCAGGGGAAGAGATTCTAAAAGATATCAGAGAAACGTGTGTTGACTCCACCACAGCGTCATGACGTCATCTAGTGGACTGATCCAAGTCCAGCAGCTGATGTTCTGACAGGAGACGTGACGTCAGTGAGAGACGTCATAGCCTCTACAGACAAAACTGTGGCTGTTTTTATAACCTTTAAAATGTGATAATGTTTATGTAGAAATGACGTGAACAAATTTCTCTTACTATGTGACAAAAGTCTTTTATTTTGAAATAAAACTCAGACTGATGACATCACTGTCCTTCCTGCAGATCAGTGAAGACAGGTCCTGGATCAGTCCACTGTCTCTTTTCTGTCAGAAGACATTTTCACATTTGTCTCCAGATTTCACGTCACTGCTGTGAGCGACTTTATTAGTAGAGAACAGTAAAAAACAGAATACAAACTGATTTAATGACATGATTTAGTTTTAGTTTGTTGTCCTGTAGCAGCCATTTAGTGAAATATGTATTAATAGAGTCAGTGAGTTGTGGAATAATGTGCTCTGAGTTTAAATGTTAGAAGAGGAAGTCGACTTTCAGACATTTTGTCCTTCAAGAATGTTTCTGACCCAAAGGCTGATTTCAGTTGATGTGCAGATGAATGATTTGTGTTTCCTCTCCAGATGAAAGTGTGTGTGAGATGAGCAGCATGAATCAGTGTGAGGACAGAGAGGAGGGAGGCCCTCCCTCTAAAACCACTGGACCTGGACCTGGACCTGAACCAGGACCTGGACCTGGACCTGGACCTGAGCCCAGCTGTGTGTCCTTCAAGAGTGACCTGTCAAATGATCGTTTCATTGATTTTAAAGGACAACCACCTCCTGCTGTAAAGAGGTGAGCTGTTAATTATTACATTAATATGTGACTGATTCATGTTTTAACTGTGGAGAAAGATGTTTTTTGAAACCTGATGTTTATTTTCAGCTTCGTTCTTCTTCACTGAAATGTATCTTCTCACTTTAGAAAGCTGCCCAATAGAACTTCATTTCACTTTATTGAATTAGTTTGGTCCAATATTCTCTGAAGGTTTATTCCTGATGTTTTCCACTATTTTATGGACGTCTGAAGAATAGAAAGTGAATTAACATCTCTGGTGGTATTCTTCTCTGTCCAACAGGAGACCAGCCTCTACTGGACCTGAACCAGGACCTGGACCTGAGCCCAGCTGTGTTTCCTTCAAGAGTCACGGGTCAAAGGACATTATTATTGAATTCAAACAAGAACATTCCTCAGACAGACAGTAAGTTGTTGTCATGTTGCTCTCTGTTGATGTTTGTCCTCATTAAATCCAGTCTGACCAGTTGTCCTGATAGTCTTCATGTTCTCAGAGTGATGATGGAGGTCAGAGCAGGATTAGTATTAAAGGACAGGTTCACATTTCTTCATGTCCGTGCCTCAACAACTCTGACAGGACAGTGTTCTTCCTGTAGACAAACAGCAGTGACTCACCTCCTGCTGAAATCTGAGTCCTGCTGCTGAGGAGAGGAAGAGCTGTGTGTTATATCTGACGTTACAAGGGCCCGACCCAACTGGACTTCATGGGGCCGGTACCAAAACCCATATGAAGAGTAAAAAACTGTGATAACTGATACATCGGCTAATTAGATATAAAATATATAAAAACAAATAACTCATTTTCTGATCTCTTAAATGTAGTTTGGACACTTGAGAAAAAGTTATGAATGAAGGCAGAACATTTTACTGTTTTACAATATTTATTAGATATCCAAAATAATAAACTGTTACAAATATGTCTCAAGTTACGTGGAGCATTTTTAAACTCAGACATAAGTATTACAAGTCATATCTACATGAGTATAGCTTGTTTTTACAAATTATGAATTCATTATTATCTTTATAATTAGGTCATTGTGTCGTTAATCGCCATAAAGCAACACACAAAATAGTCAAAATCAAGTTTGTACGACAGTCAGATTCAAATTTCTTGCAGAAACAATTTAAGTGAAAACAAAAAGATGTAATGAATCATTTTTTCATTCTCCGATGTTGGAATCTAGATTGAATACAAGTTTATTGAGACGCTTCACCAATTTACACTGAACAGTTAGCATCCAGCTAGCTTCTGTTAGCTATGTGTTGCTGTCCACAGTATTAAACAGGTCAAGAGCTGGAGGGACTAAACCAGACAAGCTGCTGAACCAACCCAGTAAACTGACTGACTGTTGATTCACAGTGGGATCAGCAGTACGACCAACACTGTGATGTCAGAGGAAACCATCTGATTCAATGATGTCATCAACACTTTAACTCAAAGGATCTTCAGCTTGTGTTTGTCTCTGAGTGGACAGACACAATGTGACTGATTCTTCATGATTCCTCCACAGAGTCGACCAGGGGAGCTCAGAGGTTCCCAGAGGTCCGTCTGTCCAGCAGCATCAGACACACCTGGACTCCATAATTATGGTCTGTACATGAACAACAACTACTTTTACATC
Source organism: Sparus aurata (assembly GCF_900880675.1). Classification (NCBI taxonomy): domain Eukaryota; kingdom Metazoa; phylum Chordata; class Actinopteri; order Spariformes; family Sparidae; genus Sparus; species Sparus aurata. The sequence goes on from NW_022045105.1 coordinate 268,906, forward strand.
CAGTCTGTTCATAATAATCTCCATGTTGCACTTTACAGACCAGTGGTGAATCTGTCCAACATGGATCTGATGTTAAATGTTGTCATTCACATAATATTCTGTTTCAGCTGCTGGAGGAGAACATTGCCACTTTTGTGAAGAACGAGCTGAAGAAGGTCCGGAAGCTTCTGAGTTCAGATTACCCAGAATGCTCAGAGAATCAGAGGGAGGATGAGGAGGTGTTGGATGGTGAGGATGAAGAACAGAGGAGGAGCAGCAGAGAGGCATTTCTGAAGATCACACTTCACTTCCTGAGGAGAATGAAGCAGGAGGAGCTGGCTGACCGTCTGCAGAGCAGTAAGAGGATTTCACTAAAGGTTTAACATCCTGGATCAATGAGACGTTTACTGAAGTCTGATGATGAATCTGTTCATATATACAATCTTTGGGGGGGATTGACATATTTTCTTCATAAATAACTTAATGATCTTTTTTGTTGTGTGTTAATTTAGAACATCTTGCTGCAGTTTGTCAGCGTAAAGTTAAATCTAACCTTCAGAAGAAGTTCCAGTGTGTGTTTGAGGGGATCGCTAAAGCAGGAAACCCAACCCTTCTGAATCAGATCTACACAGAGCTCTACATCACAGAGGGAGGGACTGCAGACGTCAATGATGAACATGAGGTCAGACAGATTGAAACAGCATCCAGGAAACCACACAGACCAGAAACAACAATCAGACAAGAAGACATCTTTAAAGCCTCATCTGGAAGAGATGAACAAATCAGAACAGTGATGACAAAGGGAGTGGCTGGCATCGGGAAAACAGTCTTAACACAGAAGTTCACTCTGGACTGGGCTGAAGACAAAGCCAACCAGGACATACAGTTCACATTTCCATTCACTTTCAGAGAGCTGAATGTGCTGAGAGAGAAAAAGTTCAGCTTGGTGGAACTTGTTCATCACTTCTTCACTGACACCAAAGAAATCTGCAGCTTTGAAGAGTTCCAGGTTGTGTTCATCTTTGATGGTTTGGATGAGTGTCGACTTCCTCTGGACTTCCACAACACTGAGATCCTGACTGATGTTAGAGAGTCCACCTCAGTGGATGTGCTGCTGACAAACCTCATCAGGGGGAAACTGCTTCCCTCTGCTCGCCTCTGGATAACCACACGACCTGCAGCAGCCAATCAGATCCCTCCTGGGTGTGTTGACATGGTGACAGAGGTCAGAGGGTTCACTGACCCACAGAAGGAGGAGTACTTCAGGAAGAGATTCAGAGATGAGGAGCAGACCAGCAGAATCATCTTCCACATCAAAACATCACGAAGCCTTCACATCATGTGCCACATCCCAGTCTTCTGCTGGATCACTGCTACAGTTCTGGAGGATGTGTTGAAGACCAGAGAGGGAGGAGAGCTGCCCAAGACCCTGACTGAGATGTACATCCACTTCCTGGTGGTTCAGGCCAAAGTGAAGAAAGTCAAGTATGATGGAGGAGCTGAGACAGATCCACACTGGACTCCAGAGAGCAGGAAGATGATTGAGTCTCTGGGAAAACTGGCTTTTGATCAGCTGCAGAAAGGAAACCTGATCTTCTATGAATCAGACCTGACAGAGTGTGGCATCGATATCACAGCAGCCTCAGTGTACTCAGGAGTGTTCACACAGATCTTTAAAGAGGAGAGAGGACTGTACCAGGACAAGGTGTTCTGCTTCATCCATCTGAGTGTTCAGGAGTTTCTGGCTGCTCTTCATGTCCATCTGACATTCATGAACTCTAGAGTCAATCTGCTGGCAGAAGAAGAGCAGTCAACATCCCGGTTGTCTAAGGTGTTCGGCGGAAAATCAACACGTTTCTACCAGAGTGCTGTGAAGAAGGCTTTACAGAGTCCAAATGGACATCTGGACTTGTTCCTCCGCTTCCTCCTCGGTCTTTCACTGCAGACCAATCAGAATCTCCTCCGAGGTCTGCAGACACAGACAGGAAGTAGCTCAAAAAACAATCAGGACACAGTCAAGTACATGAAGAAGAAGATCAGTGAGAATCTGTCTCCAGAGAGAAGCATCAATGTGTTCCATTGTCTGAATGAACTGAACGATCGTTCTCTAGTGGAGCAGATCCAACAGTACCTGAGATCAGGACGTCTCTCCACAAATAAACTGTCTCCTGCTCAGTGGTCAGCTCTGGTCTTCATCTTACTGTCATCAGAAAAAGATCTGGACGTGTTTGACCTGAAGAAATACTCTGCTTCAGAGGAGGCTCTTCTGAGGCTGCTGCCAGTGGTCAAAGCCTCCAACAAAGCTCTGTAAGTGTGGAGAAGTTTTTTCAGAATGCAGTTATTGTGCTGTTGTTGACCTAAATAGAAATAATTTACTCTATTATTCTTTGTCCAGACTGAGTGGCTGTAACCTCTCAGAGAGAAGCTGTGAAGCTCTGTCCTCAGTTCTCAGCTCCCAGTCCTCTAGTCTGAGAGAACTGGACCTGAGTAACAACAACCTGCAGGATTCAGGAGTGAAGCATCTGTCTGTTGGACTGGAGAGTCCACAATTTGGACTTGAAACTCTCAGGTCAGATAGTCCATAGTTTGTTTCAAACTATTTTTGTATTTCTTTAATGTTGAATTCAATTCTCTCTCTCATGTCAGAACTCTTGTGTTTTGAAAGTATGCTGCTTATTATTGTTTCATGTCTGTTTAGTCCAGATTTAGTCTTGGTGATTTTTCATATCTCTGACATTTTAGAGTAAAACAGAAAGCAAGTTCACATGTGGTACAATGTTATTATAAATAATGTACATTTTTTTTACTGTTCACACTTCAGGCTGAGTGTCTGTGACCTCTCAGAGAGAAGCTGTGAAGCTCTGTCCTCAGTTCTCAGCTCCCAGTCCTATAGTCTGAGAGAGCTGGACCTGAGTAACAACAACCTGCAGGATTCAGGATTGAAGCTACTTTCTGCTGAACTGAAGAGTCCACACTGTGTCCTTGAAACTCTCAGGTCAGGATTCTTTATTTTATTTCATTATTTTATGTATCTTAACAATTGGAGCAGGTCTTGATCACACTCCTAATATAATTCAATTTATTTAAAAGACCCAACATTTCCCCCACAGTGTTGAGAAAGTACTGCCTTTTAACAGGCAGAAACCTTGAGCAAAACCGGACTTAGTGGTTGTCCGCCATCTGTCTCAACTGGTTGGGTTGAGAGATAGAGACATAGAAGCCCAATTCACACTGCCTCTTCAAGGCAGGATTCTTGATATCTCGATATTCCAACTCACTGTAGGTGTGAAAGTTACAAAGGTGGAATGGGGGGACGGTTTCATTCCACCTCTGACCCTCAAACAGAGGTAGAAACAGAGGTGAGACGACATCTGTGTGGACAGGAGTGTGATGTTCTGACAGTGTTCACAGTCTGACAACTTTTCAGATCCTTCACTCATCAAAGTAAGAAAACAAAACCAATGACACCCCTAATCTATGTATATATTTAAAATATCGGTCAGTCAGTCTATTCTGCACTAATCCTGACTTGCATTTATCAAAAACAATTGGATGGATTGTCATGTGGATTCTGACATTCATGCTCCCCTCAGGATGAACTGTAATTGCTTCGGTGATCGTCTGACTTTTCATCTGATGTCATCATCAGGACATCATTTTAATCCGTACAATATGTTGGTTCATGACCAGATATCTGCAAAACTAACGGCATATCCATCAGCTTCAGTTATACTCTGTGTTCAGTGCTAATTATTAATTTATTGAAAACTAAGACGATGTATATAATAAACGTTGAATCCCTTAAACACAGATGTGCACTGAATCATCAGGACTCTCAGCTGATGTGTGATGTGTGTTATTTTGTGTGTCTGCAGGCTGTCAGGCTGTCTGATCTCAGAGGAAGGCTGTACTTCTCTGGTCTCAGCTCTGGACTCCAACCCCTCCCATCTGAGAGAGCTGGACCTGAGCTACAATCATCCAGGAGACTCAGGAGTGAAGCAGCTTTCTGCTCAACTGGAGGATCCAGGCTGGAGACTGGACACTCTCAGGTATGTAGAGTCCTGCTGCAGCCACAGACAGTCAGTAGCCCCATTCACACTGCACACTGCCAATTCTCCGCCTCCACCTCTGAGAATTTTTCAGAGGCGGCGAGGGGTGAAATTTCACTCCGGTGCTGATCGGCACATTTCGGTCCTTCATTCAACTAACTCAGGTCCTTCACTCAACTAAATAAATAGAAATGTCTCACAAAGCAGCATTACAGGACCGAACAAATGTAACGTAGTAACTGTAACTGTCTTTGGCAGCTTATATGAGGAAAAGGATACTGCAGTTATAGGTGGAGAAGCATCTGTCCTCCCGTCTGTCGTCTCTTTCGTCCTTCCGACTCTAAATCACATCTCTGCCTGAAAAACAGCGTCTGTCACTGACAAAAAACTTTAAGCAACAACTTAAACTTACCAAGTGTTTGTGTTGAAAAATAAATCACCACGACAATCAGGCCTCCAGACCAGGGCATGTGAGTGGAGCGCAGAGCGAGCGGGGAGCAGAGTGTGCGAAATGGTCGGAGTGCAGAGCGTGTTTTAATTCAAAGGCCAGAGCGATGGTTCCGTTTCGCTCCAGTTCTGTTCCGATACCTCTCTTCAAGAGTCGAGGGCATGCACAAGTCCAGACTCACGTCTGCCTTCAAGGGCTAGCCTACATCAGAGGTCATTCGTTGAGAGATGGAGTTTGTAAAATATTTCGAAAAGCAAGCAGAGAGGTCATATTGGTGCAACGTCAGGAATTGCTCCCTCTTTTAAATATGAGCGAGTGTGGAGCGATTTCACTGGAGCTGAATGAAATTTTAGGTGAGCGGAGCTGTCTGGTATAACTTTGAGCGATGGAGCGAAGGAGCGAAGGAGTGAACACCCACGTAAGCCGGGAGCGGAAATTGTCGCCGCTCAGCTCCATTCACATGCTTTGCTCCAGACCGAGACTTCAGTGAACTTTCCCCCAGAAAACAGCCTCTTTTCCCATGAGTCAGAATCAGACAGCATCGAGTTTATTGATGGTAATTATCTAATTATGTACTTAAGAGCAAAAAATGTAACTTTGTCACTTTCAAGGATGTTTGGTGGGTCAGGATCTCATTCACTACACATTATAACAGCATCCATATGATGATAAACTATCCGCGGGTTTAGATTGACAGAAGGACATCGGGGAAACACCTTGAAAACACACAGACCTCATCGTCATAACGTGTACCCTCACACCTCTTTAGAAGCCGCAGCGCCGGCTTATGTGTTAGTTTTTAGGCGGAGGTGCTTTACTCTCTGTGAATGACCAACAGCGGAGAATTGGCGAACTGCCGCTGTGGCATTCATGCGATTTCTCTGTGTGAAAGGGGCGAGCATGAGACTCTCGACTCTCGATTCTCGACTGTAGATGTTCAGTTTCGGGAAGTCTGCTTCGTTTACTCCACCTCCAGTTCAGTTCAGTTCAGGAGAAAAGGCAGCATAGCTTAAAGCCAAGAGTGACTATTGAAGAGAGGAAAAAGGAGAGAAGAGACCAAGATCAGCAGCTAGGAGAGCCTTGGCGAACACTAAAGTTACACCTCTTTTTTCAGACTAATTGAGTGCTCATTCATAATGTCCCTGTTTAATTTTTTGTCCTTTTTGTTTTGCTGCTTGATGAATCACTCGTCCAAACTACTTCACACTCCACACTGATTGCAAAGGATTATCAAAACTTTAACAATAAGTCGAATTTCCACCACTTCACTGCAGTGTTAGGATATTATGATAACAAATAACAATAGGCTCGCTGTCTGATCAGAAAATACTGAACCTCAAATTCAAAATATTTCTGTGACACATTAATTTAATCATTGAATGTCCTAGAAACTCTTTCCCTGAACTGAAGAATCAGTGTTCTGGCCAAAGTGCTTGACTTTGAACTTTAAATGGTTCTGACATGGATCTTTATCAACACTGGAGTAATTATATTCTAGATCATCACTGACAGTGTATTTGTGCCTCAGTGTGAAAAGATTTACAGACTGTAACAACTGTCTGTGGCATCAGTTTAAAGTGAACAGAAGATATAAAACAGTCCAAGAAGAACTTTAGATGACACGAGTTGGAACCTTCCCGTCGCATTACCATAACAACAGCAGTGATGGGCTCAGTGAAATCAAAAGACATAAGAAAACATTCAGTGATCAATCATCTGCTCAATTGATTAACATGATATGTGACCTGTGCAGAGCTGCAGCTCTCTACAGTAGTTGGTGGACCTCTGGTTTAATGCTGTTGTAATTTACTTAAGCCTGGCTCGTAGCTACTGACTCAGTTTCACTCTCAGCTGTTCTGGAGGTGTGTTAAGGTTCTGCTGCTGGAAATCCAATGTTTCCTGATTTTGCTGCTTCAAAATAAAAATTTTCAAATAAATACATAATGCAGGACTTTTATTGTGAAGTATTTAAAGGAAGTGTTAAATGCAAGAAGATGCATGTTTCGTGCCAATAAAGACATTTTGAATTTGGATTTGAATTTAGAAAAAGAAATAAAAAGATAAATGTATGTTTTGAATGCAGCCTGAGCCATGCACTGAGAATAAAAAGACATTTAATATATATTTTAACAGAACAGATGTGCTCAAGTTTCTATTGTGAAGAAATTAAGACTTCACTTCCGACGATCTCTTATTATGAAATATTCTAAAACCTCCTCTGATGTCCTCCAGTGTCTCTGAGCGTACTTCAGCTAATTACCCACCAGGGGGCGACACTGATCCATCACAGACCTGAGAGCACAGACGGAAGCTGTTTCTGTCTTAAACGTTGGTTGTTAAATTGAAACCTGTAATGTAGCCGGGCCCTAATCTTGTGTTTGCAGGAACAACAGGTTTAATAATGGATGAAGTGGATCAGGTCCAAAAGTTCATCCTGTCCAAACTTTTGTCAGTCAGCCTGTCCAACAAACAAATCCTGCTGCTCATTAAAACTCTGAACAATAAGTGACTAAAGGGACAGACACTACGGATCAGTGGAGACAGGTTCTGGGTTTGAAACCTTTACTAAGTCACCGTGCCGAGTCACCTGTAGTGGCTCCGACCTGCTTTCTCTTCAGGTCTCAGTGATGTGGTGCTATGTGAGATCAGCTCTGCACATCTTGTAGCTGTTTTCTTTGAAGACTTTAATATAAAGTGCTGCCACACTTTTGATGACTTGGTTCGTACACTTTTCTCTTCTATAATGTTTGTAGTTTTTGTTCCTCCGTGGCCTCCACTATGTTGCAAATGTGGAACGGAGCCGATTCAGAAAGGAGACAGCAGAACTCTGAGTAGCTTCCTGTTTAATCACCTGAGCTACACGAGGCGTGCCATAGGCTGGCTTGCTAGTCCCCAATGTAGGAGACAAGAACTGCAGCACTGAATTGTTTTCCAGATGTATTTTCCGCTCTACGTCTTTGACTATGACGTAGGGCTGGACGAAATGGCTGAAAAATGTATCACAATATAAGTGTTTCATATCAGTCGATATCGATAATTATTGATATATTTTTTTTACCCATTTCAAATGAGATACATTTGAAAAATAAACATTTAAATGGTGACTACAGGTGAGATTTCTGGAAAAAAAAAAAGCGACAGAATAGTGTAGAAGCTGACATTGCTGCTTGACAATATGTTAAAGGGATAGTTTGGGTTTTTTGAAGTGGGGTCATATGAAGTACATAGCTGTAGTCGATCTGTTCCCTTCCGTAACCGATCAGCGCAGCCACAGTTTGGAGGAGCAGAGAGCCGCTCCAGCCCGGACGCTCAGCTCAGTACTGCAGTGAACGGAGTCCAGATGCAAAGCAAATTTTAACCACCTAAAACAAGGCCCACCTAAAAAAATCTATATTATTGCATTGTACGTTGTATAGAGAAAATTCACACCGCTTTACATCGCCGTCAGACCGCCCTTTCTTTTGGCACTACATTTTCTCAACCGTAGAACCTCCGTATCCATATATATACGGAGGCTCCACGGTCTGTGTCTGAAATTGTCAAGTTTGTTTTCATCGAAAGTAAAGAGAGTTGCATGCATAATCCTCTTGTCCGGCCTCACACTGTATTTCGCTGCTCGCAGATCACCTGTTTCTAACGGAGTTCAGTTAAATTATCGAACGTTCTATCGAACATATTTTCTATTGATATTGATCACTTGTTTATCGCGATAGATATCATTATTGTTTTGTCGCCCAGCCCTACTATGAAGTGAAGTAGCTCGCTCCGTGTCAAAGCATCTGCATCACAACATAAACCAACTAATCCGCGATGAAGCTGGTCGGCAACTATTTTTATAATTGATTTAATGGGTTAGTTGATGCAGCCCTAAAAACTTCTACTATTGAATTCAAGTTGAACACTGCACTTCTTTGAGTCCTCAGCAACAAACCTGCCAAGTATAAAGTAGATTGGATGAACGGTTCAGGAGACATGTGAACCACAGACAGACAGAAAGAAAGACAGATTCCTGGCTTCATATTCAGTTGTTCCTCTGGTCACATCTGGCAGTGTTTCCCATTAATTACTTAGACTGTGGCGGCCCGCCATGGTCTAATTTGTCCCGCCACAGTCTCAGAGTGAACTGAAAAAATTCGTACACTTCTCATAATAACATAAAAGATCTGTAACTTGGGTTTCGCGCTTCAGCAAAGCATCTCTCACTCCAGGTCAGTCGGCTCTGCCCGTTACCGTTACCGACTATAAAATGTAGCGCGTTACAAATTGAAGTTTCTCATTGAAGTCATCCGACTCGGCTCTCAGCCACCGGAGCAGCAGGGCTGCTTTATTTTTCTCCGGTGAGGCAGGAGGGAGGGGCGGGACAAGGTGGAGGTGATGATTGGCTCTTTAAGGTAGAGTGAGAGTTCGTAAGCCAATCCCAGGCTGTGTTCGGTTTACACACAAACCACACAGCCTCGCACACACAAACTAGCAGAGGTGAGCTGCAGAAATGGCGAGTCCAGAGGGAAAGTTTACGTTTTCAAAGTGGAAGTACAGACACTACTTTAATCTCCTTTGTCCACGTCCGTTTTAAGCAACTTTAATCTAATGAAGCATCTCTCAACTGCACACGCTTCTACAACACTAGTGGCCAAAAACTCCGTTGTTGACACTGTTGATGATGACAGCAGGTGTGGCTAACGTGAGCTCCGCTAACACAGAAGGACACGGAGCCGTCTGAGCAGCTATAGCTGGATGTTTCTGCTCCAGCTTCACTGAAACTTGTGACACAGACTGAACTGAATGCAATGATAGACAGGTATGTTGTTGAGAACATGCTCCCGTTATAAACAGCTGACCCAGACTCCTTCATTGGCTAAATACCAGGGAGAGCAGGAGCCGGTCCACCATGCAGAAAGACATTTTCTAAATACATAGATGCAGAGTACATTAAAATCAATGCCGAGCTCAAAAGGGGAAGAAAAGAAAGTAACGCAAGAGTTACTTTTCCTGGTAACTAATTACTTTTATATTGGAGTAATTCCGTTACTAACTCAGTTACTTTTTGGAAGAAGTAACTAGTAACTATAACTAATTACTATTTAAAAGTAACGTGACCAACACTGGCTGTCTGTGTATGTGACTAAGAGACATTTTCTGTCATTGTTTCTGCTTTTAATGGCATCAAACATGACATGAAGTTCTCCTCACAGTAACTATTACTGCTGTAATATACATCAGATATCAATCCAGCATCAAACTATAGTAACATGAACATGTCAACACATGAAACCATGAAACTGTTTCTATCACAAACCGGTTCAGTGACACTTGTGAGGTTCTGGAGGGAAACAGTCTGGGAGTCTCTGTCACTTGGTTTTGTGGCAGAGGTCGGGAACCAACGTCCAATGTTTTCTGATTGATTTATTACGTATAAATTGTATTTGTTTCTTTGCGCAGTAAAACAAAGCAGCAGAAACACAGCAAGAACAAAAAGCAGACTGTGCAGCTGAGATTCAGAAAAGCCCTCCAAGCTTCAAACAGGAATCGGACCTCAAAAGTTCTGACGTCCAAATACAAAAGTCCTATAATATAGAAACATAAGCACAAGTTGACATTGGATCAAACAGCAAGCGTAAGGTCGCCCACAGGAAACAGCAACAACATCCAACAAATAAAGATGAAGTGATAAATCCAACAGGAGGTTTGTGTGTGTTCTCAGATGTTGTGGTCCTCTTTCACACACACCAACATCCTGTGGCTCACTCTCAGTGTGTGAGGAGAGTGGCAGAGGTGAAGAGGTTCAGGGAGAACAGGGAGAAGCAGCCTGATGGACAGATTGTGTTTCTGTGTATGAGAGTCATGTCATGTCCATGTTTGCATGCTGAAAGAGGATGTGCTGCTCTGACCCCCCTCCTCCTTTCAGGGTGGAGCCTGCTGGAGTCCGATGGTTGACACCAGGTCCGTGGAGATGTGAGTGTCTTTTTACTGTCATTCATGAAAACACTGTGAAATCACTCATTCACATCTGTGATGTCATCATCACACTGATGACACATTAATAACTGCAGCTGTGTTGTGTCTTTTTCTCTCTATCAGATTCCTGTGAGCTCACAGTCGACACAAACACAGTCAGCAGAAACATCAAACTGTCTGACAACAACAGGAAGATGACATATGTGAAGGAGGAGGATCAGTCATATCCTGATCATCCAGAGAGGTTTGAGTCCTGGTGGCCTCAGCTGCTGTGTAGAACTGGTCTGACTGGTCGCTGTTACTGGGAGGTCGAGTGGAGAGGAAGTGTTTATATATCAGTGAGTTACAGAAGAATCAGAAGGAAAGGAGGCAGTAATGACTGTGTGTTTGGATTCAATGATCAGTCCTGGAGTCTGTGGTGCTTTGATGATGGTCGTTACTATGTCTGGCACAATAAGAGAAGAACAGACATCTCCTCCTCCTCCTCCTCCTCCACCTCCTCCTCCTCCTCCTCCTCCTCCTCCTCCTCCTCCTCCTCCTCCTCCTCTGGTAGAGTAGCAGTGTATGTGGACTGTCCTGCTGGCACTCTGTCCTTCTACAGAGTCTCCTCTGACTCACTGATCCACCTCCACACCTTCAACACCACATTCACTGAACCTCTTTATCCTGGATTTGGACTCTCCTGGCCCAGTTCTGGTTCCTCCTCAGTGTGTCTGTGTGGTGTTTAGTGTGTAGAGTCTCCTCCTGTCACAGAAAGATTGTCAGTGCTGAACAGTTGAGTCTGTACAGGATCACAGTCACATCAATCTTTCAGCTTCTTGGAATAAATTCATCAGTCAACTTTGTACAAAATGATTCAAACTGATTGAAAAGATTCTTCATTTACATTTTAAACTTCTTCCATTAAATTGTGTAAATTGTGTTGACTTGTACTTTCTGTCATGTGTTGTTTTGAATTCCGGCTCTTGTTCCAATAAAATTAGTGAAATGTAAGAAACAGAAAACATTGACTCGTCTGCAGCTTTAATTGTAAAGAATCATTGTGAACAAAGTTGTGAATGGACAGTAAAATCTGATCAAATGTACTCGACACTCCACCTGAAACACTCTGACTTGTTTCATGTGTTTCTAATGATGAAACTAAAAGTTTGATGGTGTTGGTTAACACATGTAATTATGTCCGTAGTGACGTGATAAACTGCACAACATCTGTTCATTTCTGTGTGATTATTATATGAGAAGAAAACACATTTGAATGACAATCATTGTGTTTCTCTCAGTGTTTTGTGGCTGTTGAAGTCCGGCTGTATTTTCAGGACGTTTGTTGGATTTGAATCTCGTCTGTGAAACTAAACAGCTGTGAGAAAAGTCTTTCTCTGTCTGACCCAGTGGCTCCACTTGTTACAGACCAGTTTTAAAGTCCAACAAGAACCACTTGATTATCAGTATATAGAGGGTTTTGTAGGTAAAGAGGAATAAAGTAGAGCAGGTATAGAAGATCCCCTACAGGATGATAGTTCCAATTTACACCAAGAGGATTCAGGAGATTTGAACCAGTAGCAAAGTTTATGGATGTGAGCAGCCCAATAGTAAGTTAGAAAATGAGGTAATGCAAGTCCTCCACTAAGTCTGCATCTCTGCAGTAAAGTTTAACGAACCCTCGGTGATTTCCCACCACAAATAAAAGAACAAATGATCTTATCCAGTGAGTCAAAGAAATATTTTGGCAGAAAAAGAGGAACCGACTGGAATAAAAATAGAAATGTTGGTAAAATATTCATTTTAACAACATTGATCTTGCCAATTAATGAAAGGGGGAGGTTACCCCATCTTTGAATATCAGATGTAATCTTTGAGATAAGGGGAGTGAAATTAGCAGATGCAAGGCTCGATAAAGAACGAGTCACGTTAATACCTCAGTATTTAAACCCTGATGGACTAAATTGAAAAGGTGAACCTGACTGTTGAAGATGACGTGCTGCAGTATTAATGGGAAAACACTCACTTTTCCCCAAATTTAATTTATAACCTGAAAAGGTGCCGAAGTTCTCCAGAATACTTAAAAGAAATACTTAAAGCTGAGGCTTCACACAAATATGTGATTTTTACTACAATAAACTTTATTCATACAGCAGCTTTAAACACAGAGTTTACAAAGTGCTCTGACAATCAAGCAGAATCAAGAACATTACAGAATAAACACTGAACAGAAAAAGGTAATGCAAATAAAGAGATGAACAAAAGAATGAGATCAATAAAGGACGATAAGACGACGACATCACATCACAGAAATGAAGAGCAGATTCAAAGATTCAGAGCAGTGTTGGGACCAGCAGATGAAGTCGTTCATTGTGGATTTCAAAATGGACTCTAATACACACATAAAGGAGTTGTTAAGGCTTTGGGTCAGAACGTCTTTCCCCACCACAGTCGTTGAGCCGATGTGATTCTGGTTCCTCTGGTTCACACTCCTCCCTTGATGGAAGGTTAACTCCCTCTCCACTCAGACCATGTGAACACTTCCTGACTGACCTCCTTAGTCCTTGGGAATGAAGTCAGCTCCTCAACCTCCATCCAGACACAGAGATAAGTTACATGACTTCCATCTTTCTGAAACACACAGTGAGGTCACAGGTAGTTTTTCCCCAGAAGATATTCTAGCCACTGTTCCCAGTCTCTGATGCATGACACCTTCATCAGTGCCCATCCCTCTGAAAGGGAGACCAGATCAGTCCAGGAGTGCCCCGCCTCCTCTCTGCACCTCCATGACAGTGATAACAGCTGTCCTGCCCCTGACACATTTGTGACGCCCTTCAGCAGCAAAACCTGCCTGAAGGACCAAATTTTAAATCTGCCAAAATAAGTCTGACTACCACTTAATGAGCATTGTAATCCAAGGAGTGAACACAAACACTGTTGGACACTCCAGAAATGACTCTATCATTGTAGGTGCCACTCTCTGCATCTCACCCTAACAAACTGATATCACAAACTTTCCTGTTCTCACTAACCCAGAGATTAACTGAGAAACAGGTATTTAGTGAATTCAATGTCATAACTATCGTGTTTATCTGGGTTTTCCTTTTCTTTGTGTAACTTCTGATCTTGATGTTCTGTTCATGATTCTTGCTGAGCCAAGATGGAGACTAAGCCGATGCCCAGCTGGTTACTGAACTGCCCAGATGTTACCAATATTAATGAACTGACAGATGAACTCCTTAAAACTCTGGATTATACAAGTAGATTTGTGCTCTCAGGATCACATGTGAAGCAACATCCTGAGACCTAAGGGGGGATTTGTGGATTTCATAACTGTGACTGACCAGGTCGTCAAAACTCAGAGAACTTCTCCTCACAGCAGCGATGCAAGATCCTGCTAGTATTCCAGATCAGTCAGCGGCAGAGCTGCGACGCAGAGCTGACCAGCTAACTACACAATCCAGAGAACAAGTTAGCACCGAGCTGCTATCCCTGCAAAGGAAAGGACGGCCAGTTTCCTCCACCTGCTGTTTTTCATCAGACTGCTGCTTTATCTTCACTGTTTAACTTCAGTTTCAGCACAAATGAACAATAAATGATAAATATTATATATATGACTCGTTGTTTCCCAAATGATGAATCAAAACAGTCATTAAAGGATTAGAAGTGTTTCTCAGTAACTTCACATGTTGACACTGTAGTTCTATAAATGAGAAACACATTGAATGGACTCATTTATGCCTGTTATTGAGTAACACAAACATTTTCTGAAAACAAATGAAAACACGTGAAGCCGTGAGATTCTGACCAGTTTAGTGTAAAATCAACATTTGTTTCAAAAATCTCCTCAGAATGAGTTTTTGTCCTGAAACCAGACAGAAGAAGGCAGGTCGCTGTTTAAAATCAGGAAAAAAATAAAGTCTCAATATTATTGATTCATTTTGTAACAGAAACAAAACACAGACTGTTTACAATCCCAGAGGGTTCACCCTGTTATAAGTCAGTGTAGCATCACAGTGGTTTTGAAGCTGTTATCTGAAGGTAAAGCAGTGACATAAAGTTACTTTAAGGCCTGAACTGCTTTCACACACAAACATCAGCTGGGAAACTGCCTGGTCTTTGAGCCAAGATGGCTGCCTGTTGAGTTCAGTCTGATCTGAGGTCTGATGTGTTTCACAACAGTCAGGACTGTTATTGATGTGGAGGGGAAGGCAGCACAAGGTTGAGCACTAGGACCCAGCAGGCATCAGGGCGTGTACACAGAGTGTGAGAGCTCACCTGGGCTCCTCCTCCTGTGATGAAGCACACCTGAGAGACCATCAGCAGCTGAGGACGGACTGTGTTTGCTCTCACCTGCTGCTTTCAGTCCTTTAAAGGTAAGATATGATTTAACTTTACAATAACATTCAGCTAACGAGCTAACATTCAGCTAACAAGCTAACATTCAGCTAACGAGCTAACATTCAGCTAACCAGCTAACATTCAGCTAACGAGCTAACATTCAGCTAACCAGCTAACATTCAGCTAACGAGCTAACATTCAGCTAACCAGCTAACATTCAGCTAACCAGCTAACATTCAGCTAACCAGCTAACATTCTGAGCAGAGTGAAGAACAACAGTGTTGACGTCCTGTCAAAGACGTCTCTCTGTGTCCGTCCTGTCTCCTAACAGCACTCTGTAGCTCAGAGGTGACAGTCTGAGAGCCTGTAGCTTCAGCTGGAGATGGAAAAGCAGCCAGTTCACTACTGAGTCTAATAAGTCAACAACATAAACTCACTAAATGTCAAGAAAGGAAATATTTTCGCTCCTATTTTCATTATAAACAGAAAAATCCAACCGGCCCCCATCTGAACTCAGGATTCTGTCACTGACTGAACTGAGATCAGTTTAATCTGCTCGTTAACTCGTCCTCAAACTCACTTCATTCAAACTGGACCTGAACTGAATCACAGTCACAAACACTAACATGTAACTTTACTGTGTGTTTGACGAGGTTCTAGTTAAAAAAAACTCACAAAGTATCTGCAGCACAGCTGAAGGATTTTATAACACAAGTTGTTACCTGAATGTTTCTTCATGACAACTTGTGAGTTGTGTGTGAGTTGTTGTGTAGTGACCTCATAGAAACTAACAGTCAGTTAAAGTGATGTTGGTCTGTTATAGTCACTAAAGCTGCTTTGTTGATCCAAAGTAACAACAACTGAACATGTATTTGACCTTTACACTCTCATTAAACACACAAGTCATCAGATTTCACTGATATGATTCATACGATGTGATTAATGTGTAACTCTAACAGCATCTTCGGGCGGCGCCGGTCCAAAGTCTCATTCACTGTGATGGTTGTGGTGCAGACAGTCGTGTCCGTGTGAACCTCCAGCTGAAGGTAATGTTACACATGTAAAATGTTTGACTTGTTAACACAAGCTGTCGTTAGCTTAGCAACACTAGAAACAGCAACAATCTGCTGCTCCATTGTTCATTTCTACAAACTAACAGCTGTGAGTTCAAACAGCCGCCATTACAAACGTCATCCTCCATGTTGAGAGGAGAACGGTGGAGGAAGAGCAGAGGTGCAGTTAGTTGGTCGTCAGTAGTTGATGTGGAGACAGCAGGAAGCAGCATTCAGAGGATGGTGAGCAGATGAAAGCTTTTATTTTGTAATGAAAGAATAAAAATGTCAGTGGGTCACTAAATGAGCTGTCAGAGCTGTGAACACTCCTCCAACAGGAAGTGTCGCCTCTTTCTGTCACTGTTGACTGAAATGTGATCAATAATCAAATCAAACACATTTACTCCACATCAACTGACACACTTTTATTTTGAAGGATTTGTCTGCTGCACTAACTTCCACAGGTGAAAGTAACTAAGTACTGCAGTGTCTGGCTTAGCAGGATAGACTGGTGAGAGAGAAGCTGCAGGCTGGAACATGAACTCATGTTTACTGCTCACTGTCATGGTGCTTCTTCCTCTTCTGGTGACCAGATGTTCCTGATGAGATCAGAGGACGAAGCAAAACCTAAATCAAAGTTTTAACCTATTACACCTGCATTCACACGAGGGGAAGACGTGTTGCATCATTTGGATCATTGTGGGAGTGTAGCCGGTGAAATGAGAGAAGAAGTGGAGTTAGTTGGTCAGTGTTTGAACACAGAGTGGTTGTTACTGTGTAGCTCCACTTACTGATGACTGATACAAGGCTGGAGAGAAGCTGTTCACCTGGATGCAGGAGCTGGAGGTGCTGAGGGGGCTGCAGCGCCCCCCTAAAACGAGGCTGTAACATATGCCGAATTTACTAGAAGGCCCGAATCATGAAGAATTTGTCATCGACAGCGTTTCACACAGTTAATAAATGTTCTCTTAACTCAACAACTCTCCAAATGGAGTGATTACTCAAGGGAGTCTGGGGACTTCCTGTCGCTCCTCCTCTCCCTGCTGCTTTTGACTGTAGCTGATGTGACTTATAATATGTTGGTGCTCTGGTTCTTGTTCGTAATCATCAGATTCATGTTATCCTGGAAGTTCAACTGAGTCCAAACACATGAATGTGGCCCACCATTTACTATGACGTCATCATAAAGATTGAGCCCTCAGCACCAACTGTGACTGACTTCCTGGTGTGGAGACGCTCCACCAACAGTCTCTTCTTTATGTCACTTTGACCTGAAATGTGATCAATGATCAATCACATTGCCCTTGTATTTGTTTTTTTAGTGTTTTCTGAAAGCTTTATCCATACGAGCCTTATTTTGGGATCTGACTCTGTTTGAAAGTAACTGAGGGACGTGAAATAATGTTTGTATTGAGCCGAGGAGCTGAAACTAATATTAAGTCTAGACGCAGAGAACAAGATGACATCACCTAGTCTGCAGTTAGTCAAACCATCAATAGCTGTGACTTGAAGATTCCCAAAAGTGAATGAAAAAGAGTCTCAATAGGTTTCATACACAGAGAGAAACCCTTGAAGATAACACAGTACAAGCCTGTGAAATAAAAGCTGTGAATGTGACATTACAGCCAGTGATGAGAGAGAGATTCTAATTTTTACTTTGCAGATAAATGTTTTAAATAAACAACAGATGACCAGATTGACTCTGTTAGATTAAAAGATATCAGAGAAACGTGTGTGTTGACTCCACCACAGCGTCATGACGTCATCTAGTGGACTGATCCAAGTCCAGCAGCTGATGTTCTGACAGGAGACGTGACGTCAGTGAGAGACGTCATAGCCTCTACAGACCAAACCCACCTGAACACACCTGAGACTTT
Source organism: Sparus aurata (assembly GCF_900880675.1). NCBI lineage: Eukaryota > Metazoa > Chordata > Actinopteri > Spariformes > Sparidae > Sparus > Sparus aurata. The sequence continues at coordinate 286,586 of NW_022045105.1, forward strand.
CATATTTTATAATAACATAACAGGTTATTAGAACAATTTCTGCCTCTTGGTTAAATCAACTGGTCAGTATTTGTTTTTAATCAGTTATCAGTGATGTTGATAGGTTTTCAATGTAGTGAGTCCCCGGGACCCACAGGTGGTGAGTTGAGTGGGTCCCGACTCCCCAGTTAAATTTTTTTATTTCTTTCTTATATTATTCTATTTCTTAAATTTTATTGAGTGTTAAACTCCTTTGATGGTGGTATGATATGGTTATAACAAACGGATATATTCATGTATGTTCAAAATGTATCTGAAATTAAACTTCCAGATCTGAAAAGTTTATTGTAAAACAACTGTCACAGTGGCATGACATATGACATTCAAATCAAACAGCATTTTTGTAGCAACATAAATAGCACCAAAATAAATTACTAAAATTCAAAAAGTCTGCTGACCTGCAATAGGTTCTATCTTTTTCTTTGGTGGCATTTTTGCAATAATACCCAACTGCAGCCACTGCGACCCCCGAAGCCACTACAAACCACGCCCCATACAAACCACGCCCCTACAAACTACGCCTACGTGTTGCTACGGTGGCCGGGAAGGACGATTAAACTCACGGCAGCAAATGCAAGCAGTCAAAGAAGAAGAAGAAGAAGAAGGCAAATGCAGCCAAGACAAGACGGCAATGCCAGTTCAGGTGAGACGCATTTATATTATTTTTAAGTTCCCGGTTAGGAGGTGTAAACATTGAACACTTAATGTCATTTTAACCGTACGTTCGCCAACCGCAGTTGTCAGCAGCGCCTGTAGGCAGACAAGATGGAGATGCCGTTTCAGGTTAGGTCGTTTACATTTTGGGAAGATGTTGGCGTTTAATTTAATGTTTGAGACGTCTTTTGCCAGGCAGAAAGAGCATTAATGACTGTTTTTCAAAGACACCGGACTACACATTTCGTCAAACCGATACACTGAAAATGTGCGTAAGCAAACCCATTTTGTGTCGTCTTTTACGTTATGAAAATCAGATTAATGACTGAGCAAGGGATGATAACATAAGTATTGAGGGAACACGGCACGTAGACGCAGAATATTGTCATTTAACTCAACATATCAATGTGTTATTTTGACACACAAAAACATTTAAAAAATAGGGTCATGTTTTATATCACTTCAAATAACTGTACTGGCTAGAGATTTGTTAACGGTGACGTTTAAGTGCATGTCAGAAAGTGACATACAAATACATTTATTGCAAAAATGACAGATGTATTCTTGAATCCATTTAAATTGTTCATGTTTGATCTGTTTATTGTAAAAAGCAGAAAGTTTGTACATTTTGTCAATAAACCTAATTTGCAATGGGGGTGCGATAATTTTAAGTGCAAATGTCAATCCTACCTGGATCCCCATAAATCAAACTGACACAATTATGGTTTGCTTTCTTCAGAGTCCACAGGACACCGACCACATGTACAGTAAGAGGCCTTACAGCTCTCCACCCAGAGAGCATGTTAATGTGAGTGAAGATTAACCCAAGAGAACAACATATCCAGTGTTCACAGCTGTGCACTAAGCCATGACTTTGTGTGTCTTGATTAAGGACTATAATGACAGCATGGACTAACATGATGTGGTCACCACAACCAGAGACGTTGGGATCCTGAGTGAAGACGCATCTTTCCACAGGCTTGTGGTGAGGACATGCAAAGGATCAACAAACAACAAATCTTATTTGATATACTTAACCAGAATAATTACGTTTAACATCTGAATGCTGTTTGATCAAATTTTAGGAAAGGGCTCAGCAAGCTGAACACCATAGAAGAGTCACTAGTGACCTTCATGTAACGTTCATCACTCAGGATAACGGTCTGCTGCAACATCTTGAAGTGAGTTTGAAAATGGAATTTAAGTCACATAGTGTAACTAATTTTGGTCAAAATATGTTAAATGAATGATTTAAGTGAAACATTTTCTGTTAGCCTAGTGTTCGTACATTTATTTTGAGCATTCTCCTAAGAAATATATATATTTACAGGCGGTCATCACATGAAAAGTTACATCCTCCTGGGCAACATCAAAGGGCAGGGTGATCATTTTCTTTGTGGAGGATGAGCAGCTGGACAGAGTGCTGGGCTTCTTCACAAGCCTGGTTGAAGCACAGACAACCAGGTGTCACAGTCACGTGGCATTTGTTATGGATGTGCTTCTGCCAGAGGTAAATTATGAAACTTTTTTATTTATTATATTAACATGTTTTGTATAATTGTTATTATTGTCAGTCTTTAACTTATGGTTAATATCTTGTTAACTGCAACATGACAGACAACTTAAATGTCTAAATGAAAGATGTCCTTTTGTTCACCTCATGACACAGGCAACAGTCCACGCCCTTTCAGCTGTCCATGCATTTTCCATTGACAGAGCCACAGAAGTGTATAAATGTGGACTGCAGTATGACTTGAGGTATGCTACATACATAAGGAGAGTGCTAATACCTGTAAGTATTGTTTTTTACCTTGTTTATGACAGCCTTTCCGTGTGAATTTCCTTTTACTAATCGCTATTATCTTCCATTTTGTCTCATCAGTGAAAACCGGCTGTTGGCTCATTACATGACAAACAACATGAGCAAGGAGGCTCTACAGCAACTAGAAAAATATGCTGAAAAACTCAGAAGAGCTCTGGACTCTGAGGAGTTTTTGAAGACGCTTTAGTATGTATGTAGGATGAATAAAAAAATAGTCTGTGAAATGATAATGTTTTATTTCATTGCCAATAAAAGTTGTTGCTGGCTAATTCATTTGTCTCAACTTTTGTGTTTTGAGGTACATATTTTAAAGACCTGTGTATGGTCATATTTATAAATACATAAATACATTTTATTTGTGTCAAAGGGCCAGCAGTCTTTTCTGTTAACCCATAAGAAATCATCACCTTAGAGTGATAATTATGGCATCTGATGTAGTAGGCCAAGCTCTGTGACAGTGTGGCTCTTAGAAAAACGGCTGGTGGAAACAACCTATTTTAATCGAAATGACTACTACTAATTATTATTATTATTATTGTAAATATTTTATTTTATTGAGTTTAAAATAACCTTGTGCACATACATTAGTCACTTATATAAAAAATGAAAAGATGCATGCACCAGATTTAGCAGTCCTATATAATCTTTTATCAGATTAATCTTTTATCCCAATCTTTTATTGTTTTTATTACTTAACTTTCTATTTTTGTATATATTTATTGTTTCAAGCACATTGTTTGCATTGAAAAGCATTTAATGTTGTGAATCAACCGTTAAAGTTGTTAAAAATGATCTGGTTATTGCTTTGTTTCCTTTGTGTTTGCTTTCTAAGTGCTCAGGGCCTCCACAGCCACCGTAGTGTTGTATGGGCGTGTTTTGGAGCGGCTCTGGCTTGGCTGCGGCTGCGGCTGCGGCTGCATACATGTATATATGTCTATGGCTGCAGCTAGACCCTTCTCGAAAAAACGGGATCTCGTTGGAAGCGCGATGTATGCGCAGACGCCGTTTGGGCATAACAAAATGGCGGCTGCCATTCAATGTAGTTTTCATCACCACCACCGGATTATGTTTTATTTATTTCATTACAGCACGTCCCCTAAATGTTAAAACATAATCGACACGAATGAGCACAGCATCGAGCAGTGCAAACGTGGGTTTACTTACTATGAAGTTCGTATTTTTAATTGTTGAAGTCAGAGGTGTAGCAAGCTTTTCAAAAGTGCGGGGGATGGATGTGGTGATGATGGTGGTGGTGGTGTTTTTTTAAAAAACAATTTTGGGTCGGGGGGTGATGATAAATGACCCTTAAATATTAAATCTGTGTCTATGATAACCACACCCTGACATGTAAATGTGGCATCTGTCTTGATTCGTTTAATTAAAATATAATATCATATTTATAATAGAAGCCTACTGCAACTGTACTTTTTTTTTTTTTACCATTAAATGTTATTTTATACATTATCATATTTTATGATGTTCTGTCATGGACTATGTCACTTCACTGCTAACAGAAGAGAGAGCTGCTCACTGCCAGTTGCAGCTTCTTATCTTGATCGGCAGTCTTTGTTAATTTTTTGTCATGATTGTTATTATTAGTAGTTAGATTATCAAAACTCACAGTTACATGTCAGGATGTGGTTATTATAGACAGATTCAATATTTAACTGTCATGTGTCATCACAGTAACAGCGTTACATACATTAGCAGCTGTAAACACATAAAAACATTATAAAACAAATCATGTGGTTTGGTGTCGACCTGTTTACTGAACGTATCAGGAGTAATCAACGTTTATAATCATCAGAGAACGTTACAGACTTTGTTTTTGGTTGCTCTCTGTTTCCAGAGAATTCACAGAGAAGCTGGAGAAGTTTGTGACATTTTCATCCCGGAGTTTTGTGAGGAGGGAATCAAACGCCTGTCCCAAATAAACGCCTGGTCTGTTAAGTGGTTGAGACAAATAAACGCCCGGTTATTATTTGGTATTTTACGGTAGATCCCGCCTCATCAGCACGAGCTGAACAATAAATCGAACATAGCAAGAGAGGCGGGACTTAAGGCAGAACAGCCAATCATCAGCCGGTCAGTCCCAAAGCCGGTGTCATGTTTGAAGCAGCAACAGGAGAGGGAGGAGAGAGGAGAGGAGGAGGGAGGAGAGGAGAGAGGGAGGAGGAGAGGAGAGAGGGAGGAGGAGAGGAGGCAGCTGCAGCGAGCGCAGACACAGAGCGGCCGGAGAAAGTGTCTCCGGCCGCAGAGAGGCGTTTGTGCAAAACTGCAGGAAAAGTGTGGATGTTGAACTCTCTCAACGGGAAAAGTGTCGGTGTTAAAACACACACACATCCCACACGGGTGCGACGCCCCTGGTTGAAAGGAAATCAGCGGTGACGGGCTAGTTGTTTTGGTAGCGGCTAAATTAGCATGTCGCGATACTTTGTACAGGGGATCACGTCTGCGCCGACTAGAAGCGCAGAGGGTTAAAACAGCGCTTGTCCGGTCTGCTAACAACAAGGTTTCTTTTGTCAGTTACTGTGATTAAACAAGAGTTGTTTTATGTTCACAATGTATCGTTTTTCATGGGAAAAACGAGGTGCGTCCCCGGGACGCATGGATAGTAAGTTTAGTGCGTCCTTTCATATTTTAATGCGTCAGGGACGCAGGACGCGTACCTAGCAACATCACTGAGTCATTTAACACTCCAAGCTCCACAGAAAGTCTCCACAGTCATGTACAGAAGGAAATGTAATGTAATAATATTAAGTGGAAATGACAAAACTAAAATTCAAAGTAAATATTATAAGACATTATGAGAGATTGTCCTCTGGTGTTACTGTGTGACAAAATAAAACTCAGACTGATGACATCACTTTCCTTCCTGCAGATCTGTGAAGACAGGTCCTGGATCAGTCCACTGTCACTTTTCTGTCAGAAGATATATTTGAGTTGTAGAATAATGTGCTCTGAGTTTAAATGTTAGAAGAGGAAGTCGACTTTCAGACATTTTGTCCTTCAAGAGTGTTTCTGACCCAAAGGCTGATTTCAGTTGATGTGCAGATGAATGATTTGTGTTTCCTCTCCAGATGAAAGTGTGTGTGAGATGAGCAGCATGAATCAGTGTGAGGACAGAGAGGAGGGAGGCCCTCCCTCTAAAACCACTGGACCTGGACCAGGACCTGAACCTGGACCTGGACCTGGACCTGAACCTGGACCTGGACCTGGACCTGAACCTGGACCTGGACCTGGACTTGAACATGGAGCTGGACCTGGACCTGGACCTGGACCTGAACCTGGACCTGGACCTGGACCTGAACCTGAGCCCAGCTGTGTGTCCTTCAAGAGTGACCAGTCAAATGATCATCTCTTTAATTTTAAAGGACAACCACCTCCTGCTGTAAAGAGGTGAGCTGTTAATAACATTAATATGTGACTGATTCATGTTTTAACTGTGGAGAAAGATGTTTTTTGAAACCTGATGTTTATTATCAGCTTCGTTATTCTTCACTTAAATGTATCTTCTCACTTTAGAAAGCTGCCCAATAGAACCAGTCTTCAACTCTTCATTTCACTTTATTGAATTAGTTTGGTCCAATATTCTCTGAAGGTTTATTCCTGATGTTTTCCACTATTTTATGGACAGAAGCTTCTGTGTCTGAAGACTAGAAAGTGAATTAACATCTCTGGTGGTCTTCTTCTCTGTCCAACAGGAGACCAGCCTCTACTGGACCTGGATCTGGACCTAGACCTGGATCTGAACCAGGACTCAGCTATGTGTCCTTAGAGAGTGACGGGTCAATGGGTTGTCCCATTGATTTTAAAGGACAACAAATACCTGCTGTAAAGAGGTGAGTGGTTAATAACATGAAAATAAGATTGATCCATGTTTTATGTAATTTATTCAGAGACATTTGTTTAAACTTTTAGTTTTTTTCAGCATTGTTCTTCTTTAGTACATTTATATTCTCACATGTGAAAGCTGCCCAGTAGAACCAGTCTTCATCTCTTCAGTCCAGTTTAACATTTGTCTTATGACTGGTTGAGTGTAACATAGTGATTTTATTCAGGCTAACAGATGCTAGCTGCTAACAAAGTGACTCCACTATGTTCCTCCATCAAGTCATCAAGTCTGGTTTTCAGTCATGTGACCACAGAAGTTTTGACATGTCAGTCGTGGACATTTGTCAAATAAATCTAAATCAGATTGTACGCAGGCAACACTCTTCATCATGTTTGACTTGATATAGTGTTTATTTGTGAAATGTGCAGAAAAAACAGTTGCCCTCAACTGTTATATAAGCTGCTGTAGTTGATCTGAAGTTCACAGACTTTCCATTCAAACACCTGTTTGCACCGAGCGTCCACATTACTCCGATCAGATCCACTGGGTCGCTTTTAGATTGGAAGACAGAAATGCTGACCTCCAGCTTGCAAAGGAGCACACCATGAAGCCAGTGTTTTCCCCTCACTGTTTGTTGGTGTGTTAGTTTTGCTCCAGCCTCCAGACTGTCCAGTTCCATCCCCACCACAGAGCTGGCCTTCCTGTCCAGCTTATTCAATTTGTTTGTACCACAGCTGCTGATGCCACCTCCCCATCCACCACAGCAGATATGACACTGGACCACAGACTGGTAGAACATCCGTAGCAGCCTAGTGCAAACATTGAAGGACCTGAGCCTCCTCAGAAAGAACAGCCTGCACAGTGTGACTGATTCTTCATGATTCCTCCACAGAGTCGACCAGGAGAGCTCAGAGGTTCCCAGAGGTCCGTCTGTCCAGCAGCATCAGACACACCTGGACTCCATATTTATGGTCTGTACATGAACAACAACTACTTTTACATCCAGTCTGTTCACAATAATCTCCATGCTGCACTTTACAGACCAGTGGTGAATCTGTCCAACATGGATCTGATGTTAAATGTTGTCATTCATATAATATTCTGTTTCAGCTGCTGGAGGAGAACATTGTCACTTTTGTGAAGAACGAGCTGAAGAAGGTCCGGAAGGTTCTGAGTTCAGATTACCCAGAATGCTCAGAGATTCAGAGGGAGGATGAGGAGGTGTTGGGCGGTGAGGATGAAGAGCAGAGGAGGAGCAGCAGAGAGGCATTTCTGAAGATCACACTTCACTTCCTGAGGAGAATGAAGCAGGAGGAGCTGGCTGACCGTCTGCAGAGCAGTAAGAGGATTTCTCTAAAGATTTAACATGATGGATAAATGAGACATTTACTGAAGTCTGATGATGATGAATCTTTTGGGGAAGGAATTTGACATATTTGCTTTATAAATAACTTAATGATATTTTTTGTCGTCTGTCCATTTAGAACATCTTGCTGCAGTTTGTCAGCGTAAATTTAAATCTAACCTTCAGAAGAAGTTCCAGTGTGTGTTTGAGGGGATCGCTAAAGCAGGAAACCCAACCCTTCTGAATCAGATCTACACAGAGCTCTACATCACAGAGGGAGGGACTGCAGAGGTCAATGATGAACATGAGGTCAGACAGATTGAAACAGCATCCAGGAAACCACACAGACCAGAAACAACAATCAGACAAGAAGACATCTTTAAAGCCTCACCTGGAAGAGATGAACCAATCAGAACAGTGATGACAAAGGGAGTGGCTGGCATCGGGAAAACAGTCTTAACACAGAAGTTCACTCTGGACTGGGCTGAAGACAAAGACAACCAGGACATACAGTTCACATTTCCATTCACTTTCAGAGAGCTGAATGTGCTGAAAGAGAAAAAGTTCAGCTTGGTGGAACTTGTTCATCACTTCTTCACTGAAACCAAAGAAATCTGCAGCTTTGAAGAGTTCCAGGTTGTGTTCATCTTTGACGGTCTGGATGAGTGTCGACTTCCTCTGGACTTCCACAACACTGAGATCCTGACTGATGTTAGAGAGTCCACCTCAGTGGATGTGCTGCTGACAAACCTCATCAGGGGGAAACTGCTTCCCTCTGCTCGCCTCTGGATAACCACACGACCTGCAGCAGCCAATCAGATCCCTCCTGGGTGTGTTGACATGGTGACAGAGGTCAGAGGGTTCACTGACCCACAGAAGGAGGAGTACTTCAGGAAGAGATTCAGAGATGAGGAGCAGGCCAGCAGAATCATCTCCCACATCAAGACATCACGAAGCCTCCACATCATGTGCCACATCCCAGTCTTCTGCTGGATCACTGCTACAGTTCTGGAGGATGTGTTGAAGATCAGAGAGGGAGGAGAGCTGCCCAAGACCCTGACTGAGATGTACATCCACTTCCTGGTGGTTCAGGCCAAAGTGAAGAAGGCCAAGTATGATGGAGGAGCTGAGACAGATCCACACTGGACTCGAGAGAGCAGGAAGATGATTAAGTCTCTGGGAAAACTGGCTTTTGAGCAGCTGCAGAAAGGAAACCTGATCTTCTATGAATCAGACCTGAAAGAGTGTAGCATCGATATCAGAGCAGCCTCAGTGTACTCAGGAGTGTTCACACAGATCTTTAAAGAGGAGAGAGGACTGTACCAGGACAAGGTGTTCTGCTTCGTCCACCTGAGTGTTCAGGAGTTTCTGGCTGCTCTTCATGTCCATCTGACGTTCATCAATTCTGGAGTCAATCTACTGTCAGATAAAGAGCAGTCAAAATCCCGGTGGTCTGACGTCTTTGGAGGCAAATCAACACATTTCTACCAGAGTGCTGTGGACGAGGCCTTACAGAGTCAAAATGGACATCTGGACTTGTTCCTCCGCTTCCTCCTCGGTCTTTCACTGAAGACCAATCAGAATCTCCTCCGCGGTCTGCTGACACAGACAGGTAGAAGCTCAAAAAACAATCAGGAAACAGTCAAGTACATGAAGAAGAAGATCAGTGAGAATCTGTCTCCTGAGAGAAGCATCAATCTGTTCCACTGTCTGAATGAACTGAACGATCATTCTCTAGTGGAGGAGATCCAACAGTACCTGAGTTCAGAAAGTCTCTCCACAGATAAACTGTCTCCTGCTCAGTTGTCAGCTCTGGTCTTCATCTTACTGTCTTCAGAAAAAGATCTGGACGTGTTTGACCTGAAGAAATACTCTGCTTCAGAGGAGGCTCTTCTGAGGCTGCTGCCTGTGGTCAAAGCCTCCAACAAAGCTCTGTAAGTGTGGAGAAGTTTTTTTCAGAATTCAGTTATTATGCTGTTGTTTACCTAAATAGAAATAATTTACTTAATTATTCTTTATCCAGACTCAGTGATGTTGATAGGTTTTCAATGTAGTGAGTCCCCGGGACCCACAGGTGGTGAGTTGAGTGGGTCCCTGGGAAATTCAATGGGTCCCGACTCCCCAGTTGAAAAAAATGTCTTTCTTTCTTATATTATTCTATTTCTTAAATTTTATTGAGTATTAAACTCCTTTGATGGTGGTATGATATGGTTATAATGAACGGATATATTCATGTATGTTCAAAATGTATCTGAAATTAAACTTCCAGATCTGAAAAGTTTATTGCAAAACAACTGTCACAGTGGCATGACATATGACATTCAAATCAAACAGCATTTTTGTAGCAACATAAATAGCACCAAAATAAATTATTAAAATTCAAATAATCTGCTGACCTGCACCGTTTGGGCATAACAAAATGGTGGCTGTCATTCAATGTAGTTTTCATCACCACCACCGGATTATGTTTTATTTAATTCATTACAGCACGTCCCTTAAACGTTAAAACATAATCGACACGAATGAGCACAGCATCGAGCAGTGCAAACGTGGGTTTACTTACTATGAAGTTCGTATTTTTAATTGTTGAAGTCAGAGGTGTAGCAAGCTTTTCAAAAGTGCGGGGGATGGATGTGGTGATGATGGTGGTGGTGGTGTTTTTTTTAAAAACAATTTTGGGTCGGGGGGTGATGATAAATGACCCTTAAATATTAAATCTGTGTCTATAATAACCACACCCTGACATGTAAATGTGACATCTGTCTTGATTCGTTTAATTAAAATATAATATCATATTTATAATAGAAGCCTACTGCAACTGTACTTTTTTTTTTACCATTACATGTTATTTTATAATGTTCTGTCATGGACTATGTCACTTCACTGCTAACAGAAGAGAGAGCTGCTCACTGCCAGTTGCAGCTTCTTATCTTGATCGGCAGTCTTTGTTAATTTTTTGTCATGATTGTTATTATTAGTAGTTAGATTATCAAAACTCACAGTTACATGTCAGGATGTGGTTATTATAGACAGATTCAATATTTAACTGTCATGTGTCATCACAGTAACAGCGTTACATACATTAGCAGCTGTAAACACATAAAAACATTATAAAACAAATCATGTGGTTTGGTGTCGACCTGTTTACTGAACGTATCAGGAGTAATCAACGTTTATAATCATCAGAGAACTTTACAGACATTGTTTTTGGTTGCTCTCTGTTTCCAGAGAATTCACAGAGAAGCTGGAGAAGTTTGTGACATTTTCATCCCGGATTTTTGTGAGGAGGGAATCAAACGCCTGTCTCAAATAAACGCCTGGTCTGTTAAGTGGTTGAGACAAATAAACGCCCGGCTATTATTTGGTATTTTACGGTAGTTCCCGCCTCATCAGCACGAGCTGAACAATAAATTGAACATAGCAAGAGAGGCGGGACTTAAGGCAGAACAGCCAATCATCAGCCGGTCAGTCCCAAAGCCGGTGTCATGTTTGAAGCAGCAACAGGAGAGGGAGGAGAGAGGAGAGGAGGAGGGAGGAGAGGAGAGAGGGAGGAGAGGAGGAGGGAGGAGGAGAGGAGGCAGCTGCAGCGAGCGCAGACACAGAGCGACCGGAGAAAGTGACTAAGTTTTATGTGTTTACAGCAAAACTGCAGAAAAAGTGTGGATGTTGAACTCTCTCAACGGGAAAAGTGTGGGTGTTAAAACACACACACCCCCCACGGGTGCGACGCCCCTGGTTGAAAGGAAATCAGCGGTGACGGGCTAGTTGTTTTGGTAGCGGCTAAATTAGCATGTCGCGATACTTTGTACAGGGGATCACGTCTGCGCCGACTAGAAGCGCAGAGGGTTAAAACAGCGCTTGTCCGGTCTGCTAACAACAAGGTTTCTTTTGTCAGTTACTGTGATTAACCCTCCTATGATGTTCCGGTCAAAACTGACCGATTTACAACTTCATAAGATCCTAAACATTTTATTTTTCTTCTGATTGTCTCGAGGCTTTATGATATCCTCCACACTAGGCATTTGAACATATAAAATTTCTGATCAGCACTTTCAACGAATTTTGAGTCATCTAATCAATTTTGTAACACCCATGGTGTTCCCGGTCAAAATTGACCGGCATATGAAATGAATGGGTAATACTAGATTATGTTCATTCCTTAGATGGAAAACATCCCCATGTACACCCACACATCTACATCCACAACCACAAACATCATCCCACCCTCACACACACACACACACACACACACACACACACAGTATATATTCCCCCACGCGTGCCACACATTCCAGACTGAAGAATTAGATGTCATTTATGGGAAACTGTCTCTTTCTCGCGCTTATATGCCCACTTGGGAGCCACACACACTCTCCAGATCTAACAATGTATCATACCTGTTCAAAGGCCCAATATATACCGATTTACACATTTCAAACTCAACAATTAGGTGTTTGTTATAGGAAACGATCTCTTTCCCATGCTTATGTGCCCATCCCTACACGTGAACCACACTTTACAGAATAGACTATCTTCTCATAGACAACCTATATAAAACTTTATTTGTGCCTTTCTGTCATTTGACTCTGTGACCACTATGAGTAGGAAATTTACTGTAATAGAGGCTCTGGACCGATTTTTTGAATCAGATGAAGACGAGATGGACGTTTAACTGGAGATAGAGGAAGATGTGTCAGTAATGGAAGACAAAATCCATCCTGATTTTGATCCAGACCTTTATGAGACTGACCAGTCAACAGATGAAGAGGCTCCAGAGGAAGAGGCACATGGAGAAGAGGCACGAGAAGAAGAGGCACTTGAGGTGACATTCCAGTCCAAGGGTGGCAACTTGCTCTGGTATTCTTCCTCCCAGGACAGAGGAGGCAGAGCAAGAGTGGAAAACATTGTAAGGATGACGCCATGGCCAACACGATACGTAATATCTCGTGTGGATGACAACAAGTCCAGCTTCCAACTCTTTTTACCAGAATCCATGGAGGGAATTATACTGGACATGACAAACCTGGGGGGGAAGTGTGTGTTTGGGGACACATGGAGCGAGTTGGACCAGGTAGACCTCCAAGAGAGTATAAATAAAACAAGTTAGCTACAAATGTGATGCCTATGTTTGCAAGGCACACTCCAACCTGATTGTACAATGCCACTCCTGTGTCCTATTCCAAGGCTGGTGAGCGTTCCTCCAGTTTATGTTTTCAATTTCGAGGGCTAGACAATGGGTGGGGGTATTTCACACTGAGAAAAACAGCTATTGATGGATTTACAAAAGAATACGGAAATGTTATCAAAATGCACCCAGAAGCATACATTTTAGGTTGAGACAGAGGCGCACACACACACACACACACACACACACAGATGACTATTCATGTTGATTTTCTGATGTTCTGAGAATCTGGTCTCCGTTTTGATTATTATTATAATTTTCAGTGTCTATTCTTTGTATATTCACTGCAGTTATGCATGTTCACAACTAGTTGGAAACATTGTTTACAGCATTAAAGGGTGTTAAATAACATTTGGTAAATGATTATGTTCTAATTATGTTTTTTGTGGTAATTTAAGAGCAGTTAAACCTGACCGGTCAAATTTGACCGGGAACACCAAAGTAAGGGGGGAGAAACGAACATAATACAAGGGTTAAACACGAGTTGTTTTATGTTCACAATGTATCGTTTTTCATGGGAAAAATGAGGTGCGTCCCTGGGACGCATGGATAGTGGGTTTAGTGCGTCCTTTCATATTTTAATGCGTCAGGGACGCAGGACGCGTACCTAGCAACATCACTGCAGACTAAGTGGCTGTAACCTCTCAGAGAGAAGCTGTGAAGCTCTGTCCTCAGTTCTCAGCTCCCAGTCCTCTAGTCTGAGAGAACTGGACCTGAGTAACAACAACCTGCAGGATTCAGGAGTGAAGCTACTTTCTGCTGAACTGAAGGGTCCATAATGTAGACTTGAAACTCTCAGGTCAGATAGTCCATAGTTTGTCTCAAATTATTTTTGTATTTCTTAAATGTTTGAATTAAATTCTCTCTCTCTTGTCAGAACTCTTGTGTTTTGAAAGTATGCTGCTTATTATTGTTTCATGTCTGTTTAGTCCAGATTTAGTCTTGGTGATTTTTCATATCTCTGACATTTTAGAGTAAAACAGAAAGCAAGTTCACATGTGCTACAATGTTATTATAAATAATGTAAATGTCTTTTTTTTTACTGTTCACACTTCAGGCTGAGTGTCTGTAACCTCTCAGAGAGAAGTTGTGAAGCTCTTTCCTCAGTTCTCAGCTCCCAGTCCTCTAGTCTGAGAGAACTGGACCTGAGTAACAACAACCTGCAGGATTCAGGAGTGAAGCTACTTTCTGCTGAACTGAAGAGTCCACACTGTGTCCTTGAAACTCTCAGGTCAGCATTCTTTATTTTATTTCATTATTTTATGTAACTTAACAATTGGAGCAGGTCTTGGTCACACTCCTAATATGATTCAATTTATTTAAAAGACCCAACATTTTCCCCACAGTGTTGAGAAAGTACTGCCTTTTAACAGGCAGAAACCTCGAGCAAAACCAGACTTAGTGGTTGTCGCCATCTGTCTCAAGTGATTGGGTTGAGAGATAGAGACATAGAAGCCCCTTTCACACTGCCTCTTCAAGGCAGGATTCTTGATATCTCGATATTCCACCTCACTGTGGGTGTGAAAGTTACAATGGTGGAATGGGGGGACGGTTTCATTCCACCTCTGACCCTCCAACAGAGGTAGAAACAGAGGTGAGACGACATCTGTGTGGACAGGAGTGTGATGTTCTGACAGTTTTCACAGTCTGACAAATTAACAGATCCTTCACTCATCAAAGTAACAAAACAAAACCAATGACACCCCTAATCTATGTATATATTTAAAATATCGGTCAGTCAGTCTATTCTGCACTAATCCTGACTTGCATTTATCAAAAACAATTGGATGGGTTGTCATGTGGATTCTGGAATTCATGCTCCCCTCAGGATGAACTGTAATTGCTTCAGTGATCGTCTGACTTTTCATCTAATGCCATCATCAGGACATCATTTTAATATGTACAATATGTTGGTTCATGACCAAATATTTGCAAAACTAATGGCATATCCATCAGCTTCAGTAATACTCTGTGTTCAGTGCTAATTATTAATTTATTGAAAACTAAGACGATGTATATAATAAATGTTAAATCCCTTAAACACAGATGTGCACTGAATTATCAGGACCCTCAGCTGATGTGTGATGTGTGTTGTTTTGTGTGTCTGCAGGCTGTCAGGCTGTCTGATCACAGAGGAAGGCTGTACTTCTCTGGCTTCAGCTCTGGACTCCAACCCCTCCCATCTGAGAGAGCTGGACCTGAGCTACAATCATCCAGGAGACTCAGGAGTGAAGCAGCTGTCTGCTCGACTGGAGGATCCAGGCTGGAGACTGGACACTCTCAGGTATGTAGAGTCCTGCTGCAGCCACAGACAGTCAGTAGCTCCATTCACACTGCACACTGCCAATTCTCCGCCTCCACCTCTGAGAATTTTTCAGAGGTGGCGAGGGGTGAAATTTCACTCTGGCACTGATCGGCACATGTCAGTCCTTCATTCAACTAACTTAGGTCCTTCACTCAACTAAATAAATAGAAATGTCTCACAAAGCAACATTACAGGAACAAGCAAAAGTAACGTAGTAACTGTAACTGTCTTTGGCAGCTTATATGAGGAAAAAAATACTGCAGTTATAGGTGGAGAAGCATCTGTCCTCCCGTCTGTCGTCTCGTCTGTCCTTCCGACTCTAAATCACATCTCTGCCTGAAAAAGAGAGAGGGCATGCACAAGTCCAGACTCACGTCTGCCTTCAAGGGTTAGCCTACATCACAGGTCATTCGTTGAATATTTCAAAAAGCAAGCAGAGAGGTCATATAGGTGCAACGTCAAGAATTGCTCCCTCTTTTAAATATGAGCGAGCGTGGAGCGATTTCACCGGAGCTGAATGAAATTTTAGGTGATCGGAGAGCGGAAATTCTCGCCGCTCAGCTCCATTCACATGCTCTGCTCCAGACCGAGACTTCAGTGAACTTTCCCCCAGAAAACAGCCTCTTTTCCCATGAGTCAGAATCAGACAGCATCGGGATTATTGATGGTAATTATCTAATTATGTACTTGAGAGCGAAAAATTTAACTTTGTCACTTTCAAGGAAATTTGGTGGGTCAGGATCTCAATCACTACACATTATAACAGCATCCATATGATTATAAACTATCCGCGGGTTTAGATTGACAGAAGGACATTTGGGAAACACC
Source organism: Sparus aurata (assembly GCF_900880675.1). Classification (NCBI taxonomy): domain Eukaryota; kingdom Metazoa; phylum Chordata; class Actinopteri; order Spariformes; family Sparidae; genus Sparus; species Sparus aurata. The sequence continues at coordinate 302,599 of NW_022045105.1, forward strand.
TTGAAAACACACAGACCTCATCATCATAACGTGTACCGTCACACCTCTTTAGAAGCCGCAGCGCCGGCTTATGTGTTAGTTTTTAAGGCAGAGATGCTTTACTCTCTGTGAACGACCAACAGCGGAGAATTGGGGAACTGCCGCTGTGGTGTTCATGCGACTTCTCTGTGTGAAAGGGGCTAGCATGAGACTCTGTATCTCGACTGTAGATGTTCAGTTTCGGGAGGTCTGCTTCGTTTACTTCACCTCCACTTGTTCAATTCAGTTCAGAAAAAAAGGCAGCATAGCTTAAAGCCAAGAGTTACTATTGAAGAGAGGAAAAATGAGAGAAGGGACCAAGGTCAGCGACTAGGAGAGCCTTGGCACAAACACTAAAGTTACACCTCTTTTTTCAGACTAATTGAGTGCTCATTCATAATGTCGCTGTTTAATTTCTTGTCCTCTGGTTTTGCTGGCTGATGAATCACTCATCCAAATTATTTCACACTCCACACTGACTGCAAAGGATTATCAAAACTTTAACAATAAGTCGAATTTCCACCACTTCATCGCAGTGTTAGGATATGATGATGACAAATAACAATAGACTCGCTGTATCAGATGTCTGATCAGAAAATACTGAACCTCAAATTCAAAAGATTTCTGTGACACATACATTAATTTAATCATTGAATGTATTAGAAACTCTTTCCCTGAACTGGAGAATCAGTGTTCTGGCCAAAGTGCTTGACTTTGAACTTTAAATGGTTCTGACATGAATCTTTATCAATACTGCAGTAATTACATTCTAGATCATCACTGACAGTGTATTTCTGCCTCAGTGTGGTAGTTATCATTATAACAGCCTGCAGGGGCAGAAAAGATTCAGTGTTTTACACCGCCAGCAGAATCAAAAGATAAGAAAACATTCAGTGATCAATCATCTGCTCCACTGATTAACATGATATGTGACCTGTGCAGAGCTGCAGCTCTCTACAGTAGTTGGGGGACCTCTGGTTTAATGCTGTTGTAATTTACTTCAGCCTGGCTCGTAGCTGCTGACTCAGTTTCACTCTAAGCTGAGGCCTGTACTGCGAAGGGGGCTCAACATAGCCAGGCTTTGTGCTCATGATGCAGCTCAACAAAGCCCCAAGTCCCCAATCAGAGTTAAACGATACTGCGACGGTGGTTATCAACTTACTTTGTCAAGTCCGGTTCTCTGCTTTGTGCTCTGCGCGTGTTCACATAAAAGGGGGCGTTTGATGTCATATTATTCTACTTCCCTGCGAAAATGAATCGATCCCGGGCCACATATTTTACTCAAGATGAGCAGATTCTTATTATGCAAGGCTATGAAGAATTCAAAGAAACCATCACGGCAAAAAGTAACTCTCTCGCCGCCAATAGAGCGAGGAAGGGCCGCTGGCAGAAAACTGCTGACCGTGTAAATGCGTAAGATAACAATGATTAATATTATGATCAATATTATATTAAGCCCTTAGTGTTTTAATTTCTGAAAGCTCAACATGGTGCAACTTTTACATATTAACCCTCATCCATTTAAAAATAAATAAACTGAAGCAACAACTATCTTTTTTCATTTTTGAATGATGTCTATATTGTTTTCACATTTTACTGATCTCAGTTATAGAATGCGCGTGTGTGTTTTATTGAAAGCGAGGCTGAGTGTGCGTATCAGTCGGACATGGCAGCAAGTCAGAGCCAAATACAAAAACATCATTCAAAGTGGTATGTAGCCAAGCTGCCCCATCATTTTGTCAGTGTGTGTTCTTGCTCGGATTTTCTGCATCACCAACTGAATGTAAGGAGGTTCATGTGGCAAAACAACACGAAGGGCTACACAAACAGTTTGCCCGACAGTGAGCGCACAGCTTCTTCGAGTGGCATTCCTGACACTCGGCTCAATAAGTGAGCAAATGTACCGTATTCCCTCGGCTGAAAATCTATATCGCTCATAGAGAATTTCATCAGGAAATGCCAGCGGATCAGTGCGATCTCGAAGAAGCCACTCACGTCGTAGTGCTGCCCGAATTATTCTTGCTCCCAGGTCCACCTGGTTCTCATATGGTGATGCCATCTCCGAATGAGTTACACAGTGAAACAGCGGCGCTTTTATAGCCGATTTTAAGCTGAAACTCTGAACATAACCTGGTCGGGACCAGGTTATGAGTTAAGCATAAGTTACCATGGTGATCTAGCCGGGTTAAAAGAGAGCCACCTTTGTAGTACAGAGAAGCCTGGCTTTAGACTCAACATACCTAAGACAAAAGCAGATTTTTTGTTTTTTACACTTCCAGCATTTTATTAAAAGAATAAAACATTGCTCTTACATTTTCCTCTTAAGTCTTGTTCAGTTCACTTTCAAACAACTTCAAATTGTAAAAGCAACATAAATGTATCAAAGGTGATGAAATGTCTCCATTATAAGATGCATCACGATGCAGAGACAGTGCATCACTAAGAGTCTGCAGCTCATGTTGATTTTCCTCAGCTGGACAAAAAAGTATCATCACGACGTTGCTCCCACGCTTTGAACTATGGGAGGACTTCTGACTGAAGTTACTGATGTAGGAGGGATGTTGGAGGGAGGCAGAGATCATCTGAGAGAGATTAAAAAAGAGTATCTTTTTAAACGGACATCTCAAGACATTAGATTTCATGAACTTGCTGTGAAGCACAAACTAGACGAGACTTCTGCCTCACAACAATCACTGATCACGTTGATCATTTTCACCTGAAGCTAACGTCTGCAGCCATAAATAATAACTGTTACAGCAGCTAATCAGCCGAGATCTGAGGAGCTGCTGTCAACTCTGCTGTCCAACTCTGAGAGAGGTGTGTGCAGCAGAGTCAGTAAATGTTGGATCTTAAAGCTGCCATGTGAAAACTATATTATTGTAGACAAACGTGAAAGACGCTGCAGATGGAGACAGGTTTTGTTTGATGATTGAAAAGATTCAGCTTTCATTTTGTAGACTGCTGTAGTCTGAATATTGGAAGGACTTTCAGAATAAAAGGGGAATATAAATGATGAACAGTGGCCGTGTGCAGTGATATAGATCATTGAGGATGACGAACACTGAGATGCATCGAGAGTCGTTGACAGCTGAATCGTAGTGGAATCGTGAGGTGAAGATTCACACCTCTAAAATGTTTGTTACATGAAGTTTGCAAAAATAAAATCCAGTTTGTTTTCTAAAGTGCACATAGCACTCCTTCATCCTCCACTATTGATAGTGGCCTCATGTGTGTCAGCAGCATACTGAGGATACCATCAGTCAGAACAGCTGCTGGCTGTGGTGTCATGGGGCGTCCTTCCTCACAACGTAGTCACCATGTTGACTTGTTACTTTGTCAAGTGACAGACACAATATTATATCATATCAGTTTGCACAGTAGCACAATTCACATGAAGCTCAGTGAACTCAGTACACACCTTGTTGTTTTAGTTCATATCTGCTGATGTAAAGCGCAAATACAGATCAAGCCTGTACAATAAAACACAACAACAACAGAGCAGCACTTCCTCACTACATGTGAAAAGTAGAAACATATTAGAGAAACACATGTTAAACATGTAATAGATTACATGTTAGACATCGTACCAATAAAGACATTTTTTAATCTGGATTTGAATTTAGAAAATTAAATAAAAAGATAAATGTACATTGTGAATGCAGACTGAGCCATGCACTGAGAATAAAAAGGACATGTCATATTTATTTTAACAGAACTGATGTGCTCAAGTTTCTATTGTGAAGAAATAAAGACTTCACTTCAGACGATCTCTTACTACGACATGAAATATTCTAAAACCTCCTCTGATGTACTCCAGTGTCTCTGACCGTACTTCAGCTAATTACCCACCAGGGGGCGACACTGATCCATCACAGACCTGAGAGCACAGACGGAAGCTGTTTCTGTCTTAAACATTGTTTAATTGTGTCTCAGTGATGTGGTGCTACCGGGCCATATGAGATCAGCTCTGCACATCTTGTAGCTGTTTTCTTTGAAGACTTTAATATAAAGTGCTGCCACACTTTTGATGACCTGGCTGGTACACTTTTCTCTTCAGTAACATTTGTAGTTTCCGTGGCCTCCGCTATGTTGCAAATGCGTTACGGAGCCGATTCAGAAAGGAGTCGGCGCAACTTCGAGTGGCTTCCTGTTTTATCACCTACACGAGGCGCCAATGGCGTGCTTACTGCTCCCACCATAGGAAACCAGAACTGCTGCACTGAATGTGTTTTCCTGACGTATCTTCAGCTCTACGTCTTTGACTATGAAGTGAAGCAGCTCGCTCCGTGCCACAGCGCCTGCATCGTAACGTAAACCAACTAATCCACCATGAAACTGGTCGGCAACTATTTTTATAATTGATTTATTGGGTTAGTTGTCACGGCCCTACAAAATTCTGATATTGAATTCTAATTGAACACTGCACTTCTTTGAGTCATCAGCAACAAACCTGCCAAGTATAAAGTAGATTGGATGAACGGTTCTGGAGACATGTGAACCACAGACAGACAGAAAGAAAGACAGATTCCTGGCTTCATAGTCAGATGTTCCTCTGGTCACATCTGGACACATCATGTTCACCACAGCAGATTTCAGACTAAGAGACATTTTCTGTCATTGTTTCTGCTTTTAATGGCATCAAACATGACATGAAGTTCTCCTCACAGTAACTATTACTGCTGTAATATACATCAGATATCAATCCAGCACCAAACTATAGTAACATGAACATGTCAACACATGAAACCATGAAACTGTTTCTATCACAAACAGCTTCAGTGACACTTGTGAGGTTCTGGAGGGAAACAGTCTGGGAGTCTCTGTCACTTGGTTTTGTGGCAGAGGTCGGGAACCAACGTCCAATGTTTTCTGATTGATTTATTACGTATAAATTGTATTTGTTTCTTTGCACAGTAAAACAAAGCAGCAGAAACACAGCAAGAACAAAAAGCAGACTGTGCAGCTGAGATTCAGAAAAGCCCTCCAAGCTTCAAATCAAATCAAATCAAATCAAATCAACTTTATTTATATAGCACCTTTCATACATGTAAAAATGCAACCCAAAGTGCTTTACATTAAAAGAAAAGAAAATGAAACAAACCCCCTTAACATCCCCACTCCGCGCACCCTCATTCATGTAACACGAACACACACACACACACACACCCTTGAGCATACTACACTGATACATACACCCCACCCCCCGCAGATACAATGGAATTTGGCTAAGCACTGATAGATCAAGTAAGGAAACACCATCGTATGGGAGCCATCTCCACCGAGAGCCGTCCAAGCCCACGTCCACAGGGGACACCGACAGAGACTGCCCCGACCCAGACAGATAGGGGCCAATACCACGGCCATAAAGCTCTGGGTCAGGACTCCCCAACTGTCGGGGCCCAGACAACCCCCAGGACGGTACCCCCGTAGGCAGGCCAGACAGAGCTCCCGGTGTTGATGGCCCCCATGAGGAGAACACTGGAGCTGGAAACTAAGAAACAATAAATAAAATAAGTACTAAAAGAAATGAAAAACCTCCTAAGACAACATAAATGAATGCTAATATAAATTACTAAGAGCAAAATATAACTTTTAAGCACTAAACCCGGAATCGGACCTCAAAAGTTCTGACATCCAAATCCAAAAGTCCTATAATATAGAAACATGAGCACAAGTTGACATTGGATCAAACAGCAAGCGTAAGGTCGCCCACAGGAAACAGCAACAACATCCAATAAAATAAAGATGAAGTGATAAATCCAACAGGAGGTTTGTGTGTGTTCTCAGATGTTTTGGTCCTCTTTCACACACACCAACATCCTGTGGCTCACTCTCAGTGTGTGAGGAGAGTGGCAGAGGTGAAGAGGTTCAGGGAGAACAGGGAGAAGCAGCCTGATGGACAGATTGTGTTTCTGTGTATGAGAGTCATGTCATGTCCATGTTTGCATGCTGAAAGAGGATGTGCTGCTCTGACCCCCCTCCTCCTTTCAGGGTGGAGCCTGCTGGAGTCCGATGGTTGACACCAGGTCTGAGGAAGTGTGAGTGTCTTTTTACTTTCATTCATGAAAACACTGTGACATCACTCATTCACATCTGTGATGTCATCATCACACTGATGACACATTAATAACTGCAGCTGTGTTGTGTCTTTTTCTCTCCATCAGATTCCTGTGAGCTCACAGTCGACACAAACACAGTCGACAGAAACATCAAACTGTCTGACAACAACAGGAAGATGACACATGTGGAGGAGGATCAGTCATATCCTCGTCATCCAGAGAGGTTTGAGTCCTGGTGTCCTCAGCTGCTGTGTAGAACTGGTCTGACTGGTCGCTGTTACTGGGAGGTCGAGTGGAGAGGAGATGTTTCTATATCAGTGAGTTACAGAAGAATCAGAAGGAGAGGAGGCAGTAAAGACTGTGTGTTTGGACTGAATGATCAGTCCTGGCGTCTGAGGTGCTTTGATGATGGTCGTTACTATGTCTGTCACAATAAGAGAGGAACAGACCTCTCCTCCTCCTCCTCCTCCTCCTCCTCTGGTAGAGTAGCAGTGTATGTGGACTGTCCTGCTGGCACTCTGTCCTTCTACAGAGTCTCCTCTGACTCACTGATCCACCTCCACACCTTCAACACCACATTCACTGAACCTCTTTATCCTGGATTTGGTATCTGGTCCAGTTCTGGTTCAGTGAGTCTGTGTGATGTTTAGTGTGCAGAGTCTCCTCCTGTCACAGAAACATTGTCAGTGCTGAACAGTTGAGTCTGTACAGGATCACAGTCACATCAATCTTTCAGCTTCTTGTAATAAATTCATCAGTCAACTTTGTACAAAATGATTCAAACTGATTGAAAGATTCTTCATTTACATTTTAAACTTCTTCCATTAAATTGTGTAAATTGCGTTGACTTGTACTTTCTGTCATGTGTTGTTTTGAATTCTGGCTCTTGTTCCAATAAAATCCAGAACTATTAGTGAAATGTAAGAAACAGAAAACATTGACTCGTCTGCAGCTTTAATTGTAAAGAATCATTGTGAACAAAGTTGTAAATGGACAGTAAAATCTGATCAAATGTACTCGACACTCCACCTGAAACACTCTGACTTGTTTCATGTGTTTCTAATGATGAAACTAAAAGTTTGATGGTGTTTGTTAACACATGTAATTATGTAATGACAAATTAATGACAATCATTGTGTTTCTCTCAGTGTTTTGTGGCTGTTGTCCGTGAAACTAAACAGCTGTGAGAAAATTCTTTCTCTGTCTGACCCGGTGGCTCCACTTGTTACAGACCAGTTTTAAAGTTCAACAGCAGGCGACGGACCGAAGAGCCGGAGACCAAATAGTCCACACAGAACCAACAAGTCAAGTCAAGTCAAGTCAAGTCAAATTTATTTATATATCACATTTCATACGGCAAGCGTAAACTCAATGTGCTTCAAGAAATTAAAACAAAGATACATTGTAGAACATAAAATAGCATATAGGATAAAAAAATTAAATAAAAACATTACATGCATAAAAAAAAACATTTAGGACATTATAAATCACACAAGAATGTATTATCATCATCATTTAAAAAGGGAGATAATAATAATAATGATAATAAAAATTATTAAAGCAAACAAGACAGAAATAAAACACACTCTTTAAACTTAACTAAAAGCTTGCGAAAAAAGATGTGTTTTTAGTTTACTTTTAAAAGACCATAAAACATTTAGTTCGGCGCAAAAAATTTTTTGGAAAACGGAGAAAAAAGCAAAGGTACACGACTGAGTACAGAATTATCTTAAGAGTAAAGGAACTACTCATCCCATAAACCATTGCGAATGTAACAGCAACGTCTCGGATTGGTGGAGCTCGCTGTTACCATGTAAATGTTTACCGAACCTGCAAATTTCATGTTCAGGTGAACCCTTAATAAACTCTTCTCCTCATCACTAAATAAACGCAGTAGGTCAGAAAGTGAAATCATGGTCGCTCTGTGGTAAACGATCGTAGAGTTCAGTGTTAGCAGTAACTAGCTAACATGAAATTTGCAGGTTTGGTAAACATTTCCATGGTAACAGCGAGCTCCACCAATCAGAGACGTCACTGTTACACTATAGGATTGTGGGTAGTGTAGTACTTCTCCATGACATGGCGAATAAAACATGTTTTTCTCAAAACAAGATTGATATCATACGGACTTGTGAATTCTACAGGATCATATATCATCGTTTGACAATCTGATAACTCGTGGTGAGTCTACTTTGGATGGTTACGACATTATGGCCAATAATCAAAATCTATATGCAGAATATGAATGGCATTTTCACTTCTGGAACCTCACTGGTGAGCTCTATTCACACAGAAAGCCGGCGCTGCGGCTCCTAAAGAGGCGTGACGGTACACGTCATGTTGATGACGTTGGTGTTCCCCTCTGTTAATCCAAACCCGCGGACAGTTTATAATCATATGGATGCTGTTATAATGTGTAGTGATTGAGATCCTGACCCACCAAACATGGAAAGTGACAGAGTTACGTTTTTTGCGCTAAATTACATAAATACATAATCACCATCAGTAAACAGGACTGTCTGACTCTGACACTCGCGGGGACGGAGGCTGTTTTCTGGGGAAAAGTTCCCTGAAGTCTCGGTCCGGAGTGCTGACGGTCGCGGTGATTAATTTTAGTCACAGACACTCGGTTAGTTAAAGTTTTTTGCGGGCAGTGTTGGGGAGTACGAATTACATGTAACGACGTTACGTAATTTAATTACAAAATGTACGTAATTGTAATCCGTTACATTACTGGGAGAAAATATGTAATTAAATTACAGTTGCTTTTGGAAATTTCAATGATTACGACTTAAGTTACATTTGAAAAATATTCGCCAAAGCTCGGATTTATTAAATAGTTTTTCGCCCCCCTGGATTCATGTTTGTTTTTAGTTATTTTCATATCAACATCCTCCTTCCAAAACTATCACTTGTGATTGGCTCTCTCTGGTCATGTGCCATTCGACTCAACCGACAAACCGCACGGCGGCAGTCAGACTCAGCAGCAACAGTGTCGGCGGCGCACAAGATGTTCCTGGGCTGGAAACACAGAAAACACTTAATACAGACAGAAGCCAGGCTTCCCTGTATTACAAAGGTGGCTCTCTTTTTACCCGGCTAGATCACCATGGTAACTTATGCTTAGCTCATAACCTGGTCCCGACCAGGTTCTGTTCAGAGTTTAATCATAAAATCGGTTATAAAAGCGCCGCTATTTCACTATTTAAGTCATTTACAGCTGACGTCACCTTTACTTTGAAAGTCCAGTGGAGCTGGATCAGAACATTTGTACGGAGGGAGAGATCGCGCTGATCCGCTGCTGTTTACTTTCTCTCTGAGCGTCTCTACAGATGTTCAGCTGAGGGGATACGCTGCTCAGCTGTTGATCCGACTCGCGTCAGAAGGTCATTTATTTACTTTTATATACAGTCAGTCACCACTGAAAGAAGTTGTGCGCTCGCAGCAGGACAGATAATTTAACTTAATGTGGCCATGAATAAATTAATTGTTTTACCTGTTATGTGTTGCCCAAACGCAAATCTTGAGTAGGTCTACTCTGTTTTCTCACATTTAAAAAGGTCTTTGTACAGAGACAACATGAGATTTGCTTGTAGTTACAGCACCTAAAAAACCCACTGTAACCTATTTTCATACGCACACCAGCCTCGCTTTCAATAAAACACACACTGGCATTTTATAATTGCGATCAGTGAAATATATGAAAACAATATAAAACACAGTTCAAAACAACAGTTGTTGTTGCTCTAAAGCTTCATATTTAAAAGCAGCTCAGTGTAGAGCTGTCAGAAATTAAAATCAGCCTCCTCTTGTCATATTTGCAGCAACACTGTTGCTTCAGGCTGTGATCAGGCTTTTTTGTATCGCTCATACTCTCTCCATTAAAACAACCTGCTCCTCTTGGCTGAAATCAGCCCGTTGTCGCTCCATTTAGTGAGGAAGTGAGCCTCCTTTGCAGTACAGGCCGAAGGTCAGACTCATAATATATGGTTAAACCTTTGAACTGAAAGGTTTAACACACTATAGGTCTTAAAATGTGAAAATGGTTAACAGTTGAGAGATTTCATTCAAAATTAAGAAAAGTAATCAAAATGTAATCAAATGTAATTAGTTACATTACTTTGAGAAAGTAATTGAAATAGTTACACTACTATTACATTTTCAACAGGGTAACTTGTAATTGTAACCAACTACATTTCCAAAGTAATCTTCCCAACACTGTTTGCGGGTGACAGACGCTGTTTTTCGAGCAGAAATGTGAGGAAGAGTCAGGAGGACAGACGCTTCTCCACGTGGTATTTGTTTTCCTCATATAAGTTGCAAAAGACAGTTACAGTTTTTTTTTTGTTTGTTTGTTTTTTTTATTTAAACAGATAACATTACATGAAAAATGATATACTCTCATAAAAATAACAGTATATGATGTTTTAAAGTAAATTCACAGACCAAAATGACAATTACCTGTGGTATATATCACATTGCAAAGGTAGATATACAAAATAAAAATAAAAAAATAAAAAAGAACAAAGGAAATGGGTAGTAAATTATAAAACAAATGAAGTAGAACATATAGCCCAGGAATGTGTACTAATTAATACAAGGGATTTAGGAAAGGTTCAATTTTGTTATAAGTGTGTGCAGTTTATTTGTCATGGGGATTATTTATTTGTTTCAGACAGTTTTGTAACAAGGAGAATTCATTCTTAAGAGCAAACCACGAAGGGAGGGATTTGGCATACCGACATTTGTGTATATAATATTTTGTAATAATAATGAGATTATTCACTAAGAACTCAGTTTTCTTGTCTTCGAGGATTACTCCGATTTGAATATTTTGAAAGGACCAGAAGTCAGTGTTTCTGGAGGCGGACGATATGAAGTCGTGGAGGGATTTCCACAAATTGTGGACCGTCTCACATTCATAAAACAGGTGCTCTGTTGTTTCCAGATTCGTTTTACGTATATAACAGTTTTCTACCATGAATTTAAATCTACTTTTCATAAATTCATTTGAATGATAGATGTAGTTTATGGTTTTAAAATGAACTTCTTTACACTTTGGGGGAATTGGGAATCTTAAGTATTTTGTTCGAATAGTCGATATTTCAGATTTGTTATAATCTCTGAGGGTGAGTGAGCTTTTTGTTCTGCTTGCGTGTTTACCAAGTACTGCCTTAAAAACTTATTGTTACATTTTTCATTTACGAGGTCTAAATCATCAATCTTCACTCTGTGTAAATTTGGAGTTGGTATGTTCCAAATACGTCCTCGCTCCGCGCCTCCAGATTATCCGTTCACACTGGGACGGCTCACCACTAATGCGGCCCTGATACTACCTCCAGAGGCGGATCAGCGCCGGAGCGAAATTTCCCCCCTCTCCGCATCTGAAACTTTCACACAAAGGAGAGTGCGGAGAATTGGCGCAGGATCCCCGCATGCTAACGGCAGTGTGAAAGAGGCTACAGAGAGAGCTGCTAGCTGACTGGGTCCATACGAGAAGTGTGACGTCTCAACCTCTGATTGGGCAAACGGCCTCAACTCAATTCAAAGAGCTTTATTGACAAAACAACCATTGACACACAAGCAGTGTGTTGTTAAAATGCAAATGAATTACAAAGCAGGTTATTTTCACTCATTCAGTTCAGGATGGTGAAGTGATGCTGTGAAGTCTGGAGGTTGTGGGTTCAATCCCTGGGTAGTTCAGCTGATTTTAAACCTGATGTCCACAAGAATAAAAAAAGGGTAAACTTATTCAGGCCAACATCTGTTTGTTCGGAATAAAGAGTGGTAGAAATACCCACAATCCTTTGCAGCAGTAAATAACTGCAGTTGAAATAAAACAGCGTGGTGGCAGCATTAATAAAAGACTTCCTGCTGATTTAAAAGATGTCAGTGATTGTGCCGCCTCAGAACACCACTGAACATTTCCCTCATTTGATTCCAGGATGACAAACAGTGAAATGTGTGCAGTGAAATGTAACAGACTGAGATATATACAGACTGAACAGTGTGATATGAGCTCACTGGATACACAACAGCTGTAAAAATGACCAAAAAACAAAACAAAGCAAAACAAAAACACTCTGATAAGAATGTAGAAGAAAATAATTAAATCAAATAACAGAGTACAGTGTAATAAACAGTGAACAACCCCCCACCCAAGCCCCCACTCAGCTCATCATGACCAACACACATATTACTGGTTATTTATGCAATACAAAAGGTACAACAGTAACAGACACACATTCAATCAGGTAATACCTCTGAATTAGTGAAATAGGAAATAAAGGGTTGCCATTTGTAGAAAAATTTGACTGTACATCCTCTCAATGTGTATTTAATTTTCTCAAGTTTTAAAAAAACATGATGTCTTTGAGCCACCGGGAGATAGAAGGATATTTAGCAGACTTCCAATGCAACAATAAGGAACGTCTTGCTAGTAAGGATGTGAAAGCTATAATGTCCTTTTGTGTAGAGTTAAGTGCAAGTGAGGGGTCAGAAATCCAAATATAGCAATCAGAGGACAAGGTTGGAGATTTACCCCAAGAACAGTGGACATGATAGTAAAATAATCCGCCCAGAAACCTTTCAGACCAGGACAAAGAAAAAACATGTGGCTAAGGTGACAAGGAGAGCCATCTTCCACTTCCAGATACAGTTTAGACAGTCTAGACTTAGAGAAATGCTCCTGTACAAGACCTTAAATTGGATAAGTCCAAGACGAGCACAAGACGAGGTAGATCGTATCCTCTCTATGGCCTGTTCCCAGGACTCTTCCTGTATTTGCATTCCTAGTTCCTCTTCCCATGTACACTTAAGTTTAGCATCTGAGTGATTGCTAAAAGCCAAGATAATATCATACAACTTAGAGATGATTCCTCTGTGATGAGGAGCAAATGATAGCGTGGTTTCCCATCACTGTTCTGGAGGTAAAGAGGGGAAAATTGCGAGTCTGAAAAGAGTGAAACAGATGAGTGACAGGGAGGCTGTAGTGAGGTGACAAATTGTCAAAACTATCAAAGACTCCATCTACATACAAATGTTTGAATTGTGTCATACCACACTGAAAAAGTAGAGCACAAAAGTGATGGAGGAAATAAATGGTTGTTATTTAAAGGACCCAAGGAAGATGCAGCTACAAATTTAAACTGCCGTCTAAATTGATACCAGATCTTGAGTGTGTTAAGAACCACTTGATTATCAGTATATAGAGGGTTTTGTAGGTAAAGAGGAATAAAGTAGAGCAGGTATAGAAGATCCCCTACAGGATGATAGCTCCAATTTACACCAAGAGGATTCAGGAGATTTGAACCAGTAGCAAAGATTACGGATGTGAGCAGCCCAATAGTAAGTTAGAAAATGAGGTAATGCAAGTCCTCCACTAAGTCTGCATCTCTGCAGTAAAGTTTAACGAACCCTCGGTGATTTCCCACCACAAATAAAAGAACATATGATCTTATCCAGTGAGTCAAAGAAATATTTAGGCAGAAAAAGAGGAACTGACTGGAATAAAAATAGAAATGTTGGTAAAATATTCATTTTAACAACTTTGATCTTGCCAATTAATGAAAGGGGGAGGTTACCCCATCTTTGAATATCAGATGTAATCTTTGAGATAAGGGGAGTGAAATTAGCAGATGCAAGGCTCGATAAAGAACGAGTCACGTTAATACCTCAGTATTTAAACCCTGATGGACTAAATTGAAAAGTTGAATCTGCCTGTTGAAGATGACGTGCTGCAGTATTCATGGGAAAACACTCACTTTTCCCCAAATTTAATTTATAACCTGAAAAGGTGCCGAAGTTCTCCAGAATACTTAAAAGAAATACTTAAAGCTGAGGCTTCACACAAATATGTGATTTTTACTACAATAAACTTTATTTCTACAGCAGCTTTAAACACAGAGTTTACAAAGTGCTCTGACAATCAAGCAGAATCAAGAACATTACAGAATAAACACTGAACAGAAAAAGGTAATGCAAATAAAGAGATGAATAAAAGAATGAGATCAATAAAGGACGATAAGACGACGACATCACATCACAGAAATGAAGAGCAGATTAAAAGATTCAGAGCAGTGTTGGGACCAGCAGATGAAGTCGTTCATTGTGGATTTCAAAATGGACTCTAATACACACATAAAGGAGTTGTTAAGGCTTTGGGTCAGAACGTCTTTCCCCACCACAGTCGTTGAGCCGATGTGATTCTGGTTCCTCTGGTTCACACTCCTCCCTTGATGGAAGGTTAACTCCCTCTCCACCAGACCATGTGAACACTTCCTGACTGACCTCCTTAGTTCCTTGGAATGAAGTCAGCTCCTCAACCTCCATCCAGACACAGAGATAAGTTACATGACTTCCATCTTTCTGAAACACACAGTGAGGTCACAGGGTAGTTTTCCCCCAGAAGATATTCTAGCCACTGTTCCCAGTCTCTGATGCATGACACCTTCATCAGTGCCCATCCCTCTGAAAGGGAGACCAGATCAGTCCAGGAGTGCCCCCGCCTCCTCTCTGCACCTCCATGACAGTGATAACAGCTGTCCTGCCCCTGACACATTTGTGACGCCCTT